>NC_000079.6:99787546-100092546 GCF_000001635.26 Mus musculus | reverse complement strand
GAAAATGCTGTAACCGGAAAACAGGTTGGCATTTATTTCTGTACCTTAAAATCACATTTGGAAAAATATATATTTCAAATTTATTATCCTTTTTCAAATATATTTTATATTTTCTGTACTAAGTGCTGTGTAAATCTTAGAATGCAGTAATTAAATCTCATCTACTGTTTTTCATACTTGGGTTTTTAGTGTGACTGTATTGAGAATGTCTTCTTTCAGTTTAACTGTAGAAGTTTTGAGAACAAAAGGCCCCTGCGTCGTTGAAGAGAATGATCCTATATTTGAGCGCGGCTCCACTACTACTTACTCCAGCTTCAGGAAGAACTACTACTCAAAGCCATGGTCCAATAAAGGTAACTAATGTTCATCAAAGGTCTTTTGGAATAAAATGAACTTTTATTTAAGCTTCTGACTTCTTGTAAATAAAATGGAACCTGCCACGTTGGTTTCCACTCAGATTTATTGGTTCCCCTCCCCTTCCCCTACTATATCTTTGACTTTTGATCATTTTGCCTGGAATCTGTTTCAGACTGTACAGAGAACCTCCATTTAAGTGAATAGTTGGCAGTGTTTCTGTGTGAGCACTAACCTTTGTGCCGGTGGGTCATTGTTTTTGTAGGATTTAATCATAGCAGTACTCGCCTTGCAGATGCTGTTCCCGCAGCAGTCACGGTGCCTGCCTGTAACACAGACTGAGGGGCTTAGGCAGGGCGGCCAGGGAGTGTGAGTCCAGCAACAGACAGCACAACACGACAGCAACAGAGCACACAGGCACATTTCATGGTTTTCCTTACTGCTTTTTACTTTAAGAATGGTTTTTAAGTATGGTAGCATATAGGGCAAAAGGAAATTTTTTGTACTTTCTCCCTCCTCTGACTATTAACAACTTGTTTTTTTTTTTTTAAGGTAAATTCTGTCGGGCTTGTTACATTTTCCCTCACTTCCTCCTTCCCTTTCCCAGTGTTATAAATACCAGGGCCCCTTTAGTCCAGTAAACATTTTTCCAAGTGCTTGTCTGTATGTCTGTCTCTTTCTCTCTTTCTCCTTCTCTCATTCTTTCTGCTACTCACTGAGTATTTTATTTATTTCTTATAGGTATCCTAACACAAATGCCTCATTAATTCATATCTTACCAATTGTCTATAGTGTTAATTTTCTTACAGTTTTGTCAATAATCTTTTAGTTTTGCTAGCTTATAGAAATCCAATATTCCAAAATAATTCTTCATATTTCTATATATTTGCTTGCTAGTAGTAAGATCCAGCATCTAGTATTTTCAGTTTTAAAATTTGCCTTAATATTTAAAACAACTATAAGTTTACATATATTTTGATCATATTCTTTCCTTCCCCCAAATTTGTACAGATCTCCACCTCCCTACTTACCCAACTCTCACGTTCTTTTTTTAAAAAAAGAAACAAATCCAATACACCAAAACTCTCAAAACCTACAAAGCAAAATACAACATTATCCAGAAAGAAAGAAAGAAAGAAAGAAAGAAAGAAAGAAAGAAAGAAAGAAAGAAAGAAACCTGCCAAAACCTACCAAAGTGCAACCAAGTAAAAGCGCACATACATACAAAGTGTGGGGTCCATTCCTGAGATCTGCCTGGAATGGTTGGCCCAGTGTCATTCCAGTGGAGAAAACTGACTTTCCTTCTCCTAGCAAGAATAAATGACAGTTCTGTTGTTAACCTTTACCCAAGTAGCTATGTTTACATTGATTCATTTTTTAAAAAAAGATTTATTTATTTATTTATAATATGTAAGTACACTGTGTCTGTCTTCAGACACTCCAGAAGAGGGAGTCAGATCTTGTTTCGGATGGTTGTGAGCCACCATGTGGTTGCTGGGATTTGAACACAGGACCTTTGGAAGAGTAGACGGTGCTCTTAACTACTGAGCCATCTCACCAGCCCCTCATTTTTTTTTTTTAAATATAATAGGAAAAAGCAAAACTTTCGCATCAAAGTTGGACAAGACAGTCCAACAGAAGGAAAAGAGACCAAGAGTGGCCACAAGAGTCAGAGACCCAAGAATCCCATAAAATCACTAGCCTCAAAGCTCTAAGTGCAGAGGACCTGGTGCCCTGAGGGGAGATTTGAAGGAGACCTCCCTTTTAGGGCTGAGTGTTCCGAGGTCTCTGACTCTGAGGAGTGTCTGGCTGTGAGTCTCTGTATTTATTCCTATCTGCTGCTGCTGCTGGCAGAGCAAGCAAATGATCTATGAGTATAGTAGAATATCACTAGAAATCATTTGAGTACTACATTTATTTTTCCTTTTAGAACAGTATTTGATTTTGCCCTAGGTCCCTGGGCTATCTAGTCTCAGATTCATGGTCACACAAGCAGTGCCAGATATGGACTCCCTCTTTTGGGGTGGGACTTAAGTCGGATCAGGTATTGCTTGGTTACTCCTTTTTCATTGTGCTGTTGGTAGCTGTGGGACGTTCTCCCAGGACTGGTTTTTCATTTCTGGCTGGCATTTACATGGTTCCATAAACCTCTTTATTTTCAGAGACCTCTTTGTCTTGTTTGGTTTAATATCTGATTGGGTGGCCTTCTGTCCCAGCAGGTACATGTGATGATCAAGCTTGTGGGGCCCCTTTGGAATGGGAGTGCAAACTTTTTAGTTGTCTCCTGGGCCACCTACTTGACTTTCTTAGTCATCCCTGTGAGGTACAGAGCAGATTCAGGCATGATCAGTCCAGACTACATTGGATGTGCTACGTGGTGTGAGGCACTACAGGAAATCTGGTCTTGTCAGGTGGGCTTACAGACTGTGGCTCACTCATTTCATGATTGAGGCAGATCTCAGAGCTAGAAACTCGTACCACACCGGTCAGAAGTTCTGGACCTCTTAGCAGTTCTTGTTACCAAGGCCTCCTGAGTTCTGGGATGTGACATGTACCCCACAGTTACCTAGGGAGATAGTTGTGTTTTATTGTATTTGAGTTTCTTTTCAATGAAATTAAGTACTCTTTAACTTATTTTAATTAAGTTTTTATATATAAAGTTTTTATATATAGTTGTATATAACTAATTTGGGTTATTTTGTCTGAACGGAAAATTAATTTTCAGTTAATCTTTTATTTTTACAGAAACCGATATGTTTTTTTTAGCCATCAGCATGGTAGGAACTGACTTTTCTATGATTGGACAACTTTTTCCTCACAGAGCAAGGATAGAAATTAAGGTAAAGTATGCCTATAACATTTATTGGTTAGAAAGGGTGAAAAAAATTACTAAGGTTTTTTCTTTTAATTTAATTCACATTTGTTCTCTATTATGTTTGTGTTTGTGTGTGACACTGATTTTTGTATAATTTCTCAATTTTAGTATAGTTATATCTCTTGAGCTTTTTATATGACTTTTAATATGTATTTGAGAACTATTGATAAAGATACTAAAATTAAGAGTTAATGAAAATAGAAGGAAGATGTATCAGAGTACTTAGAGTTAGTGTAGCTTTATGATTAGAAAGTATCTAAGATTTTCTGGGATGATACGGAAAGTGCTGAGTATATGTCGCTGGACTGAGTGTTGCTGTCTGAGTCCCCCTTAACTTTGTGAATAACCACTAACATTGTGAGCAGTGAAGTGATGTCAGCATGGACGGACTGTGCCTGAGAGGATGAGCTTGGTGGTGGTGCTGAGAAACTGTACTGTGCTTTCTGGGTAGGAGTGTGTTTGGGTTCCCTCATGCTGTGTTGCCATAGTGTATTCCTAGTTAACCATGAGAGAGTCTCCCAACCGTATGTCTTTCCCTTAGTTCTCCATCTCAGCATGTTTGCCACATTAGTGAAAACAACCAATCAGGAAGATAAGAATTTGGGTGTCCTTAAAGTAGACTAGACTTGATTGCCCAGGAACATTATGTAGTGCCTTCCTGTAGTGTGGTGTCATAGCCTCACTGGATTTCTGCAAGAGGTGAGGAGCCTGCTTGTTTGTTTGTTTGTATGTATGTATGTATGTATGTATGCATGCATGCATGTATGTATGTATGTATTGAGACAGAATTTCCCTGTCACTCTGGCTGTCTTCAAGCTGGTCTTGTCGTCGATCAGGCTGTCTTCAGACTCAGAGATTGGCCTGCTTCTGAGTGCTGGGATTGAAGGTGTGCTCCACTAGGCCTGGCTCCTGCTTGTATTCTTTATGTTCTAATGTTGATCTTGGTTAAAATGATCACTAAATTAAAGTTTTATGAAGGCTAAAATTTGATTAGAGGTAGAGCTCTCTGGTAATCTGATTAATTAATAGTGTTTGTCACTGACTTCTTTCAGAAAACATTTAGGTTCTTCCCTTAAAGTTTAGTATAATTCCAACAGGTCTGGGTAAAGTGTAGAAAAGTGAAAATGCTCTGTTTCTAGGATTAGTGAAGTACATCTTGTTGATTCCTGCATAGCGAACGAACCTTATAGCCATAGAACCAATTCCATGTGGCTATACTATATTCCACTTATATATCGCAGAGATTTGCTACACTTTTTTCCTTTTTAAAAAACCTTTAAAAATTATTATAATTTTAAAGACTTATTTGTGTTATGTATGTGGGTACACTGTCACTGTCTTCAGACACACCAGAAGAGGGTATCGAAAACCATTATAGGTGGTTATGAACCACCATGTGGTTGCTGGGAATTGAACTGAGGACATCTGAAAGAGTACTCCGTGCTCTTAACTCTGAGCCATCTTTCCAGCCTTCAAAATTATTTTATGTGTGTGGGTGTTTGCTTGTAGTATGCCTGTGTGCCTAGTGTCTGTGGAAACCAGAAGAGGGTATCAAGTCACCTAGGACTGGAGTTAAGAGCCACCATGTGGGTGGTGGAAATTGAATCCAGGTTCCTGGAAGAGTAGCCAGTGCTGTTAATTCTTTCTCCATTTTCCCAGCCTCCATATTATATTTTTTAAGGAATATTTACCATTTCATTCATGAGGCATATTGGTTTGCATTTTTCTTTTTTCTTTTTTTGAGTGCTGGTACTGAATTTGTGTTCATCACTAAGCTATAGCCCTGATCCCTGTAATTGTCTTTCAGAGTTCTTGGCTGTTTGGTGGTGGTTGCTGAGATGAGCAGGGAGGGGCATGGACCTCTTGCTAGTTCTGGAACACATTCAGATCAGCACCGTTTCCCCTTTAGTGTGATGGGACTTTCCTGTGAAGCAAGAATCTGATTTTTTTATTATTTTTTAAATGGTGAAAGTGTTTATATTATAAATTAAATTTTTTCATCCATACAGAGGTGTTCAGTATTTTAGTTTTAGTTAAGCCTGCAGTCCCTGTTTCTGAGGAGGCTGAGGCTCGAGCATCACTGCGGCCTAAGAATTTAAGCCAGGCTGAACAACACAGACCCTACACAAACCCGTTTTCCTCCACAGATATTGATTCCTGTGTTGCTGGGCAATGATGGTGCACACCTTTAATCCCAGCACTTGGGAAGCAGAGGCAGGGGAATCTCCGAGTTGAGGCTGGCCTGGTCTGTGGAGTTACAGTGGGACTAGGACAGCTAGGGCCGTTACATAGAGAAACCATGGGGTTTTTTTGGGGGGGGAGGGGCTAGGGGATAGGGAAGGTATTCTTGTGATAATTTTAATACTAAGTTGGAGAGATCATATCTATAAAAACTTTTACTGTTGTCATATAACATTTGTAGGATTTGTAGTGATAACACTCTTTGATTTCTTTTCTATTTCCTCTGCCACTGATCTATCTTATCTACTTTAAATTTGTTTTTGTTTGGGGTTTTGAGACAGAGTTTCATTTTGTAACTCAGGTTGGCTTCTAAAGTTGATCCTCCTTGCTTAGCTGATAATCCTTCTCTAAGGGCTTATAATTTTAAGACTATCCTTTGTAATAAGGTAGATGTGCTAGTGCGTGCCTATCATTCTGGTATTCAAGAGGAGGCAGGAGAATAGTGAGTTTAAGACCTGCTTTGGGTGCATAAGATCCTGCCCTAAAAGACCACAAATAAACAAACAAAACTTACAAAACGTGTCTGGGGCCATGACTTAGCTGTAAAGCCCATGTCTTACAAGCATGGGAGTCTGAGTTTGAATCCTGAGCATCCATGTAGAATGGGGGCCATGGGGATACATGCCTGTAACCCCAAAACTAAAGAGATAGAGACAGAAAGATTAGTAGGAATGCATGGTTATTTTTGAGTTGAGTAGGGAACTTGAGGCCACACTAGAGTACATTAGTCCTTGTCTCAAAAAAAAAACCAAACTTCTGTCTTATATAATATATATAGATAGATCAGTGCAGGCTTAGATTTTTTTTAAACTTCATTTAATTAGAGATCATTAATGCCCCAACCTCTGTTCTCGCCCCTAAGGAGAGAAAGATGGTTAATAGGAATAAGGCGATGCAAACCTGTTTAGAAGTAGTTCTTTGGGGCCATTCCAATCTTTGTTGTCAGAATACTAGTAGTGCAGTCTAAAATATCAAATATGAATCAGTAGCAATAGTCTAGTCCAATTAGCAGACACTAAACACGAATCATTAACAGTGGCTTGATCCAGAGCAATCTGTGAGACTTGGCCAAAAGGGCAAGAGACAGCCAGAATACCACAGGAAGATCCAGAATACCACAGGAAGATCTTGGGCGCATTTCTCTCTATGAAGTCACAACAAGCGAAGAAAGCATTTCGAGGTGTGCCAGTGCATGGTTCACTGTTGGGTTCTACTTACACTCTTTCCAAACATCATGCACCCTTTCAACCGCCTGCTGCAGCAAAATGTCCTCTCTGAGTCTGCTTTAGGAAAACATCCTCTCCAGTGTTTCCTTCAGCAAAACATCCTCCCATGTGTCATCTTCCTGAAAAATATCACATGACACAACTGAGTCTCCAAAGAAACCAGAAATTTCTGCTTTATATTTGGGACTATATATAGATGAGATAAACTTGGGTTCAAACTTTTGCCTAATTGTAGACTCCTCTATTACACTAAAAAACCATTTTGGAATAATAGTGAAAATGTTCAATGTTAGGAGTATTTTAGGTTGGATAAGTTAATGTTAGCTTAATTGACTATAGATTTATCTTTGTGTGGTAGTCGACTGTTGTTTTTAATGAGAATCCATTGAGCACGTGTGCATGTGTTTTTGAGTAGGTGTATCGTCCCACTTACTCCTGTGAGTATGTGCAAGTGCTCACTCATGGCACTTGGTTCCTTTCACCTTTATATCAGTTCTGGCTAGTGACATGAAGCTGGCAGGCTTGGCCCATGGTGACTTTCTATGTGCCATAAATCTCGCTTCATTGTTTTATTTCTGTTGTTGATAGTAAAGATAATATCAGGAAAAGTTACATGAATCTTTAATCTTTATTACAAAAAAGTTGATAATATTTAGAGTATGTGTATGTGCCTGTCTTTGAGTCTGTATGTACGTGGGGGTTGTGCACATGTTCATTTGAAGATCAGAAGACAGCTTCTGGGTATGTTAGTTCCTCCTTCTGCCATGTGGGTTCCAGGACCACATGAAGGCCGTCCTTTACCTGCTGAGCCAGATTCACTAGCTCCTCAGTCCACATTCAATTTTCTTAAAGATCTGTCTGTCTGTCTGTCTGTCTGTCTATCTATCTATCTATCTATCTATCTATCTATCTATCTTTATGTGAGTATGTTGTAGCTGTACAGATGGTTGTAAGCCTTCTCGTGGTTGTTGGGAATTGAATTTTAGGACCTCTGCTTGCTCTGGTCACTCCAGTCGGCCCAGCTCTCTCAGGTCTGCTCCGCTCTCTCAGGTCTGCTCCGCTCTCTCAGTCCCTGCTCGCTCCGGCCCAAAGATTTATTTATTATTATACATAAATACACTGTAGCTGTCTTCAGACGCACCAGAAGAGGGTGTCAGAGCTCATTACGGGTGGTTGTGAGACACCATGTGGTATCTGGGATTTGAAATCAGGACCTACTGAAGAGCAGTCAGTGCTCTTACCTGCTGAGCCATCTCGCCAGCCCCCTCATTAATTTTTAAAAAATTATTTTATATATATGTCTTTTGTCTGTGTCTATGTATTTGTGTCACGTGTGTGCAGTACCTGAGGAGTCCAGAGGAGGGCATTAATTCTCTGATTTGGAGTTATAGATGGTCGTGAGCTACTAAGTGGCTGCTAGATACTGAATATAGGTCCTTGGAAGAGCAGCCAGTGCTCTTACCCATTGAGCCATTTCTCTGACCTTTAGTCCTCATTTTTAAGTAACTGAAGCTTTAAGAAACTTAGCCTGTTGCCTAGGATATACCACTTAATAGGGAATAGGATGTTTTATAGTTTCACATTAATGCTTACTAAATAGAAATAATCCTTGTTTAATGGCAGAACATTACTATAGATCTTTTTGTTGTTAACAGAATAAATTTAAACGTGAAGAAAAAACAAATGGATGGAGAATAGACAAAGCATTCCGTAAGTATTAAAGCATTCCTTCACAAGTATGATTCATAGAGATTGAAACATGACCAATACTTTGTCTTTGGCTCTCGTGTGTTTTAGATTCATTCTCATATTGTCCTTAAAAATAAGGATGGGAGCCTTTTCCATTTTGCTTTTTTAAGATAAGGTCTTGCTATGTATTTCAGGCCAGTCAGGAGCTGTTGAGCTTTTTGCCCAGCCCTCAAGTGCAAGCATTACACGTGTGCACCACTGTGTCTGAGGGTTTTTGTTTGTTTGTTTTGTTTTGTTTTGTTTTGTTTTTGAGACAGGGTCTCACTATGTAGCTCTGCTGTTCTAGAACTATGTAGAACAGGCTGGCCTCAAACCACAGGTTTGTATCTGAGTCTTTTATTTAACAGTATGAACTTGGTAGTTGCTACAAATATTTAAGCAAAGAATTAGCCCAAATACCCAGAAGCTGGTAAGCTCATGGATTTTTACAGTAATTTCAAAATTATATTTTGTGTCCATTCATGTATGCATGTGCATAAGTGTGTGGGTCAGAGTACAACTTGTAGAAGTTGGCCTTTTTCTCTCATGTGGGTCTTGGCTAAATTTAGGGTGCCAGGCTTGCTAGGAAGTGTTTTTATGAACGGAGCCATCTCACTGGCCCCGAGTGGTTATTTTTATTGGGAAGGAACTCTGTTCAAGAGATAGCTTATGGGAAATAGATTGCCATAGCTGATTCCTTTTGTAGACAGCCAGCCCGTCATTGAGTCAGCAGCATCTCTTACCTATGTGCTCTGCCTGCTCTTGAAGATGTGTTGGTGAATACAGCAGCTGAGAACCTGCTTGAACAGCCCTGAATTCAAATGGGTGAGGGATACTGATAAGCAAATTTTAGGTAGTGATTGAGTTCTTAGGAAGAAGAAAAAGGAATTGGGCCTCATTGCTTATAGTGAAGTTCTTTATGAACAAGTAACATTTTAATTTAGGTCTGATTTAAAAGAACAGTAGGTAACTTCTAGCTTCTAAATAATACTTTCATTAAAATTAATTATTTTGTAAGTCCACAGAAAGAAAAAAAGATCTGTAAATAAAAACAAAATTTATTTAAAATAGCTTAAAATCATTTTTTGGTTTTGGAAGGTTTTTATGAACAAATATAAGGTTTTTATGAACAAATATCAGCTTTTCATAATTAATGTATCTGTTTATTTAGTCATGAAAGTAGCTGAAGTGCTAATTGTTTTTATTTCTAAATAAAATTTAATATAAATTTCTTTTGGAGGTAGGGTCTCACTGTTTAGCCCTGGCTGTCCTGGAACACTCTACATAGACCAGGCTGGACTCAGATTCATAGAAATCCACCTGCTTCTGCCTCTCAAATTCTGGGGTTAAAGGTGCACATCACCATGCTTGTCTAAAAGAACTTTTTAAAAGATTGTTTGTGTGTATATGTTGAGTGCCTGCATATAAGTGTGTGTGCCATGTATGTTCCTGGTACCACAGAGGACAGAAGAGTGTTCCTCTGGAACTGTAGTTAATGGGCGGTTTTGAGCTGCTATGTAGGTTCTGGGACTTTAACCCATCCCTCACCAAGGGCAGTAAGTACTCTTAACTGCCAAGTGATTTTTTTCAGCTCCAAAATAAAATTTTCCCCACCTCTCTATCCCCTGTAGAGCCTCTTTATGTGGTGCTGGCTTGCTTGGAACGCAGTATGTAGACTAGGCTGGCCTCAAACTCACAGAGATTCATTTGCTTCTGCCTCCTGAGTTCTGGGGTTAAAGGTGTACAGCCCCACATCCAGGCCAAAATAAAATTCCTTAATTAAACTTAGCCACAGGGCTGATATTAGGGGGGAACTAATTCATGTGTGGTTCAGAAACTATCCACTGTGTAGCACCTGGGTTTATTTTCTAAGTAGACACTGTGGTAGATGAGTATGGGTCTGATGCCCAGTGTTGCGTTGTGTCTTCAGGGAAAGTGTTCCAAGTTCCTGAAAGATCTGGAATATTATAGATAGAGGAACTTTTAAATCTTAAAAATGGAGAAACTTTCCACTGGGTTTAATAATTTATAGATCTCATAGTTTTGTTTATCATTTGAAGTAGGAAATTAAAGAATTAAAGCTTTGGTGGCTTTTTAAAAAAGATTTCTGTGTATGAATGTGTGCATACATGTATATTCACTACATACATGTATTCTCAGATGTCAGAAGTGAGCATTACATTCTTTGGAACTGGAGTTATGGATGGTTGTGACCCACCTTTGGGTGCTGGGAATTGAACCTGCATCCTCTCTGTAAGAGCACAGATACTCTAAACCTCTGAGCCATCTCTCCAGGTTCCCTCATGGCTTTTTTTTTTTTTTCCTCTTTTGAGAGGGTTCTATATTTTTAGTTCTCTAGAACCACAGAAAGATTGTTTATTGGTTCTTTGAGTACTAGTTTATCATTGCATAGAGTTGGAACAGATTAGTATTTTATATGTACCTCTTTCTGAGCCATTTTTGTCATCTTTCCGCACATTCACCAGAGTTTCAATATTTAAGGAAGGATTAATTACTCTGTAGATTTGTTACTGGTTGGTTTACTAATTGTTCTCTCTAATGTCATACAGTTGACAGTGGCAGTATTTCTAACTTCATTTAACTATTTTACATTTTATATTTACTTCCTATTTTATTGATACTTAGAAGAATACACAATGAAGTGTATTTGTAGGGTTGGAGAGCTGGCTCAGCAGTTAAGAGCACTGTTTGGTCTTCCAGAGGTCCTGAGTTCAATTCCCAGCAACCACATGGTGGCTCACAGCATCTATAATGTTGAAGTGGTTATAATTATAAGGCATTTGGAGGATGTGTTAGTTTTCCTCAGTTATGTTTGAGGCTGAAATGGGACCCAGGTTCTTGTGCATGTGCTCTGTTACTGAGTTACCTCTGGCCCTATCCTTGCCACACGTAATGTAATTGATACACAAAGTGCAAAGTGTAATGTGAATATACCGTAATAACCAGCACCCTAAGTTATGCATACACTGTTTTCTTCAATTGAGAAGTCCCTTTGTTCCTTCCTTTGAAAGCCTAAGGAGACTGCTATTTCCATTTGAGTTACCATAGACTAGTTTAGCATGTTTTAAATCATCTAATTCACTGAGTGAATAATGTAATGCTTGGTGTCTGGTTTCTTTTCTTACTTTTATTTTTACAATTTCTTCATTTTATTGCTATATTAATAGTTTAATCCATTTATTAGATTGGTTCAAAAGTAATTTTAGCTTTTTGCATTGTAGAAATTAAAAAATTTTGCATTGTAGAAAATAAAAATGATATTTTGATTACATTCTTAAATAAAGCTATGCACATTTCTCACTTTTTGGTCTTGTACTAATGACTTATTAACTGTTTATAATGAAAATCACATTAGACAAAAAGCAAATTCAAGATACTCTTTTAAATTTTTTTAAGATCTTATTTTTACATTCCTGAATGCATATCTGTGCAGTCTAAATATGCAGTTTCTACAGAGAACAGAAGTGGATGTCAGATTCCTTGGAACCGGAGTTACATTTGGTTGTGAGCTACTCTGTGGATGCTGGGAATTAACCTTCAAAGATTAGTGACTTAGGGTGTCTGTTGTTGTGATAGAACACCATGACCAAACCTACCATATTACTGTTCATCACTGAAGGAAGTCAGGATGGTACTCGTAGGGCAGGAACCTGGAAGCAGGAGCTGATGCAGACATCTTGGAGGAGTGCAGCTTACTGGCTTGCTCTTCATGGTTTGCTCAGCCTGTTTTCTTATAGAACCCTGAACCACCAGCCCATGGGTGTCCCCACCCACAGTGGCCTGGGCCCAT
The DNA here is from genome assembly GCF_000001635.26 of Mus musculus. Lineage (NCBI taxonomy): Eukaryota > Metazoa > Chordata > Mammalia > Rodentia > Muridae > Mus > Mus musculus. The sequence goes on along the minus strand of NC_000079.6, from coordinate 100,080,311 downwards.
AGGCTTGCCTACAGCCTGATCTTGTGGAGTCAATTTATTAGTTGAGTATCTCTCCTTTCGGATGACCATAGCTTGTGTCAAGTTGATGCAAAACTAGCCAGCACAAGCAGCCAGTGCTCTTAACTGCTGAGCCAGCTCTCCTGACTCTTAAGTGTTTTCTTACTTGAATTCAAAATGGGTCATGTATACAGAGAAATTGCAACAATAACAATGCATTTGGTCTAGGAACTGTTAAGGAATATGCCATTGCAATAATGGTTCAAAAAGGTGTGTAAAGAAGAGGAGCCTTGAAGGTGAGGAATGTAGCAAACTGAGCAATTTATGAATCTGATCTTTTTTACAATTTAAATGTTGCTGTAGAATTCATTGTGGGTATTTGGCATTTGAAGGAAATTGGGAACATGAGAAATCTCAATAAAAAAGTCATCATCTTGAATTGTCACTGAGTATACCATTTCTTTATTGGGGTTGTGGCATGCAGTGAGAAATGGATGGTGTTGTGAGGTATAATAAAATGTGAATAGTGTAAGACAACTAGCAGTGACCAGCACAATGCTGGACTGAGGTGAAGCTTCAAAGCACCCACTTTCCAAAGCCAAATTTGAGCCTCCCCAAAAAGGTGAGGGTCCCGATTACTACCTGGTGGTCTAATCCACAACTTTCTGAAATCTAATGGAAATATTAGATCTGAGAGATTTTCCTAATAAACCTGTGAGCTATGCAGTCAGCATTGGTCAACAGACAGGGTCTGATTCTCCACAATACCCAACCTTATATCACACAACTGATACTTTAGAAGTTCTGAATGAATTAGGCTATAAATTTGTTGTTGTTTGGAGTCAGGGTCTCACTGTAGAACTCTGGCTGATCTGGAGCTTGCTGTGCAGGCCTGGGTAGCCTTAAACTTACATCAAAGATGTGTGCTATTGCTCCTGGCTCGGGATACAGAGTACTGCTTTATCTACCATGTTCACCTGACCCGTTGCCAGTTGACTACCCCTTCTCAACATTGTTTTTAATAAGGAAAATGTGCTACACCAGAAAGAAGCAGAAAATGCTTTCCACAGTTCATTGAGTCCCAAGCATGGGGTTTATACTGCAGTAATCAAAACAAAACAAAATACCTTATTCTTAATTAGCAAAAATTGTGTTGCTTAGAATGGTTTTTATCTTGATTAAGAAAGATGTATTTGAAACTATGACATAAAGCAGCAGGTCATTTTGGACCAAGCTAATAAGGTTTTGTTTTTTTTGATTTTTGGTTTTTTTGATGCTAGGGCTTGAACCCAGGGCATGCTATACAAGTGCTCTGACTCAGAGCTTTTACAGACTTAGCCTTTATTAGTTGATTGCCTTTTTCTTTTATTATTTGATAATGTTATATATTTGTTTATCTATACTCTGTCTAATAAATAAGTCCATGTGCTCTGGATGTTGTAATACTTTAAAAACTAGAGAAGGCTATTTTTTAAAAAATAAGAAACTTAACATTTCCCCCCTTTCTTTAAACAGAGGAAAAACGCCCTTTTGACTTCGATTTTTTTGCTCATTTGCTTCAGAAAGTTCTTGCTGAAGAAGAAAAAAGAAAACAAAAATCTACTAAATGTCAGAGTTTAAAGGAAAAGGCCTCCAAACCACGGAAAAACTTAAAAGGTACTGATTGCCTCTTAGGAATTGAGAATTCAAGTGTTACTTAGGTAGTGGACATCGGCCTGAGTGCACATCAGGTGGTGGACATCTACTTGAGTGTACAGTAGGAGGGCATCAATAATCATAACAAGTTATTACATCATCATAATAATAATTGCAATTGCTTTGCCAGTTATCTGGGGCAAAGCAGCAGCTCCCTTTTAATGATTTATATTTTTGTTTGTGTGTTATATGTATGAGTGTGCGTGTGTTTAGTGCTCTGCAGAGAGGCCTGAAGTGGCTGGACAGATGACTCAGAGGTTAAGAATGCTTTGTTACTCTTACATCTGACTGGAATTCAGTTCCCAGCACCCCTGTTGGTGTGGCTTACAGCTGCCTATGTGAATGTTATAACTGTTATAACTGATTTCCTCATTCCCCATTTTAGTGTGTTTTTAGCTTTTTGCACAAAAGTAACATGGTAAAATATACTTTTGAGTATCATCTTCCTTTTCAGTAAGTTTTCTGTAAGTGGTTCATGTAGTTATAATAGTTTCTCTTGTTTTTAGCAAAAACAGTAACCAGTGAAGAAGTTAATGACGATCCAGATGAGTCTGTAAATAGTAACATTTCAGATCCAGAAAGATCTCAAAATGATGCTGAGACAGTCAATGAAGAGGAATCACCGAGTTCATCAGGACAGCACTTAGAACAAGCTATGTTAGAGCAAGACCAAAATCAAGAGAAAAAGAGGAGGAGGAACCAAGGTGAAGCTAATAAACAGGAAGCAACAAATCTTTTAGAGAGGGTTCTTGTTCATTCGAGCCCTCCTGCAGCAGAAATACACAAGAGTAAGTTTCAAGCTCATCCTTGGAGCCTGTGTTTTACTTGAAAAGACCAGCATAGTAATGAGTATGGCAGAGCTATGCTATCCTGTGGATGATAGCAGATGCCTATTACCTGGTTGTGTGCTCAGTGCTATGTTACAAGTTGCCATTTACTTTTTTGTTTAGGTTGTGCCTAAGATGCATCATTTCCCTTGATTCCCATTAACAGACTTGGGTAGTCACTGTGTCTCTCACTGAAGCTTAGATTCTTATGGTCTACCTTTATGGGACACCTCTGTAAGCCTAGAGTAGGCCATTTAATTTTGAAAAGAGCTAACAGAATTTGCATTTTTTTCTTCTTGTTCTCTTAGTATGCAGACATACTGAAATTTGAGTGTTTGGAGAGGAAGACCAAACTTCAGAGGGGACTTGGGTCCTTCTTAAGAGCTTGATTGAGGAATTCTTAGCAGATACTAAGTTTGGCGACCCTGCTCAGTGGTAGAACATCACTTAGCACTGCAGATCCCTCGGCTTACCGCCTAGGTTTACTCGGCCTGCCCTCCTTCTCCCCAAAAGCCAGATAGTCAAGAAAAGACAGAGCAAACCTTTCCTTGATTTATCTAGTTCCCTTTTACGAATATAATTTTTTCTTTTTAAAAAATGCTTTATTTTTTTTTTTTTCTTTTTGGTTTTTTTTTTGAGACAGGATTTCTCTGTGTAGCCCTGGCTGTCCTGGAACTCACTTTGTAGACCAGGCTGGCCTCGAACTCAGAAATCCGCCTGCCTCTGCCTCCCGAGTGCTGGGGTTAAAGGCGCGTGCCACCACGCCCGGCTTAAAAAATGCTATTTTTATCCATGTGTAGAATGTAGTTTGATCATATCCAACCTTCAACCCCCCTCTAGCTCCTCCCAGAACCTCCCCAACATACCTTTCTCTCAGCTTCATGCCCTTTTATTTTTTATTTTATCATTAATTTTTGGATTTTTTGAGACAGAGTTTCTCTGTGTAGCCCTGGTTGGTCTGGAACTTGCTCTGTAGACCAGGCTGGCCTCAAGTTCAGAGATCTCTTGTCTCTGCCTTCTGAGGGATGGGATTAAAGGCATGCGCCATAACACCCAGTTGACAATTCTCTGATTTGTAAGCATTAGGATAATATACTCTTGTTTACCATTACAAGAAATGCTATATGTAGAGGCCCGTGAGATAACTCAGTGGGTAAGGGTACTTAAGTTTGATCCCAGGGACCCACAAAGGAGAAAACCAACTCCTGTTAGTTCCCTTCACATGGGCACTGTGGTAAAACTCTCTCTCTCTCTCTCTCTCTCTCTTTCTCTCTCTCACTCTCTCTAAAATACACACACTCTCTCTCTCTCTCTCTCTCTCTCTCTCTCTCTCTCTCTCTTTCTCACACACACACACACACACACACACACTCACTCACTCACAGAGTAAATGAATAATAAATAAGTGAAAAGTATGTTTTAAAAGAGAGTACCAAAGACTACTGGGTAAAGTGGCAGCTGCCTGTAACCCCACCATTTAGGTATTAGAGATAGGTAGGTAGATTCAGAAGTTCAAGATGATCCTTGGCTACCTAGTGAGTTTGAGGGCAGCCTATTACATTAGCCCCTGCTCAACCAAAAGAAAGACAGAGCTTACATAGAAAGCAGAAGAGCTTAACTGTCAGTTCTAGCTCTTTACCATCTTAAGTATTGGGGACTCAGTTGAGATGTTGAACTCAGATGGTTCTTCTTTATTACAGGATTAATAGTAATGCTTTTTATTACATGTCTTTATTTTGCATCTGTTTGCATTCTTGAGATGGTCAGCAGGGGAAAGACATGCCTTACAACTCTGACACCTTGAGTTTTTCCCCCCCAGACTTGGAAAGGTAAAAGGAGAGAACCAGCCCCACAGAGCTGACTTCTGAGCTCCATGTGCATGTGATAGAACACGCGTGCACACATGATACTGATAAATGCAATAAAACTTCAGAAGTAAGAGGTGGCTTAATCATTAAAGGCTAAGTCTCATACCAACAGCAACAAACAGCAGCAAAATGTCATAGGAAAAAACTCAAGACTAAATCTCGAATGATAAGTAGATTAATATTTTGTAGGAAAAGACAAATAGTACATGGAAATTCCTTAGGCTTTAAAATGTAAATATCTTTGCTACTTTTTTGGAATAACGTGTATTTTATATTCCTAGATACATGTCCTTCTGAGGAAAATGAAAGTGAATGCAATAAAGAACAGATACCATCCTTGACACAGAACATAGATGACATTGCAGGTTTAGCACCCAGTGAAGAGACCGAGATGAGAATGGACCCCATCCCTTCCACATGGTAGGAACCTCTTTCCTGGCTTCATTTGCATCTTCCTTGGGTTCCTGAGAGGATTATTGAAGTCTCCCACTGTCATAGTGGGTTTACACTTATTTTTCTGTTTGCTTTGTTTCATTCATTTATTTGTTTTCACACCTTTTTTGTTACGGTCTTAAATGACTGGGATTATTGTGTCTTGGTTGTTTTTTTTTAAAGATTTATTTTTATTTTTTAATTATTTGTGCGTGTGTGTATGTCTTTGGATATGTGCACATCAGTGCAGGGGCCCACAGAGGCACTGAATTCCTCTGGACTGAAATTATAGGTGATTGTGACTACCTGATATGGGTACTATGAACTGAACAGGACACCTCTGCAAGAGCAGTATGCACTCCTAACTGCCTAGCTGTTTGTCTAGCCTCTTGGTTAATTTTCTTTTTTCAATCATTGTGTATTATGTTCAAGCTTGGTGTGTTAGTGCACACCTAAAAACCCAGTACTGAGGATGCTAAGGCAGGGAAATTATAAGTTCAAGGTTAGCTTGGGCTACCTGGCAGAGTCAGGTTTCCTTGGACTACTTAGTAGTTCCTGTCACCAAGACAAATAAACACACAAACAAACAAATCCTCCTGTTGTAGTCTCTTAGGTGCTGGGTTTACAGGGCATGGACCACCACAATCAAGTTTAGTTCCTACTACCCATATAAAAAACTAGTATAGTGGCACATACTGGTAATCTCAGTGTGTACAAGGCAGAGATGAGAGAATTCCCTTGGGCTTGCTCGCCAGGTATGCTAGGCTAATTGATGAGTCTCGGGTCAATGAAAGACTCTGTCTTAAAAGCAAAGTGGATGGTTCCTGAGCAATGAAAAGAGGTTTTACACCATACCAGTATACACACAGTATCTTTTGGTATGAGATTTGGTATGACAATTTATTTGTAGGAGTTCTTTTCCTCCTGATACATTTTCCCTTCCTTAGTAATCAACAAGACATCATGCCACTAGCAAGGGAGTCCTCAGAGTCGTGTGCTGTGGCTTTACCTGTGTGGGAACCCGGTAATACTGCCTCTGCTGACATGGCTCATGCTGAGAGCTCCTGCTCAGAAGGAAGAGGTGCTGACCTGAAGACTGCGGCACCGTAAGTGTCTATGCAGTAGGACTTGCGTGTAAAAGTTTCATAAGGTTATTAAACACTTGTTTTTTGATTTTTGGGATTAAACTCAATACATCACACACACTGGGAAAGTCTTCTAAGAATAAAGCTGAGCTGTATCTCTAGCTTTTGATAACTTCTTTTTTAAAGATACATATTTATTAAATTGTGTGTTTGTATATGTGTGTGTGTGTGCATATGTGTGCCTGTGTGTGTGTGTGTGTGTGTGTGTGTGCATGTGTGCACGTGCACCTGCCAGATCGTTTTTAGAGTTGGAGGCCATTGTGAGGTACCTTCTGCAGTGCTGAGAACCAAAACCAGGAGCTCTTAACTGCTGAGATATTCTTCATCCCCTTGTTAAAGTTCTTAAATAACTTTTTTTTTAATTTTTGTATTTTTTGGTTTTTTTGAAACAGTGTTTCTCTATGTATTCTTGGCTGCCATGAAAGTCACTATATAAGACCAAGGTGACCAAACTGTATGGTCAAACTCATAGAGGTCACAGAGGTCTGCCTGCCTCTGCCTCCCAAGCCCTGGGATCAAAGGTGTTCAACCACCACCCACTAGAAGGGACTGTTAATATGTAGATCACTTAATATGTAATTTTACAGTGGTCTGTTAATCACGGGTCATCAACATTTTCCATTTATTATTTTTTCTCTTTTGATTTTTCACTTTCTGTTTCATTATGGAAAGGAAATTCAGCTTGCCAGGGCAGCACATGCCTTTAATCCCAGCACTTGGGGAGGCAGAGCCAGAAGGATCTCTAAGTTCCAGGCTAGCCTGGTCTACAGAAGAGACCCTGTCTCAAAAAACAAAACCAAACAAAGCCAAAAAACCAAAAAAACCCGACCAGCCAAATCAACAAAACAAGAGAAAGAAAAGAAGTGCTAGGTGGACCTGTGGGCCTGCTTGTATTAGCATAATACAAGCACTGGGTTTGATTGAAAGACCCAAAGAATAAGGGGAAAGAGTGATTGAGGAAGGTTCCTGACATCAGTCTTGGGACTTGTATTCATCAGGGTTCTCTAAAGGAGCAGAACTTTACGAGATGATCTCACACACACACATATGAATGTACATGTGTATGTGTGTACGTAGGTAGGTAGGAAGGTAGAAAGGAAAGGAAGGAAGGAAGGAAGGAAGGTAAAAAGAAAAAAAGAAAGATTAGCTTAGACAAGAAATAGAGAAATAGGAGGTGGGAGTATTGGTAGGGAGAGAGGAACTCCGGGATAGAGTTGGGAACTCTGAGGAGACAGACACATGAAACTGAGAAGAGGTAACCAGACATGTGGCACTCATTGGATAGATTGAACGAGTTAAGTTATGAGCTAGTCGGGAAACATGCCCGAGCTTACATCCTAGGCATCTATTAATAAATAGTCTCAGAGTTGTTATTTGGGGAACTGGGATGTGGGTGGAAAACCCCGAGGTGACATAGATACATACATAGATAAAGATCTGCACAAAAAAGGAAATTTATTAAAAGACTCACGGCTGTGGTCCATCTAGTCCAATGATGACTGTCTGTCTGTCTGTCAGTGGAAGTTTCAAGGGTTCAGTGGTTGCTCAGTCTTCGAGGCTGGATGTCTTATCTGGATTTTGGTATACCCCAGGATCCCAAAGAAGTAGGCTCTAATGATAGTGAAGAAATAGACTTGCCGGTGCAAGTAAGCAGTCATAGGGCAAGCGCCCTCTTCTTCCATGTTCTTTATATAGGCTGTCACACAAATGATGTGGCCCCAATTAATTGGCACCTCCCAGTCTCTAAAAGACCTGGATTAAAAATGTAGCTTTGTACATCAAAGACCCAGATTAGATGTGGGTCTTCCTACTTGAAATTGTTTAAGAAAAAAACAATCCCTGACAGGTATATGCAGCCATTTGGCTTTTAGTTAATTCTAGATATAGGCAGATTGACAACAAGGAATCATCCCCACAGGCCTGCATCCCACCCACATCCACACATGGGCGTGAATACACAAGCACGCCACTTGCACATGAGAAGCGGACGGAAGCTGTTGAGCTCAGGAATGCTTATTTTCAGGAAAGCATGCCACATTGGGAATCAGATTTTTTTAACTTAATTTTTGGGATAAACTGTTATTTGTTTGGTTAAACATGAAAAAGTATAAAAACACAACAAAGTTTGTCTGCATGTCGTCTTCACTGACAAGTGATTTGTGCCACTTCTTTTAGAGGCTTTATGTGTATGTTGAACAAATACAAATGGCTTTAGAATGTAGTGTCCCCCCATACCTTTATGTAAAAATTATCTTTTTTTTCCCCCCCTGTCTTTGAGACAGGGTTTCTCTGTATAGCCCTGGCTGTCCTGTAACTCACTCTGTAGACCAGGCTGGCCTCGAACTCAGAAATCCACTTGTCTCTGCCTTTGAGTGCTGGAAATAAAGGCATGCCACAACTGCCAGACTGTTAAAAATTATCTTTATTTTTCTAACTTAATAGTGTTTGGTTGTATGGCTGTACCCTCGTCTGTGTTGTTTGTTCTCTGCTCGTGGCCACCGAGGTCGTTTCTGCAAACACTGTGATCTTACGCTTTTGCTTCTATGCTAGATTGCAAGGGTTTTTCTTTATCATTTAATCAATTTATTTATTCACTTTACATACCAGTTGCAGCCACACCCTCTCTTCCTAGTCCGACCCTCACAGGTCCCTTTCCTATTAACTCCTCCCCTTCTCAGAGAAGGGGGATCCCCCCACCCCCTGCCTTGGGTACAACCCTGCTCGCCTGGGGTTTGCTGCAGGACTTAGTGCATCCTGTGCCAGTGTGGCCCGACCATACATTCCAGCTAGGAGAAGGGCTCCAGTGGCAGGCAACAGAGGCTGAGACAGCCTGATTCAATTGTTAGGAGACCCATGCGAAGAGCAAGCTGCCACCTCTGCTACAAATGTGTAGGGCCTAGGTCCAGCCTCTGCATTCTCTTTGGCTGGTGGTTCATTCAGTCTCTGTGAATGCTCATGAGCCCAGGTTAGTTGACTCTGTAGGTCTTGTGGTGTCCTTAACCAACGCCTCCCCCACGCCCCAGCCTGCTCATTCCTGACCTCCTACTCTTCAAGACTCCTTGAGCTGGTTTGGCTGTGGGTCTCTACATCTGTTTCCATCAGCTGCTGGAGGAAGCCTCTCAGGAGAGTTATGCTAGGCTCCTGTCTTGGCTGGCTGTGCCCCAGGTAGACCCCTCTGGTGGGTGATTGGTGGGGGTAGGGATCTTGCAAGTATGTTTTAAGTGAAGATTTTAAAATTGGAACTGTTTCTGAAAAGGATGAACATCCATGTTTCTGTTTCTGTCTCTGTGTGTGTTCCTGCACGTGCAAAGAGCAGAGGACATCTTGTGGGTGTTGGTGCTCTCCTGTCATGTGGGTTCCAGGAACTAATGTCTTCATCTCTGAGCCATCTCTCTAGCCCCCAGGTTTTCATTTTTACATTAATAGATTTCTAAATATTTTTCATTTTCTATGAAATCTTAGATTTATTTCAGCTCAAGTTTATAAAGTAATTTTTCTTGTTTTCTCTGTCTTCGGTTAAGTGTTTGATCCACTAGGAATATATTGTTAGCATAGTACAAGGGATGGAGTGGCCTCTATTTTATTTGCTAACCAATTTAGTCTTTTGTAATATTTATTTTATTTTAATTTTTTATTATTTTGTTTTTGTGTTTTGAGTAAGGGTCTTGCAGTGTAGTGCTGGCTGTCCTGGAACTTGCTGCGTATTTTAGGCTGCTCTCAAAGCTAGAGAGGTCTTACCTCTTCCTCCTGAGAGCTGGGTTTAAAGTACCATCAAACATGCATTTTTAAATTCTGTTATGCATTTCAACTTTTCTGTTTGAGAGACGATCTTTATTGTGTCCTAAAATCATAACTGTTTTGGAGTAATTTTCTTTTATGTTTATTTACATGTTTATAAGTCTATTGGTATTTAATTACTGATGTTGATGGTATATTTTTAACTTCTGGTAGAATAAATCTATTTTTTTTTCCAGTTTTCTTTGTTACTCTAATCCTCAGTAAGCTTTAAGGAACTCTTTTAAGTTCCAGCTGTCTTTTGTTCTAGCCTTTAAGAAAAGTTTTATTTGATCATGACTATATGTTGTAATTCAAATAATTTTTTTTTTTAAAGAGAGACTGAACAGACAGAAAATGTCAAACCAAAATCAAGAAGTCGACTACAGAGACCTAAGCCTAATCTGGCAAGGGCAGTTGGGAAGAAATCAGCTGTTTCACAAGACAGACAAGATGAAAGGAACAAGAACTCACCTTCAGAAACTGCAGCTGAGAAGGTGTGGAAATTCAAAGTATAAAAATACTTTCTACGTAATTCAAGTTCTGATACTGATAGGAAAACATTACAACCTAAAATTAGATTTTTTTAGTCTTTGTTTCATGTGTTTTCTTTAGAATGTAGACTATAACATTTGAAAAGAAATCTCAGTTATGATAAATTAAGTGTTTTCTTTTTTCTTTTTTGTTTGTGGCGCTAGAGATTAAACCTAGGTCACGCTGGGCAAGCATTTACCACTGACCTTCATCTCCAAGCTCTCTTTTTTAATTGTATAAAACATTGGTTCAAAATATTTCTCGTAGGTGTGATTTCATGTTTGTGTTGCCTGAACTTATATGTGGGTACATATATGTGAACATGTATGTAGAGGTCAGAGGTCAGCTTTGATATTGGCTCTCAGGAGCCATCTACCTTGCTCCTTCAGAAGGGTTTCTCTTCTGTCTGAAGCTGATCAGTTAAGCTAGCATGGCTGGTTGGTGAGTTCTAGGGATCTGCTGGTCTCCATGCTCCAGTGCTGGGAGGATAATTTTGTAAGTAGGGTTTTATCGTTTTTGAGTCAGGGTCTCACACTGCAGCCCTGGTTAGCCTGTAATTTAAATCCTTTAGACCAGGCTGGCCTAGAACTTGCAGATACTCCTATCTCTGCCTCCAGAGGGTTGGGATTAAGGGCATGTGCCACCTTGTGTGGTAAACAGGACTTTCTTATGAAAAACATTGGTAGTGTTGTGACTATAGTTCAGAGTATTGCTCAAAATATTTTTATGGCTGGCACTATGCACTGCCAAAAGAAAGTTTCTATATTTGATTTGCATTAAGTACCTGTTTCTAGGCTGGGGAGGTGGCCCAGCAGTTAAGAGCATGTGCTGTTCTTTGAATGGGTCTGAACTTTCTTCCTAGCCTCCCACCAGGTAGTTGACAACCTTCTATAATCCCAGCTCCAGGGGGACCTGCCTCCTCCTCCTGGCTCTTAGATACCTGCACATAGTCATACATAGGCACGCAAGTAGCCATAGAGAAGTAATAAAATGAATCTTTTAAAAATAGCTCCTATTTATTTATATTTCTGTAAGCTATAGTCTTAATTATTTTAATTGTTTTCTAAAGCACTCGAAATGCTATTTAGGTTTTTTCCTTTATCCTTATTTGAACTGTCATATATGGGACTCACAGGTACAGGTAAGTGCTCTACCATTGACCTCAATCTTGATCCTGGTAAAATACCTTTTTTTATTAAATGCTTTTTTGGCAGTTCTGGGACTCAAACCCAGGCCTTGCAAGTGCCTTCCTTTCCACTGAGCTATGTCTTTTTTTCCTATAATCCTTTTATTGTTAAATTATTACAATCTGGTACAATTGAAACATCGGTAAACATTTAGTTAACTGTGGAGGAGGATGTTGTATACAGGCGACAGCATACACAGGAGGTCAGAGGACAGCTTGCAGCACTTGTTTCTCTCTGGGAGCAAACTCAGGTCTTTAGGTTTGGTGTTAAGTTCCTTGACCCTCTGAGCCATTGTGCTGGCCCAGATTTTATGTAGAATTTTATTATCTAAATGCAACCACTCTTCACATTCATCTTTTTAAGTTTCTGGTGTCAAGGATAAAAGGATAAAAGCCAGGGTTAAAGCTATAGACTGTGAGTCACAAGCACTTCCACATTGAACCATATATATATTTGGTACCTATCAGGTTTTATTCATTTTGTTCTTTTGGCATTTTAAATTTCCTAAATTTCTTTCCAGTGCTATTTAACTGTCTTTAGAAAACATTTAATAATACTTTTTAATAAGGACCTTTAGAAAGTATTTAATAATACTTTAGCAATGTAGTGTCACTGCATTTATTTCACCATTCCTCCATTATTGGAAAACATGCTAACAATGTAGGCTATTTTATGTAATATTGGGGTAAATATTCTAATACTTACATATTTTTAAGTTCGTTTAGATAATTTGTTTTTAAATTACATAGTTTATATGTGGGTGGAAGCACAGGACGGCTTGCTAGGCAGCTGGCCTTCTCTTTCCATTACGTGTTTGTTTCTTCGAGATAAAGTCGTCTGTGAGGCTTTTGGCAAGGACCTTTCCCTTTAGACCGACTGTTCAATTATTTCCCTTTTTTTTTTTTTTTTTTTTTTTTTTTTTTTTTTTTGTTTAAAGACAAGTTCTTAGTATATAGCTCTGGCCTGTAAACCCAGAGAGATCTGTCTGTCTCTGCCTCCAAACTGTTGGGATTAAAGATATATATGCTACCAGACCTGATGTCATCAGCTGCTTTCTTAGAATACAGTCTACGATGATAGTCATGGTCAGAGAATATCAGTATTTGAATTACTCTTGATGTTGGGAAGGGCCTTCCAACCATGTAAGATTATGTGTTTTGTTATAGTCTCATCAGTATTTAGGGTGTTTAGAAAATTGCCTTGTTATTAAAGCACTCAAGATTAGTTTGTTTTTAATTCCCATTCAGTGGAATATTTTACTGTAAGTAGCTTAAATGTAAAAAATTACATTTACAGAATCACATGGAAAAAGAGACCATGAATGAATCTGAAACATCTGTAGCAAAGAATACAGACGGAGAGAGCCCAGGTGCCAAAACTGTGTCTGAGTAAGTACTTGCGAAGAAATGACCTTCAGGAATGGTTGTAATTATCAGGGTTTTTGTTTTTAATAAAGTCAGATTTTTCAACTATGGTACATCAAGTCTACTTTCATTATAGATAGTAGTAGGAATTTTTACTAATGTTCTCTGTGCTTGGTATTATAGATAGAAATGATGGTGTGGGCAGAGCTAGGGCTGTATCTGACTGCCTGTCGTAATCTGTCCGGAACCACACATACAAACCAGGCACGGTGGTGTGTGCTTTCGATGTCAGCACTAGAGAGAGGGAGAGGGGAGAGAATCAGGCGTTCAAGGTTATCCTCATACACAGGATAGTTTTGCGGTCAGCCGGTCGGTCATACAGGAGACTGGTCTCACAAAGAAGTAAAGCTCCTAGATCATTGTACCGCTGAGTTAGTGGTTTTGTGCTTCCTTCAGTTTACTAATAAGTCTTGTCAAATAAATAAGATATATGTTTGTGGATAGTTGTATTTGAAGTGATTTGATTTCTAAAGGAATAATTAACTTGATAGGATAGCTGATCTTCAAATATGGTTGTGATCAATAGATTCTGGACTATTCAGTGGGATGCAATTCTACAAGTTAGCACTACTTCTCTGGCATTAAACAGTGATGTCCTGAAAGAAGTAATAGTATCACATGCTCGGCAGATATAGTTTTTTTCCAATTTTGAAGTGAAATTTTGATGCTTTTTAAAGATGGTTTTATTGTGTAACATTAATGAATACAGCAAATGACATTTTCTCAGATGGGAATTGAGGCACAGGATAACATTTTCGTTGATTCTCCTGAGAACCTTAATATCACCTATCATTTGGAGAATTCACTTTCTTACAGTGTCTATGACAGATATGTCTGTAAGAGTCAACAACACTGCTACTGAAGAACAGTTGCTGAGGTGTTTTTCAGGGTCTTTCCTCAAGGTTCTCACCTATTTCTTCTAAAGCTTGCAGTTGACCACATGTTTCTTCATTTTCACACACAGGGTCCGGCTTGGCGGTATGGTTTATGTATTTATATGCAATGTCCAGAGAAGGGTGGTGATAGTGTTTGATTTTCTCACCAGCTGCTGTCAGACTAAGTTCTGCTGTGCACTTACATTTCAGAGGGATTTCAGCTCATCATCGGTGATAGGGAAGGCGTTGGCACAGGCAGATTGGTCTGTTGGGAGGGGATGGGGTGGTACCTGGTCATGGTCTACAGCTAGGCTTCCAGGACTGTCTGCCTTCAAGAGTAAAGTGTGCATGTGTGGTGAATATCTGTCAAGATATTCTTGTGGATACTTGGGAAGTGCTTTGTATTTAACATGATTGATTTATTTATATAACCAAGCAATGTTGTGACTTTTCTGTAATTGTTACTTTCATTTCTTTGTGATTATAGTTTGAGTGAGAAATCCTGTGTACAGCAGGATAGTCAGGCAAAGGTTTTAAGACCTACCAGACTAATGAGGAGTCGAATGCAAAGACCAAAGCCAAATGTAGTGAAAGCTGCAGAAAGGAAAGAAATTCTCACCTCACAGGAAAAATTTGGGGCCCATGTAGAGAAAAGTGAAGATGAATCCTGTGTTGTGGTAAGTAGATTAATTCTGATAACATTTATTGAGCAAGTATATATGTCTTATTGTAAGTCTTTTGTTCTTTTAAAATAAGCTTGTGTATGTTTTATTACATTTGTGGCTAAAATCTCACATTGAGGAGTTTTGTTTATGTTACATTATTTGAGATATTTGAGCATTGTGCATGACTCTTTTATATTACCTTTTTATATTTCAGTCAGAGTCTAATATTGGCTTGCTCACATCACACTCCATATTTGGACTTGGCTTTTCCCTGTGCCTGAGACTGCACCCAGGTTCTCAAGCAAGCACTGTGCCCTTGAGCCACATTCTCAGCCTCCTTTTAAAAAGATAGTCATATATGTGAACTTTAACATTGGCTTAAATACTGGAAGTGTTTAAAGAATAATTCCAAAAACAGAGATAATGATTTGAGTGTGTGCATGCACCTGCGTGTGTGCTTGTGGTATGTAAAACACCCAACCCAAGACCTCTTTCCAGCTAAGAAGGTACTCTCACTACTGAGCTATCTCTGGTTCATGGAGTTGTAGATTTTTTCATATACTCCTTTGAAGAAACCAGAAAGTTATCATGACTTAAGATTTGGTTTCTTTCTGCTATAATTCTCTTTTATATTTTGGTCAGAATCTAAATATATTTATATATATAGTTAAATATATTCAATATACATATATTTAGTTATATATACATGTACATTTAATTTTATATATAATTGAATAATAGGTTATATATTTAGACAAATTCGTGGCTGACTTCCAACTCACTGTATAAATGAGGATAACCTTGAACTCTGATCCTCCTGCCTCCACCCAAGTGCTAAGACTGTAGACATGCCACCATGCCCATTGAGCCAAGGGCTTTGTGCTTGCTAGGCAAACGCTCTTACCAACTAAGCTACATCACTATACCTGTGTTTAGTTATATTTCTTATAGTCTCTAATGTACTTACAACACTAAGTATTTAGAAATATAAACACTGGAGGATTCTGGTGATGCGATTGAAACAGACTGAAATAAACAAGTCTGAAACATTGCTTTATGTGTGGACAGACAAGAATGGGACTTTGAGACATGGTAGAGGGAATTTCTTAGGTAGCTAAAAGAAAAACATTAAACGGTATTTTAAATTTATTTTATAATTTTGTCATTTTTTAAAAACCATTTTACTTTTACTCAAATGAGATGGGATCTTTTGTAGTTGGGTTGTTCTCACATTCCCTTTGTAGCCTTGACTTGTTTGGGCCTGTGATCTTCTTGTGTTTACCTCCCAAGTGTTGTAGTACAGTGTGCAGCTAACCCTGGCTAGCATGTACTTTTCAGTAAAGTTTTTGAAAGGTTTGTGTTTTATTGTGAAATGTAAAATATGAACTTTGTTATTAAGATTCCTCCACAAACGGAAAATGAGTCACATAAAAACTTGCAATGTGAAGATACTGTGTCAGAGCCTGGAAGAAAGGACCCTTTTGAGAATATTCAGCCTGATCAGCCCCAGGTTCTTAGTGACTGCCCAAGGTAAGCATCACTTTACCAGTTGCAGTACAGCTTTAGAGCTCAGTGAGTTGTTTCAGACAAATCAAGATACTCTGTATTGTGTTTGAGGAGAGGCCGAGTGCATGCATGCACAGCGTGCTGTGGAGGGCAGAACTGAGCCATCTCACTGACCCTACAGAAACAAACCACCTTGCCTCTGTGTGTCTCAGTTTATATTGTGTCTATAAATAACTAAGGTGCTAGAGAGAAGGCTCAGCTGTTAAGATTGCTTACTGCTCTTGCAGAGGAGCCAGCTTCCATTCCAAGCCCCATACCACCCAGCATGACTGATTGCATTTCCAGTTCTAAGGCATTCGATGCCCTCTGGCCTCTGTAGGCCCTAAGGGTGGGGGTTGGCAAGGTTGTTCACTGGATAAAGATGTACTTGTTTTCAAGTCTGATGACCTGATTTCGATCTCTGGGTCTCATGGAGAAAAGCAGAAGAATTGCTGCCTATACATTGTCCTCTGATCTCCATGTGCATTTGGGGGTGCGTGCGCCCCACCCTCATCTCGGGTGTAGCACTCAGCAGTCACTTATGGAGAACACTTTGACAAGGTATGAGTCTCTGACGTACCTGTTAATCAATGCAGAAAGGAACTCCTCTGCCCAAAGTTGATAGCAGCCCTAATAGCTATGTTTAAGCACAAATATGCAGAAGATAGGTGAATACCATATCTGTTTAGGGGAACAAAGAGTACAAGGTTCCTAGCTGGGCCTATACCCTTCTCAGGGATGGGCTTTTGAGCAGATTTACAGTACAAAGCAGGAATTCCCTCCTGTCACTTAGGCCAAGATCCAGTTAGAAAGTGATTAGTTCCCACACATGGCTTGCTGTGTCAACATGCCCACGTACATGCGAAGGCACACACATCTATTTTTTTTTTTTTTTAAACTTGTTTATTTTATGTGAGTACACTATAGCTGTATAGATGGTTGTAAGCCTTCATGTGGTTGTTGGGAATTGAGTTTTTAGGACCACTGCTCACTCTGGTCAACCCCAGTCACTCAGTCCCTGCTTGCTGCAGCCCAAAGACTTGTTATTATACATAGGTACACTGTAGCTGACTTCAGACACACTAGAACAGGGTGTCAGATCTCATTATGGGTGGTTGTGAGTCATCATGTGGTTACTAGGATTTGAACTCAGGACCTACGGAAGAGCAGTCAGTGCTCTTAACCACTGAGCCATCTCACTAGCCCACACACATCTATCTTTATGACACTATTGCACCAGTGGGCACACCTTGCCAGGTAGGACAGTATTGTAGCTTCAGGGTTCACTGGGTAGGACCATTGATGACTTTCTTCTCCAGTGTGTGCATAGCATCATCCCACACTATGAAAAGTAGGCAGCAGGGAGGAGGTTTTCTGCTCAGTTCCAGTTTGGTTTCCTATGTCCTGCAGCCAGAGTATGTTGTGTCTTCAACAATAGGGTCTGACCATTCAGTTACGGTGAACAAGCAAGAGCAGTGGTGATAGCTTCTGTTGTTTAGGGGCCTCAGGAGTCTCCTGCCCAGTAACTCAAAGTATCTCACATCTCTCACTGACTTTTCATTTAATAAGCTGTGTCCTTAGGAAAGCTTTGTCTGCCCAAAGAAGGTTTAAACTCCTTAAAAGTCTGTGTGTGTGTGTGTGTGTGTGTGTAATTAGCTTACAGAGTAGTGAGTTTCTGTAGTGTTTTTTTTAATACTATCTTAGTTTTGGTTAATCTACTCATTCCATTTTCCTCTAACCCAACCCACACTTAACGCTTTAACTTTCAGTACTGGGCTCCCCACCATCATAGCACACATGTTCTATATTACCTGCTTCTTCTTTCTATTTATGTATGCATGTATGTATGTATGTATGTATGTATGTATGTAAGTACACTGTAGCTGTCTTCAGATACCCCAGAAGAGGGTGTCAGATCTCATAACGTATGGTTGTGAGTCACCATGTGGTTGCTGGGATTTGAACTCAGGGCCTTTGGAAGAGCAGTCAGTGCTCTTAACCTCGGAGTCATCTCTCCAGCCCTATTATCTGCTTCTTTGTAGAAGTGAAAAGAGTCATAAAAGAAAATCTTCCATCACTAATGTTAAATTTCCTTTTGTAATTTCTATTACATTTTTGCTTAATATTATCAGCTATTAAAGTTCATGTTAGCTATAAATACCTCAATTAAACATAGTTTGAAAGCCTGTCTTATTCTGAAGGAGCTGCCATGTGTGACTGTACTGGTTGGTTTTATGTGTCAGCAATTGAGAGTCATCAGAGAGAAAGGTTCTTCATTTGTGACAAATAATCTTTCATAAGATCCAGCTATAAAATATTTTCTCAATTAGTGATCAGTGGGGTAGGGCCCAGCCCATTGTGGATGGTGCCATTCCTTGGCTGTAACGCTGGGGTCTATAAGCCAGCTGAGCAAGCCAAGAGGAGCAAGCCAGTAGGTAGCACCCCGCTATGGCTACTGCATCAGCTCCTGCCTTTAGGTTCCAGCCCTGCTTGAGTTCCTGTCCCTATTTCCTCCAGTGATAGACTATGATCTAGAAGTGTAAGCCAAATAAACCCTTTCTCCCCACAGGGTTTCTTTATATAAGCCTGGCTGCCCTGGAAATTACTTTTAGACCAGTTCTCCTCAAAGTCACAGAAATCTTCCTGCTCCTATGTCCCAAGTTCTAGAATTAAAGGCATGTGTCACTTTGCCTTGCAAATCTGTCTTTTTTTTTTTTTTTAATTTGAGAGTTTTTAGTGTTTCTATAGAGATTTCATACCTGTCATCTGTTCAGCTGGTAATCTGGATTAAAATTTGTCTCTTTTCATCTTTCTTGTTTTCTGTTTTCTTTTTTTAGTATTCATGAAGGTAATAAAGAAAACAAACGGAAACAAGTCCCAGTTCTAAGGACTAGATTCCAGAAACCAAAACCAAATACAGGAAGAAGAAGAAGAAGAATATCCTCCAAGGAAGGGATACCAGAGGAGACACCTATTTCTGGAGAAATACCAGCAACTTGGGAAGAAATTCCGAGTCTGGACACTTCTCTGAGGGAGGAGGTACTGAGTGTACCTCTTGCCCCTCTTACTGCTACCGCTTCCACCAAGGACTCAGAGTCAGATGTGAAAGACAGTGGCAGAAATGATACAGCTTCTAATGCGGAGATGTCAGAAATGACAGATGTCACTATGGAAATGGAGACAGGTTTGGAAACAATTGGAAGAGATACTTGCCCAGGGGAGATGGGAGCAGAAATGATTGACATCCCTATGGAAACAGAGGCAGGTTTGAAAGCATCTTTAAATGAGACTTCTTGTATGGAGAAGGTACCAGAGCTTATTGATACCACTGGGGAAATTTGCACAAATTTGGGAGAAACTGGAAGAAAAGAAGTATTTTTACAGGAAAATGGCCCGAAGGAGGTCGGTCCAGTTAGTGAACCAGAGACAGGTTTGCAAGAAACTGGAAAAGATTTGGCCATGAAAGAGAGCACACCAGACACGACAGATAGCACTGAAGAAAGGGAGGCATATTCAGAAGAAACTGAAAGACAAGAAAAAATATCTGCACTGATAAAGGATGCAGAGGAGGCCAAAGCCAGGGGTGAAATGGAAACCCCCCTGGAAGAGATTGGAGGAGGAACTTCCCAGAGAGGAAAGGCAGCAGGCGCTCCTGTGGAGCAGTCTGCCAGCGAGGAGGAGCCACAGGGCAGCGCATGCAGAGAGGAGGTGGCAGTGGAGTCGAGCACTGCAGAAGGAAAGGAGCTGAACCTGAGGGAAACTGGAGAAGATGACGTCTCCTCGATGGTTGTGGTCTTAGGAGAAAAGACTGACATTGAGGAAACGAATGGAGATCCGAAAGAAACAGAAAGAGAGAGTTCTGTCTCTTGGGAGAGAGGGTCTGGAGAGATCCAGGTCGGGGAGGAAATGGTGGAAGACTTAGGAAAACCAGAAAAAATAGATGTTGCTCCAAGAGAACGTGAACCAGAGGAACATTCCTCAGGGCAGCCTGAGGCAGATGTAATTCTGAGCAGTAGTGACGGCAGCACTGGCTCTCCACAGGATAAAGTGGTATGCATTTCTCTGAGTAATGTTATTATTATCACCCATGTGTACACAAATTCTTAAAATCTCTAATAAGAATCTAAGGTCCTTTCCAGTCCTAATATTTTTTTTAAGTTCTTGAAGTACCTTTTTATTCACTTAAAAATTTCAAAAGATTATTTTTCTAATTATGAGAAAGTTACTAATCCTAATGGCAGTTTGAAGTTACTTATTTAGATAAACTATGTTTACGAAATTAGCCTAAATTTGTACTAACCTTAGTTTAAATATAGGCTAAAATTTTATTTCCTATGGTCATATAAAATATATATTTTTATTCTCCTCGCCACATTAATGACTACTTTTAAACCTTTTAGTAAAAAATTCCTGTTGTTTGTAGTTCATACTCAACTGCATTTTTGAGGATTTCTTTTTAACATGTGTATATAGATGATTACATCTGTGGTTTAGAATAGTCAAAATATACAATGTGAAGGGAAGGCATTCCTAAAGTCTAACTTTTAATATTTGTGGGGTTTATATTTAAAACATTTTTAAATCACTGTTTTAGGAATAAACCTTTGTTTAAAATGTGTGAAATGTTTATAGAATTTCTGTTTAAGATGATATATTATGATTCTTTTCTCCAGAATATTAGCAGTAAAATATCAGTGATGCCTACACTTGTGGAAGAAAAAGAAACTACTGACAAGGACATATCCAGCCACTTAGGTCATGTGGAGTCTTGCTCACAGAATTTGGGACGCCATGAAACAGACCAAGGGATGCCGCTTCCAGATGCTCTAGAGCGGTTTTCAGATACTAACTTAAGGTACAAGTGGATAGGTCTGTGTGCCTTTAAAGAAAAAGAATGTAAAGTTCTGTTTGCAGATTATGTTGAAATAAGTGAGCTTTCAAGCCGTAGTGTGTATAGGGTAGTGTTACAAGCTTTAAGGTCATTTATGGGAGATGGGGAGAGAGGATTAAGTCTATCTTGATAGCCAGAGGTGATACTTATTAACAAATTACATGTAACAAGTATTTAGAAATGAACATGGCCTGGATTGTTCAACTCGGTGTTTTTCAGAATTTAATGAATAGTTCCATTTTTGTCTTCTTAAAAATTAGAATTAAGCAGATATGATGGTACATACCCACAGTCCCCATAATTGTTAGGTGGAGGCAAAAGAGTGAAGGAGAATTGAAGGCCGGCCTGGCTTATGAGAGCATATTCCAACCCAGCCTAGGTTATATAGGAAGACCCTGTGTAAAAACAAAACAAAAGCAATTAGAAGGTTACTGCCAGTCTCTAAGTTCCACTCACTTTCAAACTTCAGCACTTTCTGATCATGTTTATTAATGCTTTTTCCAAAAGCAAACCTCTTCCTCAAGAACAGCAGCCACTTCAAGTTAAACCAGCTCCCTTTCTGAGAAGTCGATTCAAAAAACCAAAACCAAACCTGTCAAGAGCAGCTTTAAAGAGAGCAACCATAGAAGCAGAGCACTGTGTGCCTGGGAAGAAATCCGAAGCCTGCAAAGTGGAGGCCGCCATGCTACAGCAGGACAGTGACCAAGCTGCTCTCTCTCCTCAACATGTGAGTGAGGATTAAGGTGGAGGTTAGGTTTGGGGAGTTTTTCTTGTTATTATGGTTATTAAACCATTGCAAGTTCTTGTAATTTTTACCATGGATGGTGTTCTATGCTTACCGTCATCATTCCATATAGTTTATGTTAACTATCTGGTGTCTGGTAGGCAGGTGTGGGTACATGTGTTCAGGATGGCAGCTAAGATATTTTAGACTCTACTTGACATTTGGTTATGTCACCACAGCCAAGTAATGTAACAGGTTCCTCTCTAGGAAAAATGGGAATAACATCGCTTTATTCCATTCTGTTACTAAGGTAACATGACAAATGAAGTGCTAGGCATGAGTTGAAGGAAATACTTTGTCTCATTAACTGTGTTTATAACAAGTTAAGATTGTATGTTAGAATTTAAACAGAATTAAAATTGAAACGTTAATATTAAAATCAGTGGTTCTTTGTTTCCTTTTTGTCCTTGTAGTCCTAGGAACCTTGCAGATGTTGGGACAGCTTTCTGTCATTGAGCTAGATCCTCGCCTTCTTTTTTTTTGGGGGGGGGAGGGGGGAGTTTCGAGACAGGGTTTCTCTGTGTTAGCCCCGGCTGTCCTGGAACTCACTCTGTAGACCAGGCTGGCCTCGAACTCAGAAATCCACCTGCCTCTGCCTCCCAAGTGCTGGGATTAAAGCTCAGCTTGATCCTCAGCCTTCTTAACTTATAAGCTCTCTCGAGTTTGCCCAGGCTGGTTTGAGCTAACCTAGGGTTTTAAGACAAGCTCTCTCGAGTTTGCCCAGGCTGGTCTGAGCTAACCTAGGGTTTTAAGACAAGCTCTCTCGAGTTTGCCCAGGCTGGTCTGAGCTAACCTGGGGAGACCTTGAACTTGTGTTCTTCCTGCCTCCCAAGCAACTGGGTCACAGCTCTACACGCCCGGCCGCGCTTAAGTGAATGTGTTGTGTTTTTTAACATTTAGTTGTTTTTGTAGGATCTGCCTGCATGTTTGTCTGAACACCAAAGAGGGCATCAGATTTCACTACTATAGATTGTTGTGAGCCACCATGTGGTTGTTGGGAACTCCCGACTTCAGGAAGAGTATCCAGTGCTCTTAACTGTTGAGCCCATCTCTCCAGCCCCAAACTGAATTTATTTTAAAGTACCCTTTACAATTAAAATTCATATTTTGCATTTTAGAATAATTTTCTTGTTTTGTACTTCCTCCAACTTTGTAAAGTTAAGCTACTTTTTCTGTTTTATGTGTATGGGTGTTTAGCCATATGTACAGTACCCACAGAAGCTAGAAAGGGTCCTCAGATCCCCTGGGGTTGGATTTTTACAGGTGGTTGTGAGCCACCACATGCTTGCTGGGAATAGATGCCGAGTCTCTGGAAGAGCAGCCAGTGTACTTAATGGCTGAGCCATCTCACCTGTCTGATAGAAAAACTGCTTTTATGAAATACTTTTTGTTACAAAATCTTTAATTTTAAGAATTATGTCTAGCCGGGCGTTGTGGCACACACCTTTAATTCCAGCACTTGGGAGGCAGAGGCAGGAGGATTTATGAGTTCAAGGCCAGCCTGGTCTACAAAGTGAGTTCTAGGACAGCCAGGGCTACACAGAGAAACCCTGTCTTGAAAAACCAAAAAAAATTAAAAAAATAAAAATTATGTCTGTAGTTCAAAACAAGAGAACCCCATATCCTGTTTCTTTCTCCTCCCTAATTAATGTGGCAATTGTGACTATATACATGTAGATGTATATAAGCGTTACACGCCACAATGCCATCATCCCTTAGCAGCTGATATTTCCATTTCATACAGTATTTTAAACCTCTTTTGGGCTTAGGACAAAGAAGAAACTTCTTAAAGTGGTTATATGCTGGAATATATAAGGTTAAGCTTGGGCGTGGTGCAGCGTGCGCTTTGTAGTTGTAGCTATTCAAGAGGATGAAGCACAAAGTGAGACCCTGTATCTTCATTGTGGTGGCACTCAGGGAAGTAGGGAACGTGAGTCTCTTGAGCTCCAGGCCAGCCAGACCTATACAGTCTATCTCAAAAGGAAGGAAGAAAGAAGAAGAAATTCAGATTTAGTTCAGTGGGTAGAATGTTTCTCTTGCATGCATGAGGACCTCATTTCAGTACTCAACAATGTCCTCCCCCCAAAAAAATTTAATTTTCTATGTTATTTCAGTGTTTTGTTCATTTTTCATTTTTTCTATTGGATAATGGTCCTGAATAAGTCATAGCTTTGTTCATGCACGTTTCTGTACTTGTGTAAATGTTCTGTAAGGTGGGCTCTAGAAGTAGAAGTGCTGCGCAGCAGACCCCCCTTGTTACCCACACAGAGTGGTTGCGTTAGTCTTACATTAATGCTTTGCCATTGGTTTTTCTTTTTAAACGTCTAGAATGTACCTTCCCTGATGGCATCAAGAGAAAATGATAAATCCGGTCATGAGGAGGAGGAGGAGGCTGCGATACTACCATGTACACAGACTGAAAAGGATGCTTCACCGCCAAATTCAAGTGAACCTAAAGAGGGTTCTCAGTTAACCCCAAACCAGGAAAATGGCTTACTTGTTCCTATTGGGTAAACAGTGATACTTCCTTAAAAATCTAAACTAAGAGAGGCTTTTCTTTGAAATATCTCTTTATTTAAAAAAAAAAAAGTGGATAGAGAATAATTTGTCTAACTGATAAGGTAGACCACTTAAAATGAAAAAATAGATAGAATTGAACATCTTTTAATGATGTATTTATTTATTGTTAACTGTTTATAATTTATGAAAAGTAGCACATTAAAATATATATGTATTATAAATTCTTTGACTTTTAAAAAGTTGGCAAAATATATACATAAAATAAAATTTACCACTTTTAGTTGTACAAACAAAGTGACATAAATTATTGTTTTATGGGCAGCACCTCTGTCCATCCATCCATCCATCCATCCATCCCAGAACACTGTTTTCTTTTTCATAAACCTTTCAATGAAACTTTGCATTCTCTAAACATCAACTTCCACTCTCCCCTTCTCCTCTTTCTTTGGTCCTTGGCCTCTGCCATTCTGTCCTCTGACTTTTACACATTTTGTTAGGCACACCATATAAGCTTATTAACATTTGAGAATTGAATGAGCTTCCTCTGCCCAACTATCTCACCCCTTATTTATTACTCTTGACTGTGCTAGGTTTTAATCTAGAACTGTACACTAGCCGTGGCCTTGCCTTCCATTTTGCTACATCTCAAACATGAAATAACTTTTCCCCCCTATGGCTTTCCTAACTTTGATACCATATTTTTGTAGTGAGAAAATACTGTCCTTGAATAATTTGAAAAATATTTTTATAGGAGTTTATTAGAGGAAATTCAAGGTGCATGTTCTTAGAGTTGTCAACTTCTTGTAGTCAAACTCCCTCTGCTTCCCCCTTGTTCTTTTTTCTAGGACTCCCATGATGAATACGGTCACACAAGAAACAAGGCAAAATGTTGTCCAGACAACTCTCCCAGTGAGGGGTCGACTTCAGAGACCAAGACCAAATGTGCAAAAGGCCAGACAGAGGCAAATAGTAGAAAAAGGCGAAGCGCGAGACATAGCTAAGAATGAAGGACCAGAACTGCAAAAAGACGAGACTAGAACATGCCTGACTGTGGTGAGAGAATTGATCTGCAACTAACTGATCCTTAATGCATGCTGAGACAGCAAATGGTAGCTCAGCCTGGGCCTGTCCTGTCACATTCTGCTCAGTTAATATGTGACGAGTCAAACTCTGTTTCATATTTCCTGTTGAGTGTGCGCTGACGCTTTTGTCACTTTGTCTTAGTAGTGTACTAACTAACCTCTCTCAGGAAACAGCAGTTAGATCATTTTTGCTGCATAAATAAGTATACTGTTTTGGTTGTTTAACCCTTTAATAATCTTTTACCCATTTAGACAGTGTCTCCTTATTTAGCTGAGACTAGCCTTTATCCTCTGGCCTCATCTTCCTGTGTGCTTCAAGCACAGAAATACACTATCATTCCATTCTGCTTAACTTTAATGTCTTGCTTTTTCTTTTGTGTTCAGTGTATGGCTGAGGCTGCCTTTGAATTTCTGATCCACGCTTTTGCTTCCCACATGCTGCAATTCTAGGGCTATGCCACTATGTCCAGCTTTACCTAGGCTTTCAGTTTATTTTTAACATTTACCTATGCATTTGTGTGGTCAGAGGACAACTTGTGGGAGTCTGTTCTTTCCTTTTATCCCATGAATTCTGAGGATTGGAGATGCTTGATGCTTTAAATTTATTATTTTATTTTATTTTTTTTATTTTTTTCTGAGTCGTTTTGCTGGCCCTTAATTTCTTAGTAAGTCTTTTGGTTGAATAGGTATTTACAGCACTTTGAGTCATTTGAAACAGAATCAGGAGTTCCCTAGACTGTAGTAATGATGTAGAAGACAGTTCAAGTCCTGTTATGACACATCTACCAAGAGGAGGTGCCCTTCTTACAAAAATTTAAGTCCCCAAAATGTTATTTTTTTAACTAGTCTTAAATAAGACCTGGGGACAGGTTGACCCCCAGAGAGGAACTTTACCTTCTCAAAAGAGGGGGCATAGGAGGAAGACTGTGTGGGGGGTACTAAGAGGAGAGGAAGGGCTCATATTGGGTTGTAAAGTGAATAAATAAATTTAAAAACGAGATGAAACCTAGATTAAAAGTCATTGTGATCCCCATTTGAACAAAATATACTCCTAAAAAAGCTATTAAACTTTTGCTGCTGAGGATCAAACCCAGAGCTTTGTGCACGCTGGGCGTGTGGTATGAAATCGAATTCCAGTCCTACTCAGTACAGATTATCTTAGAGCGATATGTGCAGATGTGATGAGTGTACATATTTATTTGGGCATGTGCACACGTGCATGTAGGTACGGATCAAAGGGTATATATGGTATATTCCTTTATTTTTTTGATGCAGGGTCTTTCACTGACCCTGGGTGCTATTGCTTTAGCTAAGTGGGCTCCTCATGAGCTCCAAGGATCCACTGTCCATTTGTGACTCTAGTGCTGGGGTTACAAATGTGCTCTGCTACATTTGCCTCACGTAGGTGCTGGGGATCCCTACTCAGATCCTCGTATTTGTTGAGCAGGTGCTCTCACCTACCGAATCCTCATTCCAGCCCCCTCTGGCACTTTTATAGTATCATGTCTGCATGGCACTGTAGTGAGTCATTGCACTTCTTGCTCAGAATGGGGTGACCTTGTTTTGGCTGTAAATCATGAATACTGGATGCCCAGTTCAGGTCATAATTTTTAAAACCTAAGTGGCTTAGGCATATGGCACAATGACAGTGCATGCAGATCTTTCAGGTTCAGTCCCAGCATCCCAGAGAGGAGAAATAGAAATGGGAATATTCGTTCTTTGATTAAAATGTTTTAAGACATTTTATAGTTAAATATTAAATCTCATGCCAGGGGTTGGTGGCTAACACCTTTAATTTCAAGCTCTCTAGGGGCAGAGGCAGGTGGCTCTCTGAGTTTGAGGCCAGCCTGGTCTACAGAGTGAGTTCCAGTGGGCTACAGAGAAACCCTCACTCAAAAAAAACAAAACAAAATAAAACAATCTCACTCACTCGGCTTCGTCTTTTCAGGCAAACTCTTCTCACATTGAAAGTGGAGTTGCAGTTGACATGTCCTCCAGAGTGTCAGAGTGCCAAGTGAGTGAAAGTCAAGGCCACGCAGATCCTGTAGAAAACTTAAGTGTTAATAAAGCCAGTGTTGTTCATGAACAGATGAGGTGAGTCTAGTTTTCATGAGAAAAACATGAACCATGTCAAACACAGTTTCTTATTGTTACATACTTGGTTTTATTCAAAGACATTCTGCGTTGCTGTTGTGTTTTCTGGTGCCTTTTCATGCCAGGCAAGTGTTGTACCATTCTTATGTTCTCTGAAACAGAACTTTGCTAAGTTGTCCAGTTTGGCTTTTAAACTTGCTTATAGGCCAGGTAAACCATAATTTGTGATGCTGCTGTTTCAGCCTTAGTAGCTGAGATGAAGCTTGTGCCAGCAGTCCTGGTTTAAAATTATCTCATTCTGTATAGGGTGTGGTGGCTTGTGCCTTTAATTTTAGCACTTGGGAGGCAGAGGCAGGAGCTCTCTGAGTTCAAGTGTAGCCAGGACTATGTCTAGAAACTCTGTCTCAAAAACAAAAACAACAACAACAACAAAAAAAACCCAACTTACCCAAACCCAACTTGTTCCTTATCTTTAGGCTCATAAGTTTGTTGTCTCCTTTGAACTTAGTAATATTTTACTCTTAATTCTGTTTTAAACTTTATTTCATTTTTTGTGGTTAGAGGTGTGAGATCAGATGACAGCTTTCAGGAATTGGTTCTCTTCCTTCACCTTATGGGAATTGAACTTAGCCAGCTTTAGTGGCAAGTGCCTTTCCCTACTGGGCCACTGGGCTAGTCCCTATACTTAAATATGTTTTCAGAGTTGCATGACATTTTTCTTTGTAGGTGGACCCTAATGGCTCTGCTACTGGGCTACATCCTCAGCCCTGGTTAAAAAAAAAATGTCTACCCCTGTATTGAGTTCTGAGTATCCTAATTCACATCCTAGCCAGTTACTGAGAATTTTCCCAAAGTCCTTAGGTATTTCAGCTACCTTGGTAGCTTTGGCTTTCTTTGAATCTTTAAACCATGGTTTTGTTTTGTTTTGTTTTCCTCCTGAAATGGTTTATGTTAACCTTAAGGTACTGCAAGATCTTCCCATGAGCTTTCAGGAATGTGGTGTGATAGACTGTCAAACAAGGCCATTGTGTATTTATTTGTTCATGTGTTGGAGCCTATTTGAGGCTTTTATTTAAAGTGCTGTTATGCAACCTGTGTTCAGCTACTGTAGCAAGTATGTATCTGATTTTTTTCTCTGTAAATTAAAGTTATATGAAACCAGGCTAGAACTAGTGAACAAAAATAATAAAGATTAATACTATAAACTGTTTCCCAGGCTATACAAAAAATGTTAAGTTATAAAATCTTTTATGTTTTGTTTCAGATATAAAATGCAATGTTTCATTTTGCAAGCTCTGTTTTATTTCCAATTTATATATAGTCCTTTGAATGTAACATCAATTTGAATCCAGAATTGTTGTTTATTGTACATTGATGAAACGTTTTGGTCTTCATCATAATTTGTACTTCATTCTAGGCATGAAAATAAACCGTATGTTCCTAGTCCAGCACTGCTGATAAGAAGGCGGTTCCAAAAGGCTAAACCAAATTTAGGAGGAGCACGCCGTAAGGATGAGCAACCAGGTGTGGAGAAAGGCCGGACAGACGAGAGCACAGCACTAACAGCAGAAGATCACCTGCTGCAGAAGGAAGACTGTGACACCCAGCTTTCTCTGCAAGCAAGGGTGAGTCTGCTGTGCCAGGTCACGAAGGAGAGCAGTGGTGAGAGACTCACTTGTGTGCTGCACACACTTAGCTGAAAGGCCAGTGATATCAGAGCTTGTATAGATTGAAAATTGACCACCTGTGGCTTCTCACGTTTTAGGAGACAGGCCAGACTGCTAAACCATATTGATATAGATTGTGTCCATGGTAATGTTATCTTTATTTTTTTTTCTTTAAGGAAAAGGCAGATATGCCTCTGGAGGTTTCAGTGAGAAAAGAGTGTATACATTCTGAAGAGTCGGGTTCTGACAGAAACGATGCTCAGCCGAACGCTGGACCATCAGAAGGTTCCAGGGATGAGACTGCGAAAGAGCAGCCTACATCTTTGGGGCTTGAAGAGCAGAGTCTTAGTAAACAAATTAGGTAATTTGTTTAGAGACTCAGAATAAGCACTTATTTCTTAAAGAAGTTCTACCTTAATACACTTTTTTATTTACAAGTATTTATAACAATGTATATTTTTTTCCTGACCAAAAGATAGTGTGCCTTACCTGGGTAATTAGAATGTTAATGCTTGTTTGGCTGTAAACAATAACAAAGGGTACTTTCAGTTTTTTAAGAAAGTCGGAAGAAACCTAAGGTTTTTTTTTTTTTTTTCTTTCGTTTTTCGAGACAGGGTTTCTCTGTATAGCCCTGGCTATCCTGGAACTCACTTTGTAGACCAGGCTGGCCTCGAACTCAGAAATCCGCCTGCCTCTGCCTCATAATCTACATACTCTACACGATAAACCAGTTCCATTGTTTAATTTCATAGTCATTATTGATTGGTTCCATGTATTTTATTTGTTTTTCTTTTAGTTATTTCTAATTTTGTGATTATTTTATCTCAGTCATCATATCATGGTTATTAGACTAGGATTAAAAATTTATTATGTAGAAAAATCCCCCTTACTCTGCAATATTTCTAGATATATAAGTAAGAATTCACTCTGAATAAGATGCTAAGTTGTAGTCAGTTCCTTTTTTATTTTCATGTCTTATATTTTAAAAGAATGGGTGGGGCTGGCATACAGTTCATGAGCACATTTGTGTATGACTTTTGAGGCCTTAGGTTCAATTCTAATGCCATAAAATGAAATGGTATAGCATCATCCTCATTGTCATTGTTGGGCGTTGAATTAAGACTTTCCATGCTGGGTAAGCGCCCTACCACTGAGCTACAGCCTTAGCTCGGGCTCTTTATTCAGTGGCTGGAACTGAGGTTTTACTGTGAACAGTAAGGCTTTCACTGAGATCATCCTGGTGCTTACATGATGATATCTGTCACTCTGGTTACAGATCCAGCTGTCCACAACTATGGAAAGAATCAAGCTATCCCAAGACTGTTTCGAGTCGAAGAACCCCTCTCTCTTCTGCCTCTGAGTGTGAAATAGAGCACAGTTGGAAAAGAACACAGAGGAAGACGAAACCAAATCTGACCAAAGGGCGTGGATCAAAACGAATTCGAGGTAAGACTGCTAAGAAGGAACCTAGAGCTTCCAAGTCCGTGTTGGTGACTCTTCGGGCTTCTCAGAAAGAGGATGAAGATGATGCTGAGGATTTTGATTCTGACTATGAGGAAGAAACCTATCATCTTGCCCCAGAAGAATTAAGCAAAGCACCAGTGTTTGTACCTGTTGGTCTCAGATCCCCTGAACCAGTTTCTGCTCAGATCGAGGAAACAATGGAAGAGGTAGTTTGTGTTTTGTTTTGTTTTTTCAATTTCTGGCACTTTCACCCCTTTAATGGATGGTTGTTTCTTCTCTTAGATTTATTAGAGTCTGAAGAGTTCTTTCTCTAAACATCAATGTCAAAAGTAATTATTTGGGACTTAGTGAACACCGTAAGGAACACAGCGGGAGTGGCCTGTATGGCCCGCACTCAGTTGTCAGCCCCTTACTCCACAGGGCTACGATAGGAAGCTGCTTATCCTTGTGTCTGTAAGCTACTTAATCTGGCTTTTGACTAATTTGAAGAAAGTCTTGGCAGGTGTTTTCTATGTTTGGTTGCTAAAGAAGATAGACTCAATCTCTTTCCTCTTTTCTTCTCTCTGTTGGTTTTGAGGCAGGGTCTCATGTATCTCACATTGCACATTGGCCTTCAAACGCGCTGTGTAGTCCAGGGTGACCTTAAGGTTCGGGTCCTCCTGTGTCCACCTCTCCAGTGCTGGGATTACAGTCATGTGCTACTACATCTGGCTTTAAAAGGGTTGCAGATAGAACCTCCAGCTTCGTGTCTGTGAGGCGAGGACTTTACAGCAGCCGCATCCCCAGCCTCTCAACTCCCTGCTTTCTTACTCAGTTTATCACTACCCTCCATCCACGAGAACTCACCTTTCCAAGCTGGAACTCTTTGTTTCTAATACAGTCTAGGTTGGCTTTGATTTCTAATCCTCCTACATCTGCCTCCCAAATGCTGGAATTGTGTGGTGCTGGAGGTGGACCCCAGGGCTTTCACATAGTTGGCATAATCACTACCAGCTGAGCCACATCCGCAGTCCCTGCTTCCGTGCTTCTCTGCTCTTCGTTCTTTTGGAGGTGGATTTGCTAGAATACTTGGTAATTCCGTATTTAAGTGGGGGTTTTTTTGTTTTGTTTTGTTTTTTAAGCAAAAAACCTGACTACATCATTTTCCTTTGTCAAAGGTTTTAATTTCTATCTTTATCACCATTCACTTCTCACTTCATCCGTTCTCACTTCTGTCTTTTTTCTCCTTTCCACTCCCTGGCCTCTCATGATAAGTAGTCATTCTATAGCTACAGTATGCCCCATTCTTGGTTTTGTTTTGTTTTCTTTTGTTTGGTGATGGCACATGCCTTTAGTCCCAGCACTCAGGAGGCAGAGGCAGATCGACAGAGAGGCAGCAGCAGATGGGTCTATGAATTTGAGACTAGCTTGATGTACAGAGCAAGTTCTAGGACAGCCAGGGCTGCACAGAGAAACCCTGTTTCAAAAATTTAGGGGGAAAAACCCCCTCTGTAGTCATTCTAATGAAGCAGGTATGAAACAGAAGAGCATGCTTTGCCTCCTTGTCTTACCTGTGGCCTTCTGGTCCCACTCTGAGCTTTAGAGTTTCCTGTTCTCATTTGATTCTTAGTCGTTTAGCTGGTTGAATAGGTATTTACAACACTTTGAGTCATTTGAAACAGAATCAGGAGTTCGCTAGACTGTAGTAATGATGTAGAAGACAGTTCAAGTCCTGTTATAACACATCTGCCAAGAGGAGGTGCCCTTCTTGAGTCTGTTAATATTATACTTGTAAATGCAATGCAAAGGAATAGCTACCTTTAATTTATTCAGGATTAATAATAGCATGTCAAATGTCTAAAGGTAAATGAGTTAAGTAGAATTCTTGATATAACTAAATAATACTGAAAGTTCAAAGTAAGTATACTTAATGTAGGTTTTAGTATACACCAAGAAAATACCAAAGGAAAATTAGTTTTGTGAAAGACAAGTGATTAATTCTACATGGAGTTTATCTCTATATCCTCTCCCACAGCACTTTGGGTGAAGGCAAGTCGATAGTGAAATTCACTTCCAGTAATCAGGCCTCAGAATGTGTCTTCACAGAGTATCTTCAGTGGCACTGTTTTGTCCCCTCTTCTGGTGATCAAAGTTTGGGACCTGTAGACATGAACTCTGGACTATATGCAGCCTATCATAGTAGCAATTTTGACTCAGGAGTTGAACAGAACAATTTAAATTGTATTTCCTTTGGCCTAGAGAGATGGCTCAGCAGTTAAGAGTTCTTGCTGCCCAGTCATGAGGACCACAGTTCAGATCCCAACACCCACATCCAGCAAACCCCTGTAACTCCAGGTTCAGTGGACCCAGCAACCTCTCCTGGCCTCTGGAGGCTCACAGATGTGCTCATCTTCCCTGACCCATACACATACTTAAGATAAATCTTTAAAAAATAGTATTCCTTTAACCAGCTGTCAGATAGTGTGTGAGCCCATTACTGGGTGATGAGAGAGGGTTGTTGCATGAGGAGTGATACGGTGATCAGTGTGTTTAAGCACATCAGGTCATCTCTACTATAATATTTATGGTAATGTACAGTTAGTTTTATGTATAGTTAACATGTTTTTCTTTAGTCATGAGTCTAAGGCAGGGACCAAGTTTATTTAATTTGACTTTGTATTCCTATGCTTATATGATTGTGTTTTTGAAAACATTACATAAATGTTATGCAAATGGAAGAAATTGGGACAAAGTGAGAGGAATATGAAATGACATGTCAGCTCCTCACAGGCTATCTATAGAAATTTGATAACGGGTTGTAAAGCCCTCATCCCCTCGGAAATGTAGTGTTGTACTTTTGCTAAGTTGTTAGTCACTAAGAATTAATGGAGTTTGGTTTTTAAGTTGTGTAGCTGAGGCATATTTCTGCATTTTACTGCTTAATTTTGCTTGTTAATATAGAAAATGAAGTCTTTTAATGTTTGTACTTTGTCAAATTAAAATAACGATCCTTCTTCTGACAGCTTGAGATAACCATGGACGTTGCAGACATGACTGTTGTTGAACATCAGCTTTCACATATGGACACAACAGCTCAGGCTGTGCAAGCAGAGAAAGCTGTGTATCCGCCATCATTTGTAAGTGTCTTCTGTCTGCTTGCCTCTGGAAGAGTGAGTGCAGGGTTATTTTCATAATGTTGATTTTTTTTTTCCCCTCTCATGTGGGGAACTGTTTTTATGAAGAGTTGAATTTTGCGAATTATCAAGGGTTTTCTTTTGATTGTAAAACTTACTTTTGTATTTGTTTTGTAAAGCTCAATATCATCATAGACTTTTACCTCAAAATTCTGAGGCATAAATCTATATTAAATAAATTATAGTAACTATATAAAACTAACTACATTATCATAAATACCATAGTAGAGATGTATTTAAAAAAACAACAAAAGTTACATTTGTTTTTATTTTGTGTGTGTGTGTGTGTGTGTGTGTGTGTGTGTGTGTGTGTTTTGCTTGCATGCATATATATGCACCACTTCTGGTAGGTTTTGCTCGTGGATCTGAGGAGGAAACATTAGTAATGCTTCATCCTTTCTTGACATCCCAGCCGTGGCTTCCATTGCCTTATGACAGTGTGTGCTCTTAGCTGTTATTGACACATTCATTGAATTAGTGCCAATCCTATAGTTTTGTTTTAAACTGAGGACGTTTAATGACCTTTTCCAGGGAAGATACATTTTTAATATCAGAAATTTGAAATTCAATGTACGGTACTTTCCAGATTAAGTGTGATTTATTTCTCTTTCATACATGATTGCCTTGGCTAGAGCCTCTGTTATAAATCACTTCCTAGACATGGTACAGGTGAACAGGCTTTTTTTTTCTTTCCCTAAGACAGAGTTTCTTTTGTGTAACTCTGGTGGTTGTGGAACTCACTCTGTAGACCAGGCTGGCCTCAAACTCAGTCGTCCACCTGCCACTGCCTTCTGAGTGTTGAAATTAAAGGCGTGCGCCACCACTGCCCGGCTTTCCAGTGGACATTCTTGATTTAGTCATAGTCTTAGGGAGAAAGCAGTTGATCTTGTGCCATTAAGTAAAGTGGTAGCTGTTAGGTTTTCTAGGATGTCTCTCTCAGGCTGAGGAAACCCTTCTGTGCCGATTTGTTGTGTATTTGTCAGGAAAGGGTTTTAGACTTTGTCATGTGTAGTTTTGAGTTTTTATTTTTGCATTGCTAAAGATGTATATGTTTTTGTTACCATGTTGACAGGTTGTAATACCAATGGTTTGTGTGTTGTAGGAAGCTTGATTCCCTGAGGATGGCTTTGATATGTTTGTGTGTTGTTGACTGTTATTTCAAATGTCTTTATGTCCTAATAGCTATTTGTTGTGGTAAATCTCCAACCCAAAGATGCTCCGGTAATGAAAACACAACTCAGTTAATATGAATACATGCTGTGCACCTAGATTGGGCAGATCTACCACTACACTACCATCTTCCACCTCTATGACCCCTTAGAACTTGTGGTTTCTCCAGGCCATGTGCTCTGTTTTTCTTCTGCCTCCTCCTCTGTGTCCTCTCCCTTTTCCATTCTCCTCTCTCTCCCCCTCCCCTCCCCTCCCCCTCCCCCTCCCCCTCCCCCTTCACCTCCCCTCCCCCCCTCCCCCCTCTCTTCTCTTCTCTCTCTCTCTCTCTCTCTCTCTCTCTCTCTCTCTCTCTCTCTCTTTTTCTCTCTCTTCTTTTATCTGCCCAATCATCAGCTCTCCTTTATTTTACAAATTAAGGTGGGGAGCTCATTCCTTGTTCGAAGCCACTCACAGAAGAACGGAATTAATACCAAATATAGTTAGCCCCAGGGCTATCCGCAACAGCTATTATCCATGGGTTTTTGTTGTTGATAGTCATATGGTGTTAGGTGCGGAAGTCTTGTTTTTCTGACACCTGTGGCAGGGAGAGAGCCCACAACAGCTTAGGTGAAGTCGGAAGGCTACATTGAGCATGTGTTTCACAAATGCTGTTTTAGCTACCAGTTGTATATAGATCCTGCTGAATAGCTGCTTCTCATTTGGTTTTGCTCTTATAACCAACTCTAGGACTATGAAAATTTGGTTTTTAATTCATGTTTGACAGTTGTACTGGACAACAGGTCAGCGGAGCTCCTGGCGCTCCTCTCTGGACAGCTGTCTCCTGTCCACTCATCATGTACTAACATTTGTTATATTTTAACACGCAGTGTGGTGAGTTTTTGTCCTCTCTAGACTTTAGTTTCTATTGGGTAAATACCGGTAGCAGATTTGACTAGAGATGAAGGATTATGACTGTGAAGATCTAAGAACAGGAGACAGATAAGTCAGGAGTAAGAAACAGAAGAATTTGGTCTCTAAGTTAGTATTTCTGTTCTTACTTGTGAACCTTTATGGATAAACATAAATTACGAAAAGATTTACTATCATAACTAAAAACACAGACTTGTAAAAAAGACTTGCTAATGCTTAAAAACAACAAAACCAGAACATTTGTTTGGGGGAAACACTTAACGTGTTTTTCCTTCTTCTAGGAAATGGACGTAGGTGAACAGACCCAAGAAGAGCCAGGTAACTGTTAACAAAACTGATTAAGACTGTTTGGCTAACTGTACTGTAATGATTAGCGGTGATGTAGGTAAATGGGACAGTGTGCTAAAATGTAGAACCAAGACATTAACCTGTTATGTAGATAGGAACCTGAGTTTCTCAGAAACTAGAAGGTGAGCCTAGAGTCTGTGCAGTCCTGAAGCACTGATGTCTCCTGGAGCTGCGCAGTTACTGTGTGGGAAGTGTTTGTAGTGAGGAAAGGCAGCATGGGTGAGCTATACACATGACGTGTGATGGGAGCAGACTGTGGCTGAGGACTGGGATAGTGGTGTGAAGGCTGTTGCAACTGCTTCCTGGAAGACAGATCTGAGCATAAAGTCTTCCTAAGCGGCGAGACGTCTAGATTAATGTTTATGTTTAATGTTGGTATATCTTCTCAAGGTCCCAGTGATGGAAGCACGGAAGCCGCCATAACTTTACTTACAATGGGAGATATAGTATTGCAGTCAGAGATCATTCCTGGACAGGGGGATGGTAAGTCTGGGAGATAAATCCTACCCAGAGTCAAAACCTTTAAAAATGTGTTAACAAGGTACATGCTGAGTAACCTCCAGTCTTTAGGTTTTTATGTTAGAAATTGTCAGTGTTGTTTTTTACAAAAGGAGATTATATTAATTATTGTTTTACTTAGTCTCTTCAGATGCAGTGGCAACAATTTTGAGAGGATACAGTTGGCTTATTGAGAATAGTTTGGGGCTGGAGAGATGCTTCAGCTGTTAAAAAAATAGCAAAGCTGCCAGGCGGTGGTGGCTCACGCCTTTAATCCCAGCTCTTGGGAGGCAGAGGCAGGCGGATTTCTGAGTTCCAGGCCAGCCCGGTCTACAAAGTGAGTTCCAGGACAGCCAGGGCTACACAAAGAAACCCTGTCTCGAAAAACCAAAAAAAAAAAAAAAAAAAAACCCTAAGCTCCTAACTAAAAATACAAGAATTATTTGGCTGGGCTAGATGGCCTTTAATCTCCAGCCATTGGGAAGCCGAAATAGGCAGATCTCTGTTGAGTTTGCATGCAGCCTGGTCTACATAGTGAGCTCCAGGCTAGCCAAGTTGGCAGAGCTGGGGAGTGGGGGTAATTTGTACTCACAGAATAATTACCTGATAAATCCTCAGCCTGTCATAGCATCATAAACACTGGATATTGTGGATCATTGACCACTGATCACTATTTCTTTTAGCAAAAGGATTCCTGCTTGTTACGATGGTGATCATAACTGATATATAAATCTATAAAGGGGCAAATAGTTCCTGAGATGAGTTATTCTACAGTAGTGAAGAAGCCAAAAGAAATGCCAACTTAAATCTTAAATGCATTAGTTCAACATAAAACTATATAGTTGTTTTAATTTTTATTTTTGTGGTAAAAGGTATTGAACCCAGAGCGTTGTTTGCTAGGCAAGTGCCCTATAACCGAGCCAGATCTCCTATCCCAAAAGCTAAAGCCTTTATTCATTATCTTTAACTATAGGTAATTGTATTACAGGCCGTTGTTTTAACTGGTAATGGTTGATCTACTGTTCACTTTCACTGTATGACTTATAAGTTCACAACTGTTTATTTTTCAGAGGAGTGTCTAATCTGTGTTCCAGGCAGGGTTTTATTCTCAGGCAGAATATTTTAGTGGCGCTGGTACAAATTTCTAGTATTTAAAGTACAATTTTCAAAAATTAGTAAATGAAGATACTCTGTTTTGAAACCATTTAGGTATATAGTTACTGAAAATAACAAAAAGACTAGTTTTTTACTTAGAGTACCCCAAAAATTTAGTGATAATAATAATTAGGCTTATTACAGATCATATTCTTGAATGAAATGTGAAATAATAAAATCAAATTTGGATCCTAATAGAACAAACTTTAATACTGAAATTAAATTAGCTATTAAATGTTGAGGAATTTTATTCAAATAGCTATTAAAATTGGATCAATTTTAATTTCCTGTTTCCTTCTGCAGTAGGAGTATGTGTATTCCCTGATGTTCATTCAGAGGATAAAAGTCATGCTCCTTTTAGCCCAGATAATGTAAATCAAAAAGTTGTCCATGACTATCCGGAGGTTTGTTCACCTGTCATTAGTACATCGCATGCATCATTTGAAGAAAACAGGATTGTATCAAAGGAACAAAGCAATAGAGACGCTGCTGTGGAGGAAGAAGCAGTGGAGGAGACCTTGCCAACCAGGTAATTTCAACATTCAGTTAACAAAGAGTTAACAGCACCAGTTTAATTATTAGCTTCTAGTAATGCTTGTGCTAAAGATTATCTGACACTGATACTAGTTGTTAGTTTGCATATAAAACCACAGCAGTG
Source organism: Mus musculus (assembly GCF_000001635.26). Lineage (NCBI taxonomy): Eukaryota > Metazoa > Chordata > Mammalia > Rodentia > Muridae > Mus > Mus musculus. The sequence continues at coordinate 100,041,930 of NC_000079.6, read as the reverse complement.
TGTTTTCTGTGTCTTTGAAGTGAAATAGGTTTATATGAATGTTTTACAAACATGGTCTCCATTTTCTTCTTAGGGCTCTTAGCAAACTTAACCTCTTTTTAATTTTAGCATTCAGAAATGACCATTTGCCAGGTGTGGTGGTACAGACCTGTAATTTCAGCCTTCTGGAGGCTGAAGCAAGAGGTGGTTTGAGTTTTAGGGAAGCCTCATGTTGTGTTGATACTTTGTCAAAACAGACAGAGGAGCAAACATTTACATACAGTGTGGTGTCTGAATGGTGGTGTTTTAACCGTATCAGTGCTAGACAGACACAGGGACTCTCATGACTTTACATCTTTTTCCTTTTAGGAATACAACTTCTACGATGAGCACACATTTAAGAATGGAGAGTATGGTTGTTACACCTGAACTAAATTCTGAGAAGACTTTAGAGATCAGTGAGTCTCATGGTCATCAGGAAGTTGCCAGTTTCTGCATAACTAAAGAGACAGAAGTGGAAATTCAAAGAGGTGAGTTTAATTTTTCTTTTAGAAAATTATATTGACAAAAGATAGTTCAGGGGCCTGTGAGATGGCTCGATGGGTAAAGGCACTTGCCACACCAGTCTGTACACGGAGTTTGATCGCTGGAGCCATATGTCTATACGCCAGTATGTATGTATGTAGAAGCTGTATGTATGTACCTATATAAAGGTAGAAGAGAGAACTGACTGCCTCGAGTTGTTCTCTGACCTTCATGTGCTCACTGTGGCAGTGCAGCTCTTGGAATAATAAATAGTTTTAAATTTATTTTGTGTGTGCCAGTCTTTTTGGTCACATGTATATTTGGAGGGGTGGTGAGAACACTCCTGATTCACAGCACTCTGGAGGTAGAGGCTGTCTAAACTAAAAGTACTATTCGTTTATTGAGACATGATTCGTATACAGTACAATTTACCTATTTGAAGTTTGCAAATCGGTAGTGTTCTGCTCACCAAATTGTATAAGTATCACAGTCAGCAGCTACTAATTCCAATGTATCTTTGTACATGCCATGCTAATGGAAACATACAATATATAGTTGAGTCTGGTGTTTTTCACCTGGCATGTTTTCAGGATTCATCTATATCATGTATAAAATACTTTAAAAAATGTACTGCTGTGTGTTTGTATCACCTGGAACTGTAGATGTGGAGGTTAGAAGACAGCCGTGTGGAGTTGGTCCTCTCCTCCCACCATACAGGCTGCCACAGGTTCTTGGTCAGAGCTTTTACTCTCTGGACCTTTTTTCTTTTTATTGATAAATAATACTGTGTAACTATACCACATTTTGTTCATTATCTGTTGGTGAGCATGTATCTGCCTTTTTCTATAATGAGTAATGCTGCTATGAACATTCATGGATATTCTTAATTTTCCTGGGTTTATACATACCAAGTAGAATTTCTGGGTCATGCAATATTTCTCTTTTGCCCCCTCCGCCATGCTAGGGTTGGATTCAGGCTTTCATATATGCTAAGCATACTCTATCATATATGCTAAGTGTATTCTATCATATATGCTAAGCATGCTCTGTCAATATATGCTAAGCATACTCTGTCACTGAGCTTCATCTCTGGAGTAACCATTAATTTGTTTTCAAGAAGATTCCAGCTATTTTCGTGGTGACTTTTATATCTTATGTAGCAGTTAAATTAAAAAAAAAGAATAGTTGCTTGACTTTATATTTTTAATCAGCAGTCTATGAGAGTTTGTCTGATGTCTGTCTATCGGATAAGACAGGATTTCACTATGCATTCAAAGTTGACTAGGAACCTCACTGTGTAGTTTAGGCTGGCCTTGAACTTGGGATCTTCCTATTTCAATCTTCCAGACGCAAAGAATTTTAGTTTCTGTCCCCTCCTAGACACCTAACGTCTTTAGTGATGCTGGAATTTGAACTCAGGGACCTAAAACACTAAAGGTGTATTACATCCACAGCCCTCCAAGACAGTATTATCTTTTCATTATCACTGTCTGGATGTGAAACAGGATTTCATTGTAAATGTGACTAATGATGCATGTCTTTTTCTTTTTTTCTTTTTTTTAAGCTTTCTGTGCGTGCGTGCGTGTGTGTGTGTGTGTGTGTGTGTGTGTGTGTGTGTGTGTGTGTGGGCATGTCGGCCACTAAATATATGTGGGGATCAGAGGGCAGGCTTGGGTTTCTCCTTCTCCGTGGATTCCAGGGGTTCAATCAGATCATTGCACTTGCACTCTGGCTTCTCTGATTGTTTCTTTCTTATTTTTTATTTTATTTTTTTATTTTATGTGTATGAGTGTTTTGCCTGCATGTATGTCTATACACTCTATTGTGATTGGTGCCTGCAGAAGCCAGAAGAGTATGCCAGATCCCTCGAACTTGATTAACAAATGTAAGAGCTGGGACTCAAATTTAGTTCTTCTGCCTGATCTGCAAGTGTTTTTAACTACTTGAGCTTTCTCATTTTTAAAATGGTCTTAATATATTGTGATGCATACATTAACTTCTACCTTCATTTCCTCTTCTACTTCTTGCCAAAGGTCTGATTCCTTAGGGAAAGTAATGGAAGCCATACCCTTCCTAGATTATTGAATTCATGCTTAGAAAATCTGGATAACTAGCACCATTTCCCCCTAGTTTTGGGTTCCTGATATCTGAGATTTCCTTTCAGCCATCAATGTCTGACAGTATATGCAGTTAGTTAATTCATTGAACTGGCCTGAGCAGTATCCAGAAGTATATATGGGGTCTCTTTGTCAGTTTGCCCCACTCTTCTGCCTAGGTTCACACCATTCTTTATATTTAGAAGTATTTTTCTTCCCCAGTGTGTGATATCATTTAAAATTCTATTGCACGTACCTTGTGTGTGTGTGTGTCTGTGTGTGCGTGTCTCCTGCACCTGTACACATGCCATGGTGCATGTGTTAGGATACAGGAAAACTTGCAGGAGTCAGTTCTATCACAGTGAGACCCAGTGGTTGAAAGACTTGATGGCACCAAGCCCCCTCACCTGCCACACAGCTACACCTCTCCCAGACATCTGCTGTGGTGGAGTTATTAGACAGAGCCTTGTACTTACTTCTGATCCTCTTTTGGGTGTGGGTTTGTCATTAGTTTTTTAATTATGTATTATTGCATGTATTATGTATGAGTCGGTGTATGCATATGTGTATGTGCATGTGTGTCTGTGTGTGTATTTGTGTCTTAGGTGTGTGTGTGTAGGTAGGTGTGCATATGCCACAGAGGATGTGAGACTATCAGATGATAACTTGTGGGAGTCAGTTTTCTCCTGTCATGTGTGGGTCCTGAGGATTGTACAGGTCACTGTTAGCTAGCTGATGAGCCGTTTGCCAGCCCTTAATTATAGCACTACTTTTAATTATGATACTGTAGAACTGTTACCACAAATAGGGATGCAATTGCTTTGTCACCCAAAAATGAAATATGTGCAGTGCAGTTTTCATTAATCATGTTTTACTTTTCAAAAATCTTGGCAAACCCCATTCTTTTGCCTTGTGAATTAGCTGATTTTTGAGTATGAGAATCTTGGAGGGGTAACCAAATCTGTTCTTTAGAGAGAATATGTTTTTAATGTAGAGATTTAGCTGTACTATTTTGAACTATATATTGTGTATCCCCCCCCTCTTTTTTTTAAAAAAAGAAACTGAAGGAGATGATTCCAAAGCAGTAGAATTAGAAGATAAAAGCCATGCACCAGTCACAGCAGCAGAAACTAAGGAAGAGGAGCAGTCGCAGTGTGTGGGTGATGTTGAAGGGGCCAGTGTTTCTCAAGAAGCAATCCTACCTGCGAGGTAAAGGAGGGAAGAGACCCTGCCATTCCTTTTATGTTGTACCTTAGCTTTCGCCAGCCACAGAATTCCACTGGGGTTAACATTTTTAAACTTGAAAACATTACATTCAATAATAATACTTAGTCCTAAAAATAATTTTGTGCTTGGTTGACTGATTTAAAATAATGTATTGAAACTATTTCAGAATTGAAGATCATGAGGAGACCTTGCAAGAGGTTCAAGAGTCGGGTACTGCAGTTGCTTCTTCTGAGATAGGGCAGCAGACACTCGATTCGGGTCAGAGTTTTGGTGAGAGTGCTGCTAAAGAAGCCCTCAAAGAAACCCCTAAAGGCAGCGACGTGCCCGTGCTTCATGGGCCAGAGGTAAAGCAATGTCCAGTGCATAATGTAAATATCTAATAGGCAGAATCTCTAGTATATGTCCCCTGTGAAAGGGGTTTGAATGACAGGTTGAGAAGCACTGTCCTGAAATACAAGTATTACCCAGCTTTGTTAGAAAAGCTTGAGAAATTAACTTCTTGCGTCCTAGCTCTGATCTTTATATTTCATCCTCAGAATAAATGTTTCCTGAGATATTATTCCATGGGGGACACTGAGGCTGCACTGGGCTACAAAGCTTTGGGAAACATGAATAATTGAATGGTTTGATATTCAGTTGGTATCTGGTGTGATAGGTTCTGTGATGGACTGGAACCAGACTGGAACCATCAAATTTAGTCTCTGGAAACGAGAGGCATTAATACTGTTTTTAAAAAGATCCTTGGATAGGAAAGTACTTGAGTTTTGAAGTACAGAATAAAGTAGCTTATTAAAGGAAAGGAACATCTTTTAACAATAGGTGTAACACCATGTTTTGTTAAGGTAGAAAGGAATTTCTCTACATCCAATGTCAAGATTTGTTTTCTAGGTCATCCCCACTTTTTTGCTTTTTAACTTTTACTTTGAAATAATTTCAGACTTAAAAAAGTTAAAAAAATCTGTAAGAAAGAACTTTCCCATACTTTGTTTTCTTGGATTCAAACTTGATCTGTTTGAAAGTAATTTACATTCATGAGTTGTATCCATAATATCTTTACTAAGAAAAAGATGCCTTACAAAGGAGAAGCAGTGAGTATTGCTGTTTTAGGTCTACGTTGCTACAGAGGCCATGCAATGCCTGTCATTCCTTTTGTGTAGCGTAACGTGACTTTAACATATCAGTGAAGATACTTCCTAATCACTTGGCTGGGATGGGATCTGTGAGATTTATATGTTATAAGGACGTTTTTTCCCCTTCATGTTGGGTATGTGTCCAGTGAGACCCAGCTCTTCCTTTTTCTATTTTTTATTTATTTTTTTGCTTATTTTATTTTATTTTTATTAGATATTTTCTTCATTTACATTCCAAATGCTATCCCCAAAGCCCCCTATACCCTCCCCCTATCCTGCTCCTCAACGCACGCACCACTCCCGCTTCCTGGCCCTGTGTTCCATCCAATAGATGACTGTGAGCATCCACTTCTGTATTTGCCAGGCACTGGCATAGCTTCACAAGAGAGAGCTATATCAGGGTCCTTTCAGCAAAAGCTTTCTGGCATATGCAATAGTGTCTGGGTTTGGTGGTTGTATATGGTATGAATCCCCAGTCTCTGGATGATCCTTCCTTCAGTCTCAGCTCTGAACTTTGTCTCTGTAACTCCTTCCATGGGTATTTTGTTCCCCATTCTAAGAAGGAATGAAATATCCACACTTTGGTCTTCCTTCTTCTTGAGTTTCATGTAGCCTGTGAATTGCATCGTGGGTATTCTAAGTTTCTGGGCTAATATCCGCTTATCAGTGAGCGCCTATCATGTGTGTTGTTTTATGATTGGCGACCCAGCTCTTTTTAACAGTAGCTTTGATATCTGTTGACAAGACTTGCTTGAGTCAGTTGTTGGCAGTGTTTGTTTTAAAATGAAAACCTAAAGATTCTAAGCATTAGAAAATTACAATCTGTTTATTGGTAGTTTGTGGAAAACAGGAGCAACTCACAGTGGAGGCAGAGAGAGAAGCTTGCTCCACGGAGATGCTCCGACACAAGCATCTGCTGTGCTGGGAACGCAGACGAAGTGGAGGAGTTTGACCCTCCATTCTGATACTGAAAAATTATGGAATAATTACATCTGACAATTTAATCGGGCTAGTTTAAGCTTATTTAAGATAAGCCTGTTAGTTTGAAGACACTGTCTCTTTACCATATGTCACAGTCAGAAACTTTCTCAAGCTTCAGTTTCTTTTTTATTTTTTTTATTTTTTTAATGGCAGAGTGTACCATCTCATATTCCAGAAGCCCAACAAGAAAACACCGGTCCTCAAGCTGTTACAGGTATGACAGGCTGCTTCCAGCAAAGTGGAATGATGGGTAGTGGAATACTATGTAGTACCATTTTTAATTTTAGCCTCCTTCCTTTCTTTTTCTTTTTTTCTTTTTTTTTTTTTTTTTTTTGAGGTAGGGTTTTTTTTTGTAATCCCGTGTGTCCTGGACCTTGCTAAGTAGACTAGGCTGGCCTCAAAATCACAGAAATCTTCCTGCCTCTGTTTTCCTAATGCTAACATTACAAACATATTCCACCACACCTGGCTTTCATGTAAATAGGGGGTGGGGGGCACAAATTTAAAATAAGCCAATGGCAGTCATAAAATACAAATGTAAATTTTATCAATTTTACTCAAAATTATAAATGCTTCCCTAGGCCTTTGGGGTTGGGGGGATGTGTTTTATTTTTTTACTTAGTTTTGGCACTGTATGTTACAAGAATCATTTTAGAGATGAGATAATGGCTTTGTACTATTTCTTGGTTTAGCTTTTCATTGCTAACTTTTAACTTCAACAGTGAATCCATTTGCTGATGGACAGCAAGATGGAGAAGATGAACAAGCCTTCATTTTAACTCTGGTGGAAATCCCAACCCATGCAACAGAAGGATTCACTGACGCTGCCATGCAGTTAATGCCGAGCTCTCTGCTGCCAGCACCTATATTGGTCAGGTCTGGGAATGCAGCAGAACGAGGTGACCTGAGGTAAGGCAGTTAAACCTTTACCTGTCAAGAGCTATAGACACCAGCAGTGTGATGGGCGCGTGGGGGAAGATGGTGCTCCACCTTGTCTGTTCTCTTGTACTTTGCCCTGCTCCCCCGTCATCCACCGGAAAGTCCTTCTACTTTTGCACGATTTTTGTTTCTATTTTTAATGTCTACATATGAGAAAAAATGTGATTGTTTTTCTATGTGTAGGCTATTTCACATAACACAGTCTGCTCATTTTCTTGGTAGTCACACATTTTATTTTTCCTTTTGCTTGAGTAATAAATCCTTGTGTGTGTGTGTGTGTGTGTGTGTGTGTGTGTGTGTGTACATGCCCATAACTTTTTCTAAATCTACTCATCTGTTGATGGGTAGTTGGCCTGATGTCATAGTTTCTATGATCTGACTAGTACTAAAAATATTACAGTAAACATGGGTATTTGGGTGTTTGTTTTTGCACATTGATTTCATTTCCTTCAGACCTACATATATGTAGATCATAAGGTAGGTCTATCCTTAGATTTTTTGAGGATATTTTCTCCATTGAGGTAGCTCTTCCCAGATAATCCTGACTTGTTTCAAATTGATAAAATCTAGCCAGGAAAATGGTTTTAGCTTTTAAAACTGGTTTAGCAATTTTAACTCCCTGATCTATGAGCCTGGGAGGGTATTCCATCTTCTAGTATCTTCAGTTCTTTCAGTGATTGTCATTTCAGTCTTTAAGTCTTTCACCTGCTGTAGGGTTTTGGTTTTGGTTTTGTGTTTTGTGTTTGTTTTTGTGTTTTGTTTTTAGGCTGTTATGAAATGGTATTTTTTTTTTCTTGTTTCATTCTCAGTGAGTTTATTACTGGTATATAGAAATGTTATTGAAGCTGGGTTGTGGTAGCCCATGTCTAATCCTGGCAGAGGCAGAGAGGTGCAGAGGCAGAGGCAGAGGCAGGTGGATCTCTGAGTTCAAGGTCAGCTGGTCTTCAGATTGAATTCCAGGACAGCTGGGGCTACACAGAGAAACCCTGCTTTGAAGACACCTCCCCCCCCCCCCCAATGTTACTGAGTTTTGTATATTTACTTTTATATGCTACTTTGCTGCATTTATTTCCCTGTTGTGAGAATCTTTGGGTGAAATATTTAGGGTTTTCTGTGTGTAGAATAGTATCATCTGCACACAGGGATAGTTTGGCTCTTGTCCTTTTATTGTCTCTTTTTCATCTCTTTAAATTGTTACAGCTAGAGTTTCAAGTATTGTGTTAATCAGAATGTGAAGTCTGTCTGGTTCCTGTTCTTAGATTAAGTGCTTTCATTTTTGTTGTGTTTGATAGGATGTCTGTGAATTTATCATATCCATCCTTTAGTGTGTTGCAGCATCTTTCTAGACATAATTATTGGGGGGGGGTTACCATGAAGGTATTGAATTTTACCAGACTTAATTCTTGATCTATTGAGATGATTATGTAATATTTATTCTTGAGTATATTTATATGCTGTTAGTTATTAGTGATATTAGACCATTCTCACACATTGGAATGAAATTCACTAGATCATGGTATGCAATCTCTCTTAAGATTTCTTTTCAGCTGAATAAATATAGATTAAGGAAAAGTGAGAAAGAATTCAAGAGAGTATGACAAGTTACAAGGGATAATACTTATTTAATTCCATCTGCAAATATTTTATTGAAATCTCTTTTGTATGTAGCAAGGATGTTGGTCCATAGTTGTCTTTACTTGTGCCAGGTTTTGGAAGGTCATACTGGCTTCAGAGAGTGGGTTTGAAAGAGCCTCGTTTTGTTCAGTAGATTGATTTCTTTTTGTTTTGTTTTGTTTTGTTTTAATTTGGTAAGATTTAGTAGTGAATTCCTTTGGTTCTAAGATCTTTATTGAGTACTTTTTATTTCTACAATCTCAATTTTGTGTTGGTTATTAATCTAATTAAGGTTTTTGTTTTGTTTTGCTTTGCTTTTAAATATCCTCTTGCTTTGATTTTAGCAGATCATATGCACCAGACATTTGTGTATTTCTTCTAGAGGTTGCAATTTATTGGCATATAGTTTTCAAAATATTCCTAAATGATCTTTTTAATTTCAGTGGTATTGTAATAGCTCTCTTTCAGCATTTTGAGGACAGGCTTTTTCTTTGCTTTGGCAAAGCGTCTGCTTTAATTCCTTGATCCTTTCTTTTACTTTCCATCTTCCATTTCTGGATTCAGTTGCTGCCTTCCTAAAGCCTTGCTTGCACACTGTAATTTGTTGGGTTTGTTTGTTTGCTTGCTTTTGGTATGTATGTGTATGTTCAAGATGTTATATTTATGTTTGTGTTTACTTATAACAAAACCTAATACCTTGTGTGATTAGAGTATATATAAACTGTTTAACAGAATTAGCTCAGTACAAAGACTACTAAATGAAGATAATATACATTTTATTATCATATTTATTTTGTACCAAGTCAGAATACAACTTTGATTTTGAGACAGTCTATCACTGGCCTGGACTTCACCAAATAGGCCAGTCTTGTTGATCAATAAGCCCCAGTGATCAGCCTTTGTTCACCTCTCTAACCCTGGGAATACATGCCACCATGCCCAGCCTATTTCATGTGAAATCCTAACATTGAGTTCATGCTTTCAGGGCAGCTGCTTTGCTGGCTGTACTATGCCTCCAGCCTTATTTTTCTTTTTAATGTTAATTTAACTGCCTTAGCTATAAACTTTCTACTAGGTTTAGCTTTTCCTATATAGGTACTGGAATCACAGATGGTTGTGAACTACCATGCTAAAAACTAAACCCAGATCTTCAAGAACAAGTATTCTCAATTTCTTTCTTTTTCTTTTTCCTCCTCCTTTTTTCTTTCTTTTTTTTTTTTTTTTTTTTTTTTTTTTTTTTTTTTTTTTTTTTTTTAGATTTTTAGACAGTCTCCCTATGTACTCTTGGCAGTTCCAGAACTCTCTTTGTAGTTCAGTCTAGCCTCAAACTCACCAGAGATGCTTCATCTGCCTCTGCCTCTGAGTGTTGCTATTGAAGGAATGCATTGTTACATCCAGCTAAGAAACAAGTACTCTTAACTACTGAGCCCCTTCCGCCTGTATGTTTTCAGACAGGAATCTGGCTGATTTAGTTAGACTGACAGGCCAGCCTCTCACTGCTCCTCCCCTCCACAACGAGCAAAGCTCTAAGGTCACAGACTGCAGAGCTCTCCTCAGACCCTCATTCTTGTGGTGTGCACTTTGCTGACTACGCCATCTCCAAAATTCCTTGATTCTAGGAAATTTTTATTTTCCCTTCTGATTTCTTTAGTCAAATTTTCATGCAGGTGTATTATTAAATTTCTGTGTGTACATCCATTGATCTTTAGTGCAACTTAGCGTATCTCCATGAAGGTGTTTTGCCTGTCTGTCTGATCTATATTGTTAAGAGTTGGGTATGGAAAGACACTACTGCTGTATCAGGGCCTGTCTTTCCTTTACCTCCGTGTTACTTGTCTTATACAAGTGAGTGCTACGGCAGTCACTGACACTGTTGCTGATTGTTGTAGAGGTCTTACTTAGTAACTATGTGGTAACTTAGAGAAGACAATATGCTTTTATATTTGATGAAGATCTCATTTAAATATGCATACTAGAGACATGTATGATGGCATATGCCTTTCTTTAATCCTAGCATACAGGAGGCAGAGGCCAGCCTGGTCTATTTATAGTTTCAGGACCTCCAGAGCTACATGAAATACCCTGTCTCAAAACCAGGAAAAGCCAAACCAGCCAACCAAACAATCAAAAAACAACCCAAAAGTGTATCTGCCATACAGTTCTGTCTTGTTGCTTTTGAGACATGATTAATGAATTACTTTTCATCATGTGACACTTATTTGACTTGTTATTAGAGAATTAAAGCTTTATAGACAAGGAAAATGCTTTGTGTGATCTTTATACTTAATCCAGTGTTGTTGGATTTAAGTTGTGAGCCTTTGAGTATGAATGCACACCCCAAACTATTTACCAGCTTGTGTTTCTGTTACTCATGAGGACTTTGATTGGAAAGTGACTTCACTCAGCAGCTTCTAACTCACTGCTTTTGCATACGTTTGTTTTCTATGCAGTGGGAGTTTACAAACCTCTTTGGTTGTTCAAGATGCTCCATCCTTATCTCCTTCTAGAAGTGGCAGTTCTGAAAAGCCTCCTGCTAATTTGGATCTTACATCTAGGAAGAGATTTTGTTGCAGTCCTGATGAAAGTATTCATGTTCCTCCTGCCAAAAAGTCCTCACTTGTTCCAGGAATTGATTATCAAGAATGTACCTCTGAGGTAAGATTAGATTATTAACTAAGTGCCTTGGCCACATTGCCAAAGGTCTGTTTCTATTCTTCTCATTTATCTTTATACATACACACACACATTTATACACATACATACATACATACATACATACATACATACATGCATACATACATACTGGCGTATAGACATATGGCAAAATATTTCTGACACTTACCATCATATATAATACAGGTCAAAGTAGTTTGAGATGATCATTTTTAACCAGTTCAAAGAAGTAATTGGACATTAATCAGGAAACCTACAGTGGCTGAACATAAAGCTGATAGCTTCCTGATAGTTTAGATCTTCACTCTGCCACCTACCTACCAACTGTGGACTGTAGAGTAACAACTTCAGGGCTCTGAATGAACTTTCTGATGAAGGAAAGTAATAATAACATTCCCCTCCTCATCATGCATTAACATTCTCTCTCTCTCTCTCTCTCTCTCTCTCTCTCTCTCTCTCTCTCTCTCTCTCTCAAGAATAAAACCACATCCTGCAGTGCCTGGTGTCATTTTGTGCACGACTCTGTCTCACTCTTTAGCCACATTGGCCCTGTCATGATGTACATCCATCATGTCCTGAGACATTTCATTTGCTCCCCTCTGTGAGGAACATTTCCTTAGGAAACATTACAGACTTAGCTCAGTCATCGTTGACACCAAAAGAACAAAACAGACAGGAGGAACTTTTCATACACAATAGTTAAAACAAAGCTTATCAAATAAAATAGATCAACGAGGGCATTAGATCCACTGGGCCAGGAGTTACCTATAGTTGTGAACCACCATGTGGGTGCTGGAAATTGAGCCCAGGTCCTGTGCATAGTTAACACATTGATAACAATATTCATTTTCCATGAGTGTGGGGAGTAAAGTGAATGTGGGTGGAGTCAGACGACTGCCTCTGGTGCCGTCCTCTGATCAGCCTCTTCAACCAGACCCCAGACTGCTGAACCCCATGGCTCCTCCTGTCTCTGTCTGCCCAGCCCTAGGACTACAAGCATGTGCACCATACCTGCCATTGTTAGTGGAGGCTGGACACTGAACACAGTTCTTATGCTTGAACTCAAGTACTTTGTCTACTGAGTCTTTACATTGCCCCCAAATGTATCCCTTAAAATATAAAAATAAAGGGCCTGGAGAGATGGCTCAAGAGCACTGACTGCTCTTCCAGAGGTCCTGAGTTCAATTCCCAGCAACCACATGGTGGCTCACAACCCTCTGTAATAGGTTCCGATGCCCTCTTCTGATGTGTCTAAAGAGAGCGACAGTGTACTGTACTCACACATATATAAAATAAATAAAAATCTTTAAAAAAATAAAGTTATGGTGAACAGTATTAAAGTTAGTATTACTGTGCACAGTATACTAGTTAAAACATTTTTTCTATAGCAAAGCAAAATTTACGGATTACAAATATTGATACATACCTATAATCTAAATACTCTAAAACAGTGAGCAGTTCTCAGCCTATGGCTCTTGACCCCTTTGGGGGTCATGTATCCGATATCCTACATATCAGATATTTAGATTATGATTCATGATAGTAAAATTACAGTTATGAAGAAGAAATAAAAATTTTATGGTTGGGGTCATCACAAAATGAGGATTTTTATTAAAGGGTTGCAACATTAGGAAGGTTGAAAAACACTGCTCTAGTCACTAAACAAGGAGGTTCATGACTTTCAAACAGGCAGGCAGGCAGGCAGGCAGGCAGACAGACAGACAGACACAGACACACACACACACACACACACACACACACACACACACACACACACACGTAGGTCAGAGAACTTTGTCTCACTTGTGATCAGGACATGTTATACCCAGGGAGATGGTACATGATTATAATCTCGCCCATCAGCAAAGCTGAGGCTAGACAATCATCATTTTGAGGGCAGATTGGGCTATCCCAAGTTCCAGGCCAATCTGAGTTCCACAACTAGAATGCCTTAGAAAAACAAAGTAATGAAAAAGTCTGCCAACAGACCTGGGTGTAGTTCAGTGCTAGCGCACCTGTCTGGCACACACCAGGTAGTCCCTAGATTAGTTCCCAGCAGTGCACAAGTAACAGTGACAAATAGAAGAGTCTTTTGGTTCTAGCCTGACTTTCTATTTTCTAACTGGAAGCCCAATGTGAGCCAAATAACTTATAAACGAATAAAGCAAAACAGAAAAAGTTACTTTAGAAAATCTGTATAAAAAAAGTAGACTTAAAAAAAAGACTATTTGCATCTCATTAACATACACATTTGTGTATGATATTGTGATTTTATTTTATAAGTTTTGTTTTAACTTTATCAATAAAATACTGGTTATAAAATGTTCTTCTCAGCCGGGCGTGGTGGCGCACGCCTTTAATCCCAGCACTCGGGAGGCAGAGGCAGGCGGATTTCTGAGTTCAGGGCCTGCCTGGTCTACAGAGTGAGTTCCAGGACAGCCAAGGCTACACAGAGAAACCCTGTCTTGAAAAAACAAAAAAAAAAAAAACAAAAAAAACAAAAAACAAAAATGTTCTTCTCTGTCCTTTTACTTTCTATTTTTGGGGACAAGAAGGATCTGGTTATGTAGCCCAGGCTGGATTCACAACTCAATATTCTGTCTGTCTTCCAAGATGGGATTATAGGTAGATGCTGCCACAGCCAGCTTTCTCCTATACTGTTTTAACTCAAAGTAGCAGACTATGTACTCTGTTTGGTTGAGACTAAGAGCTTGAAAACAGCCTGACAATCTTGCAAAAAATCTTTAATTAATTTTTTTCTAAAGAATTGATAGTTCTGTAAGTACGATTTTTCTCCTGTTGAATTATATTAGACTTGGTAAAGTTATGAAGTAGATTTTTATCATGTTGGATCATCTTTGCATTTTTGAAGGTCTACTAATTGACCATGATGTATTAGTTTGTCAATTGGCTCTTTTTAAAGGTGTTTGAGTTGAGGGGTCAGGGATGTCCCTCAGTGGTAGAGCACGTGCTTAGCCTGTGTGAGACCCTGACTTGGGTACTCTGCTCCATAAATATGAACACTTTGCTTAATTTGATGTCTTTAGAGGTTTGGTAGTTGGTATATGCCGGAGATAATAGACATTTGACAGCTTTTCCAGTGTGCTCTAGAGCACTTTAAATAGCAGCAGTGTATTTTTTTTCACAGATGTTTAAATTGAGGTATGATTCTACATCTGACTGAGTGTTCTCAGAAATGCTCGTTTTCTCTATAACGTGATGAAGGGAGGGGATGGGATTGTAATTTACGTAATAAGTGGATTGCTAAAACTTTTTGTATATTTTTTTGAAACAGGTATGTTCAGAGGAATTAAATGTTTTTGAGAAAACAGGTGAGTGAAATAAATGTAAATAAGACTACATTTTGCTAAGTACCCTTGGTTTTTTTTTTTTAATTTATTATAAGAGCCATCACCATGGGTAAAACAGATATTCAATAAACTTTAGGTATACTACATTTTAAGAGGGATAATATCATTGAAAAAGTCCTTATCTATGCTTGTATTTAGAATTTTTTTCTTATGTTTCACTTAGGATTAGAGTAAGGCCTTTGGTACATTTTAAATTGAGTTTATATAGGATAAGAGAGGCTGACTTAGCTTCATTCTGTATGACAGTATCTCAGAACTGTTTGTTGAAGAAACGAGGCTGTCTTCCATGTTTTAGTGCCTTTGTTGGAAACCAGGGGTCTGTAGCTGCATATGTATTTCTGTTTTATGCTACTGCACTATATGGCTGTTTTTGTGCTAATATATGCTATTTCTAGTCCTACAATTCTGTGTTACAATTTTATTAGTATCTGGGAGAGGAATGGTCTGGTTTGTTGTTAATGCTCTCCATGGTGGTTTTTAATTGATTCACTTTTTTCATTCCCAACATTTTCCTTGTGTCCTGTCCCTCTATCTATCCCAGCTCTTCACATACCTCCACTCTCATCCCCAAATCCGTTTCCCTGCTGCCTTTACATCCATGTTGCTGAGTCTTCTCTGGGTCCAGAATTGGTTTCTTTGCTGTGTCTCTGACATAGTTGATCAGTTTTACTCGTAGACTTAAGTTCTTCATCATGCATTTCCCAGTCAGGAGGAATCATGCTGACTTGCCTTTTCATGTTCCTTGTGCTTCTGTGTTGCAGTTTGTTGATGATGGGACCGAGAATTTTTTTTCTTTTTTTTAAAGATTTGTTTATTTATTTTATATATGAGTACACTGTAGCTGTCTTTAGACACATCAGAAAGGGGCATCAGATCCCATTACAGATGGTTGTGAGCCACCGTGTGGTTGCTGGGAATTGAACTCAGGATCTCTGGAAGAGCAGTAAGTGCTCTTAAACACTGAGCCATCTCTCCAGCCCGAGAATTGTTTTTAAGAAGGTTTTATTGTCTATTCCTGGCTGTCGTTGAACTTATAGCAATCTGTATGCCTTTACCTCCCAATTGCTGGGAATCTGGGCATGTATCGTCACACCCAGGGTCACAATATGACCCTGTCATATCGTGTCTGTCCTGAACTCACTGTGTACACTGGGCTGGCTGGCTTGCCTCACAGAGAAGCCTGGCCGTGGTTCCTTGTTTTCTATTACTGTGTGCTTCTCGCCATCCTGTGATCTCTTTGCTTGCTGATGCTCTTGTTCTTTTCCCTTTGGTGTAAACTCTACTTTGTTTTCTTGACTTTTGTCAATATTGGAGTCACATGTGCCTGTATTGATTCATTGTTTTGGCAATCTCCCTCATCAAGTCCCTTTTCTTGATCTATCGTTCGTCCGTCAATCCGTCTGTCTGTCTCTGCCTCTTCTCCCCCCTCTATCCACCCTCTCCTCCTCCTTCCCCGTCTCCAGGGTCTCACTCTATAGGACTCTCTGTATAGCCAGGCTGGCCTTAAACTCATAAAGCAAACGTTTTGTTTAGCCTTTCGGGTGCTAGGATTACAGGCTTACACCACCGTTACCCATTCTAATAAATAGTTTCTAATAGTCTACTCCACTGACTATATTAGACTAGTTTTGTTAAGCTGGGTTTGTTATAGAACACCATGGGTTTTTCCTTCTTATACTCCAATTTATTCGACTCTTTTAAAAATATTTTAAATCTCCTCTCTGTTTTTTCTCTTTGAAGCAGAGTCTTGCATGGGACAAGGCATTTTCCCTACCTCAGAGAGCACACATGCAACCTCAAAACCTCAGAAGGAACACAGTGAGCCAACTGATACAGGATCATCTGGATCTCTTGATGAAATCAAAGATGCGTGTGTAGAAAACATGGCTCAATTGCCTCAGAGTGAGATAGTATCTGATAAAGAAGAGAAAACTGAACCTGCTTCCAATTCTGAACAGAGAGACATCGTGACATCCTCTTCAAAACCCCCTCTGACCAGGTATTATTAGAGACTCTGTAGTGACTGTCTCTCTGCCCCTAGGTAAGGAGAAACAATATGCAGCAGCTCAATAAAGGATGAAACCCAGTGATAAGTTGTTTTCTAGATGTAGCCTCCATCAGCTATGCAAAGGGAAGACAGTTTAGCCCAAGACAGACAGAAAGTCCAGGTATACATTCTGTATGACTAGAGCTTAGCTCTACTGAAACTGACTGTCAGACAGCAGATCCTAGATATTTGCACTTCCAGTCTGTTTGGGGCTATTATTTTGATGAGTACACATTGTGTTGTATGAAACAAACATGTAGCTGAGATGAGACAACATAGAGTTGGTGTCATGTGACTCTGGAAGTTGTTCTGTTCATTTTCCAAATAGCGTGTCATTTTGTTTCCTTATGGCTTTTAGTATGGTTTCTCTTTAGGTCTATACCTACTGCTGCCACACTGTTTTCACTGTACACTAGGAAGAAGTCTTTAGGGTAATGAGTAATTACTGTCGTCAGCTGCATTGGAAGCTTTAACCTGCTAGGTTGAGGATAACAGGCACGAGCTTTCGCTAAAGGGAAAAAACATGGACGTCTTTAAAAGACTTATTTCAGGCTGAGCATGATGGAACTTACCTTTAATCTTAGCACTAAGCAGGTAGATCTCTGTGAGTTTGTGGCCAGCCTTGAACTGGTTACATAGTGAGTTCTAGGACAGCAAGAGCCTACATAGTGAGACCTAGTCTTGAAAAAACAAACAAATATTGGCTGGATGCTGGCACAGGCCTTTCCAGCACCTGGGAGGCAGAGGCAGGTGAATCTCTGAGTCCAAGGCCAGCCTGGTCTACAGAGTGAGTTTCAGGACAGCCAGAGCTACACAGAGAAACCCTGCCTTGAACAAACCAAAACCAAACCCGAACCCCAACACCACCAAAGCTCATCCAGACCATTCTTAGGCTTCAGGGCTGTGTGAGCTCTGCTGCTGCAGCACGGAAGCAGCTGCACCGTGGTCTCGGCATCTTTCCAAAAACTTACAGTCATAGTGCATTTGACTCAAGCCTTGCCTGTTTCCAATTCAGAATTCCATTTTGATAATGCTCCCCAGGTAATTCATGCGCACTTTTAAGCTTAGACAACCTTGCCGGTGTCACAGATATTCATCATAGTGTAGTGTTATCAGTATTTGGTAAAATATACCACTTTAGCATTAATAGAAATAAAATTATATTAAGAATATGTCTTTTTCTTTGTTGTAGTTTTATTAAGCACAGGCTTCACTGTGTATTTCTGCCTGGCTTGGATCAAAAGACCCACCTGCCTCTGCCTCTTGAGTCCTGGAATTAAAGGCGTGTATCACCATGCCTGACAAAAGAATGTACCTTGCAGAGTGTGGTAACACAAGCCTGATAACCACAGCATAGCATTGCTTAGGAGGCTGAGTCAGGGAAACCTTAGCTACATATAGAAAGGCCTCCTATCAAATCAGCAACAGAAGGGATGCATGTGTGTCTGTGAGTGTACCTGTACTTATGTAAATCTTTGTGTTTTCATTTCTAGACCTGGCAGAAGGCCTTTGGGATTTTTATCATTACTGTGTCCAAAAAATAGTTTGGAATCTGATGAAGTGACTCAAACCCATAGTAAGAAGCGCCTAAAACCTCAGATACCTGTATCACGGCGAAATTTGAGAAAACCTAATCTGCATAATACAAGCCAGAAAAAAAATCAAGACTCTTCAGCCCCACCCCCATCACCCAGCGTTACTGCGCCTCTGTCTGGCACTGCTGGGAGTCCTGAGAGTTCAGCAGCTCAGGTGTGTGAGCACTGTTGTGTTTTATTGTGTATGAGATACATCTATCATCTGAACGAGGGAAGAAAAAGCAAGTTTATTTTCAGTTGGATGTCAGAAATTATTTTAGTACAACTTCTTTTTCCCACAAAAATGCACCTAATTTAGTATAAGCTAATGAAATAGCCAGAAATGGGACACTGACTTGCAGTTCCTTCAGGCCAGCCCTCTGACCCATAGAAACAAAATGAAGCACTACTGTAGTGTTACCTGTCTTGGGAAAAAAGTCCTGACTAATAAAAATTCAAAGCATAAAACTAGAATTTGTATATTATTCCTATGTGTCCTGAATCTGTCTAATGACAAGTCTAGGATGAAAAACAAATCTTTGATCCTCTACTTACTGAATTACCACTGCTAAAATATTATTATTACTTCTACAGTGCTGGGGATTAACTTGGGGCTTCATGCATTCTAGGAAAATGCCTTCCCCGTGAGCTGTCTTGTCAGCATTAGCTTTATTGTCAGGTATACTACAGAGTGCTGGGAGCTGTTGGCAGTGTGACCATGGCAGTGTAAGCACAGCGTATGAGTGTCTCAGAATCAGCAAGCTCCTTTGCTCGCCCATCTTTTAACGTCTATTCATGAAAGTCTGTCATTTCAGAAATTGAAGTACACTTTTAAGATGAGGACTCCTTCACTGCTAGCACAGTATCTGCTTACCTAAGCATTCATTCATATAGAGTTTTATGTCACTAATTTGTTGATTTTTCTGGTAGTTTATTTTACTTACTTTTACTTTTATTATTTTGAGGTGACATTTCATTTCATAGGTTGAGCTATCTTACAGAATTGAATGTATAGCTCAGGTTGGCCCTGGAAATTCTGATCTTTATATCTATGTCTGACTCTGGGACCTCATTACTTGTTGTTGCAAAATAGTATTCTGTGGAATGGATGTATCACAGTGTGGGTTTTGTTTGTTTTTATTTGAAACAGGGATTTTAAGAATGGCCTATAACTCACTATATAGACCAGGCTATCCTTGAACTGAGGTCTGCCTGTCAGCTGGAATTAAAGACTCAGTTTCTTTTATTCAGTTACCCTGTAGAAGGACCTCTCCATTCTTCTAAAGTTTTTTACCATTGTGAGAAGAGGTGATGTGAACATTTATGTATGTCTACATAGAAACATATATTTTTATTTTTTAGTGATAAGTGTCTAAAAGTATTCTCATTGTTGGTTTTTATTTTTAATCTTACACAAAAATCTCAATAATAAAGCTTAATCCTCTTGACTCAGTCATCTGAATGTTGGGATTTCAGGCTTGTGCTACCATATGTCAGCCTGTGTGTAATAACTACATGGTATTCCATTATTGTGTTATGCTGATAGTAATACTGATTTTCTATTATAAGCATGTAGGTTGTTCCTAATTCTGTGCCGTATCAAATAACACAGTATTAGTTGTCTTATAAATAGATCATTTTATCTGTTCATCTTTAGACTTAATAGACATTTATAGAACAATATAGAATACAAGCATTTGTTGTATTAGTAGTAGAGTTAGAAGTCAGAAGAAGGATGAGTGCTTGCTGTTTCCATAGCCTCTGCCTGCTCTGCCTGCTCTGCCTGCTACCACTGCACCTCTGCTTCTAACCCAGCACACACACTCTTCTTTTGGATCATGGTCTTGCTTCTTAACTCCAGCTGGCTTTAGCTGGAATCCAAGGGTTTAACATATAGAGATGTCCCCCATACCCATTCATTCTCCAGCCTTTATGAGCACACAGTTGTGTTGTGTGCAGTTGGACTTGTGTGTGAGTCATTCATTCTCTTATCTGGGTATTTGACTTAAAAGAAACTTGTCTTTTATTTTCATAGCGATTTGTAGACTATCTTAAGACTATTAAGGGAAAGGTACATTTTATAATATACCCTTATAACCTATATAAAAATATAGGTTGCAATATCTTTCTGTATACTGTGTATATTTTTATTTTGTTTGTTTTTGCTTTTGCCATGCAGCTATATTTTAGTTTCGTGTAGGTAAATTTGTCAAAAGCATTTTGCCTTCAGATTTTGTAATCATTTCAAAGGATATCCCTTTCCTCAATCTAAGACATAAAAATATCTTTCTATGGTTTGTTACAGTAGATTTTTGTTGTTCTGTTGTTTTGGTTTTTTTTGAGACAGGGTTTCTCTGTGTGAGAGCAGGCTGGCCTCAAACTCATAGAGATTCACCTGCTTTTGCCTCCCAAGTGCTGGAATTAAAGATGTGCACCACATTTTTTAAATCATATTTTAATTCTCATAGCCCCCCCCCCCCCCGAGCCCCCATCGTATCTTCCTCCCAATTCTTTATCATGACTTTATTTTACTTCATAATCCCCTGAGTCCATTTCGTTCTGCCCATCTAAAGAAATGACTTTTGGAGACTGAAGAGCGCTGATAGCTTTTGCAGAGGCCCAGGTTGGTCCTAGCATCCACAAGGTGGTTCACAACTGTCTAACTGTGGTGCACATAAAATCATGCAGGCATACATACATATGCATGGATTATTTAGAAAATTCAATCTCTGTTCACACATCTATTTCATTGGTATTTGTATGTGTTCATATATTAGTATTGTGCTGTTTTATGTTTTTTTTAAGATTTATAAATATGTTAATCTTTGATTTTTGAACATCAATTCTCATTCTAGCAATTAAAATGTTTTAGTTGCAGACTTAACAGCGATTTAGTTCTGTATATTTAAATTTGTTTTTCTGAGAGTCAGAATGAGGTAATCACACTGTCATTTACTTAATAATGGGTATTAAAAATTTAGTTTGCTTCTACTTTTTTTTCTCGTGTGTCTATGTTTTCACCCGTGTGTGGGCACATGTGTGTAGAGGCCTGAGGTAGACCTCGGGGCATCATGCCTGCCTAGCATTTCTGTGGGTTCTGAGTATCCAAACTGTCAGCTTCCTGCTTGGGCAGCAAGCGTTGTAATCACTGAGCGGTCTCTCCAGGTGCTCTCTCCCCTAGACTGTGTTACAGAAGCCGTCTTATTAGTAAGTATTGAAGCTCTTCTTGCCTAGGGATTGGGTCACTTGGTTTTCCTTTTTGCTAATTGAGCCCCAGGCCTTATGTCAGCTAGGAAGGCACTGTACCATCCCCAGTAGCAAGATCTAAACAGTATATTACATTTCAGCTTTCTTACCTTCCTAGGTTTCTTCTGATCAGCCCTTGCTAAAAGAAGAGTGTAAAAATGGGCCCAAAGGAGCACCTGAGGAAGAGGTGACCCCAGTCTCAGAGTTTGTCTTCAGTGACATCTTCATTGAAGTGGATGAGACACTATAAAGCTCTCTCCTGGGGCCCCTTCTTTTTACTTTCTACTTTTGTAATGAGTTTGAGATTTCCAGCGACCCTGACTTTCACCAAGCAGAAAAGCACCACTGTCTGTTTTGATTTAGGTCAATTTTGAATATTTATTGAGCTTCATTTGAAGCTTTTATAATCAGTGGGAAACATTTCTTTCTGATTGACCCTGCATTTGGAAATATCAAGCAATTAAGACTGGTCTCACTGACAGGCATTGTAGCTTGTTTACATTTGATGTCCTCTGTGCTGAGCGCACCTGGACTTGAGAACTGTGTGCACGCACATCTGTATAAATCGTAGTGCTGGCACACTGGGAGCTTGATTGTGCTTAACATTTGCTGCCCTTCTTTTCTAAAGGTGGCTGTGTTTTGTTTCTGTATTTTGTTTTGTTTTTTATTTTGTTTTTTTCTTTCTTTCATTTTTCTTTTTCTTGAGGGTGATCAGTTGCCTGTAACAATATGAAAGCAAAGTGTGAAACTCCACTTTGGTATGGTAAAGTTAAAACTTTTCTATCATCATCTATTTGACTGAAAAAAAAAATGTATATTTTTCTAATTCATGGTGATGTAACATTAGTCCTGATTGAAGATCTAGTATTTAAACTTGCTATTTATAAAGTCGGCACATCAAAGAGATTTATTTTTAAATTTTTTATTTAAAATATATCCCAATTTAATTATTTTCACTCATCAAATTTGGGTAAAGAAAGCATTAACAAATAATTTGTCTCCTTTTCCTCTTTACTTTAAAAGCTATTTTAAAATGTCATAATTAAAAATGTTTAGTGTTCATATTTTGAATACTTTTCTCACACTTTAATATACTGAATTTGTACTGTGAATATTTTTTGCTTTTCTTATTCTAATCTCAGGATTTTCATTGGAAGAAAAAAATTAACATAAAGGACAAATTGTCTTGTATAATTGATCTTTTTTACACACACACACACCCTTAAAAAAAGGTTTAGTGATAGCTATTTTCCCTACTAAATTCTGTTCACAGGACATGTGGGCTTTCAGCCACAGAACATGAATCTGATGTTAAAGCAGAAAATAAGGCAGCCAGTGAGGTCCTCATTATGAACTTGGGTGTTTTTAATTTTGAGTCTTTATGATTTATGTGTCTTGTTTTCCCTAACAGTTTTTCCCCTGGTTCAAATTAAATGCTTCCAAGAGCAAATGTATTCAACTTTATTATAAAACCTTATAGATTGATACATAGAAGTTTTTCCATAAAAGATTCTTTTTGAACTGTGTAGCCCAAGTGGTCCTGGTAGCAGCTGCTTAGGCAGGATGTGCCTAAGATTCAAAAACTGTTCAGTGTATTAGGAAATGAGCAATACTTCAGTTGGAAAATATTTTTACATCTAGGTAATTTTTGTTTTTCATATTGATAAAATGGTGACCACTTTTCAAGTTTCTAAGCAAACAAGGGTCGAACTCAATGAGTCTAGAGTGCTGATTCATTGAACTTACTGTGAGCCTGTTTCCTGTTCTGTGGCTTAGAGTCAAATGTATAGTTTAATGTCTGCTATAAAGGGAGATCTATAAGTTAGATGGAAATTCTCAAAAGTATGCATCTATTTCATGTGACTAATGTCACAAAATCATGGAGGTAATTCACATTGCTATATAAATGCCTTTTTGTTAGTTTTTAAAATGTCATGTTCTGTAAAGTTTGTTTGTTTGTTTTTGTAAATGTTACTTGGGTTAGATCACCGAGACTAAACTATTATTTATCCCTGTATAATATTTATTTTTTTAACCTCTGTCTCATTTATCTGTAATAAACTGATTTTATGGAAGATGTAATTTATTGTATAAAGACTACAGGGGCATTTGTTGTATAGAGAATCATGTCGGTCAACAAATTGTCCTGCTGCCACTGGACAAACCGGTGCTAGGAAGAGAAATACAATCAGTGTGCTTAGCTTTAAGGTGGGAAGATTTGTGATGGTGGAAAGATGTTGCAAGGAATTTGTTATAGAAATCTTCAAGGAGATGTATGAAAGGGCTTTACCTTCTCTTGACTGTTTTCCTCTGATCAATTACATCTTAGCAGGTGGCCCAGGCAAGACATAGATGCAAATATTAATACCCAGTGTTTACCACCATTATTCAAATGCAAGTGACCATGTTTAATATCTTGCTTGAAGTTTTTGACAAAGAAGCAATATCTTGTCATTTGTAAATTTTCTTGTTCTAAAGAAAGCAGTAATGTTCTGTAGATAAAAATTATGTAAATAAAAGTTATTTTATACCATTCTTGTTTTGTCCTTTTCAAACAACAAAGGCATTAATGATGCTAATGTTCAGTTAATTGGTTTCTGTTTTCAATTATCGTCTATACTTTATAAAAATATAGTATTGCCAGATATGGTGGCACAAGCCTGTAATCCCAGAATCTACATGCAAAGGCAGGAGGAGTGAATTGAGGGTAGTGAACCCCTGTCTCCAAAGAAAAAAGAAAGGAGAGAATGAGGGAGGGGGGAGAGAGGAAGGAGAGAGAGAGACATCCATAGTATAGCTGGAAGAATTCTTGATGCTTATGAAGGGGTTCTATGTTTGAAGTTTTGTTTCCTTTCATCCTTTAATGAATTTTTATATATAACAATGCAAGATAGTTTGTTCCTTCCTCCCCTACACACAAGCTTTGTTTTCTATATAAGGAAAGAAATTGAAGCTTTAGTCTCAGGAATAAAAAAAACAATTTTGACTTCTCTCCTCAGCTACGTGTCTCTATGCTCTTAAGCCACCCTCTCACAAGCATGGGTCAGGTGATGTGGGCAGTTTGTAAAAGACCTCAGCTGTAAGGGCCTTTTTCCTGGCCTCTGGGCAACTGCACTCAGGTGCATATGTGTGTACAGTCCCTCGGGCATACACATCATTACAAGTACACTTTAACACCCTAACACTTCAATCCCAAGTATTCAGCCTAGCCTACAAACATGGGCACCATTACACAGACTCAGCAGCCCGCGTCGTGTAGTTATTCCCACCCGTGTATATATTTAAGGAATAAGCCATGAATTTGAGAGGCACCTGGATAGCAGTGGGAACTCTCGGGACCGGTAGGAGGGTCAAAGGTAAACAGTTTTAACTAAGTGAAAAGCAGAGGAAACATTTTGGGCACTTTTGCTTAGTCCACACTGCCTGCACACTCACTGTGTAGCCCGGGCTAAGGTTGAGCTGCTGATCCTCTTAATTGACCTTTTGAGTGCTGGAGTTGCTAGGAAATTATTTTCTTTTAGCCTCGTTGCCAGGAATAAATGTTTCGTTCAGCTCAAATGCTCTGCTTTGGTTTGTTTTCTTTTACATTTCTTGGATGCCATGTGAATCTTTAAGTTATTTTCCACATTACAAGATCTTATTTGGGGTCGGCTTGTAGCAAGATAGAATGCTTATGTCATGGTGAACTCACTTTGATTTGACTTAGGCCTTCGTTTTTCTTAGATTTTAAAAAAGCTGGCCATTTCTGGAGCTAGGGAGGGCTCAGTGGGTAAAAGCACTGGGTTGAGCAGGGGCAGAAGGATCAGAGGTTTCTAGCTGCACACCTCGCTGCAAGTTCAGTGAGAGACTTGGTTTCAAAGGAATAAGGCAGAGTAATGGCTTGATACTGACATTCTCCAGCTTCCATGTGTCCATGTGTGCTTCTGTACACACACCGTACCCACGTCTGTACACACAAAGTGCCACTCCTTCTAAATTAGCACCATTTAATATAGTAGGCATGTTTCACCTACTCTCTCTCTCCTCTGTGTGCATGTGCGCGCGCGCACACACACACACACCTAGAGCCTTTTGCATTCTAGGCAAGCGTTCTACCACTCAGCCCAACACTATTTGTATGATGACATTGTCTTCAAGATTCATGTTAAAACAGTTGGTTTCAGACAATGTCTCATTTTGTTGCCCACCCTAGCCTCTAAATTCTTCACTTAGTAGTCTGTGGACTCTTCACTTAGTAAGCTACAGAAACTTTGACAAGCCTTCTATCAATTGGTTTACCATAGTTTTCTGTGGGTCGGGCTTCTTTCTTGAAGCTGCAGAGTGGTAGAGTCTATGGTCCCCAAGGGAGACAGAGCGACCAAGCCTGGCTCCCATCTTAGTTATGTGTTTCTACCCAATCTGGCTTTTATTCGGGTGCTATTCTCCTACAGCATCTTTCCTCCTAGGGCACAGCCGACCCTCTCCTTAGCCTGTTCATCTTTCTGATGCTCCTGGCGCTTTTACTTTGCTCATGCTGTAGTAACACGTAAGCATTCAATAAAGTGTGCGAGTCAAAACAAAACAAAACAACACTAAGGCACTTCGCAGAGTGTTTTTAATCCTTATTGGTGTGAAGATCCCAGTACTGATGTCTACAATCTGTCACATTCTAAAAATGATCAGGTGTGCTGAAGCTCTGCAGTACATGGGCTAGAGGCGGGTGCATGCTTGTGACAAACGCTTCGGCAGGACAGCAGCCACTTATCTGTTCGCTCTACTCGGCCCAGTGTTCCTGGGCTCGCGATGGAACCTGGACTCGCGCAGCTGCTCTTCTGCGCCTCATTGGCGGAGTAGAGAGGCGTGGCGCGCAGCGCCGACCAATTGGAGGTGGTCTGCGATGGCACGTGTGCGGGGCTGGCCTGGGAGCTGATGGACCAGGGCTGGTGCTGCAAGGACTCTGGAGGAGCAGCCCCCAGGAGCTGCAGAACCGAGCTGCAGGGCCGCTCTCTTTCTCTTTTGGGTGTTTGCCATCGCCATGTGGGGCGCGCTGAGGTCAGCTCTGCGACCGTGCTGTCGGGCTGCTGTACCCCCGCAGCGTGCCTATCACGGGGACTCAGTGGCCCGACTGGGCACCCAGCCTGACTCGGCCTCCTCCACCTACCAGGTAGGTTGAGCGAGCGTCCTGGAGGCCTGTTCGCCTTCCTGCCCCGGAGTCATCGGAGGCCAGAGGGTGGGCATGCTTGGATCTCTGCTGTTCTTTCCTTTGCAGCTTCAGGCGTCATTCTGGGACTCAGTAGGGTCCTGTGAAGTTTGCAGAAGGAAGTCGTTCCAGTGAGATTTTAGTTCACTTTTAGGACTGGTACTGGCATTTTGTGTCACTCAAATCAGTGGTTCTCAAAACCCCACAAAGCATTGTCGCTTGGACAACTTACAAATGCCCGAGACCGGTTTGGCAACTTTGTAATCACGAAGTTGTGGTCCTCGTGTTTGCATGGCTGGGTATATTCTTTAGCGGTCTTGTGGCAGCCACCTTTAGGAACTACCATAGCACGATAGTTTACACTCTTCCGCTTAATAGTTATATTAACAATACACAGCTCACAATGTCTTTACATAGCTTTTCTTGGGACTGAGTGGCTTCCCCTGGCCAAAGAAGCAACTCATAATTTGTGAAGTATCAAAGCTGGAACATTTAAATCTGTTTCATGGCCTCTACAGATAACGTCTGAATTATTCATAGAACCAGCAGTTATTTGCCAGGGAAGAAGTTAACTTAGTTAAGCACTAAGTTGTTTGTGCGGTATTTTAAGTATTTGGCCTGGATGTGTAGGAATGAAAGTCATTTGGGGCTGGGAAACGTTAACTAGAAATCAGATAGCTGTGCGGCTGTGTGGTAAGAGGTGTCCTAGCCCTGAAGGGCTGAAGGCACCTAGAGCACACAGAGCAGAAGCAGGTGGATCTTTGTGAGGTTCGGTCCACCTTGATCAACAAAGCCAGTTCCTGGACAGCCAAAGTTACAAAATAACTTCTCAAAAAAACTACCACCACCACTACAACAAAATACAACTACTATATACTAATTGTACAAAGTAATAAATACACTTCACTATATGTACATACATGACTCTCTTATCTCCTCTCCACTCTTTTGCTGTCTCCTTTTCTCTTTCCAAGTAGTCCTTATACTTTCATGTCCCTAAATTGTACATCTAACCTAGATTCTGCATGTGAGAGAAAATGTGGTATTTGTTTCCCTGCCTCCCTACTGTGATGATCTCTAGTTCCAACCATTTCCTTGAACATAGCTATTTTATTATTTTTAGGACTATCTTGTTTAGTTTTGACAGTTTCATACAGAAATACAGTGTATCTTTTTGTCTGTTTTGAGGCAGGGATTTTTATTTTCCTGAGTAGCCCTGGCTGTCCTGGCTTTGTAGATCAGCTCTGTAGACCAAGCTGAGCATGGTCATCACCTGCCTCTGCTTCTGTGGTTTAAGGCGTGTGCTACCACGCCCAGCTGGTGTATCTCGATGTTATCTGTTCCCAGTTCCCCTTCCCAGTCTCCCTAGACACTTCCCAATGTGTCCCTCCCTCCCACCTACCTTCCCATATCCTTCTAATACCTTTTAATACCACCTTAAAAACTAGCTGAGTCCTATTGTTGCTAATTGCTACAATGTTGACTGATCGTTGGCTTGGTCTTGTGCGGGTCTTGTTTAGGTAGCCACAACTGCAGTGAATTCATGAGCACAATAGCTATGTCACATCCAGAGGACAGCTCTCCTCCCCAGCCTTTGGCTCTTCCAGTATTTCCACTCCCTCTTACATGATGTTCCCTAAGCGTGCGTGTGTGTGTGTGTGTGTGTGTGTGTGTGTGTGTGTGTGTGTGGTGTAACTATCTCATTTTAAGACTGAGCACCTCACAGTTGCTTATCCTCGGCACTTAGATAGTTATCAATCTCTCCATTAGCTGCTATCCACTCCATAGAGAAGCTTCGCGGACAGAGGTTTAGAGCAGCACTAATATACATGTATAAACATACATTTTCAGATAGTTTGACAGGTCCATTCATCAGAACATTCTCCCCTAGAGCCCTTGACCTCCCAAGCCAAGGGCTTTGATCGGGCTTACAGTACCAGGCATGAATTCCAGTTTGTGGACTAGACCTCAAACTCCAACCTGAACATGGTGGTTGTCACCTAACAGCCATTGCACCACTGCACCAGTGGGCATAGCTTACCTAGGAGGTTGGTATTGCAACATGCAGGGCCCAGCACTGAGTAAGACCATTGATTTCTTAAGTGACCTGCACAACACTTCTGGTACCATGAAAACTAGCCACTGTGTCAGCTCCAACTGGATTTTTCTAGATCATGCAAGCAAAGTATTAAATATAGATACATTAAACTTAGGCTATTAAAGTGTAAACTAGGCATGGTTGTACATACAGTTCTAGCAGTCGGGCAGTTGAGATGGGAGTACCTGTTGAGTAGGAGTTTGAGGTCAGACAAGGCAACATAATGAGACTTTGTTTCAAAATTAAGTGCCAAGGTTAGAGAGATGGCTCAGTGGTTAAAGGCACTTGCCACTGAGCCTGTTGATCTGAGTTTCATATCTGGGACTCAGATGGTGGGAGGAGACTGGGTCAGAGTTTGGTGGGAGTTAGGAATTGATGTTGGAGTGGAAGGAGAGAAATGAGTCATGCAGGATATTGGAGTTTCTCACTCCAAAAAGTATAGTGAGGTAAACGGTAGAGCTCTTGATATAGACTGAGACTGAGTTTGGTAGTTGGGAGAGATGGTATGTCATGTTGGGTTTGTTTGAATCGTCTGTTATGATGCGCTTGGTGGCAAACATCAGTCAGTCACAGCAGCAGATACTGACTTCTTTCTCCCCTCATCTGTTGGTGACTTTGGGTCAGCTATTATGGGTTATCAAAGGGCAAAATGATGGCAGTTTAGTCTAAATATCTTAATTGACTTTATTTACTTGTGACTCTTGAAGAAGAGACCATTTCTTTTTTTTTTTTTTTTTTTTTTTTTTTTTTGGCTACCTTTACATAGACTATTTTTTCTTCTTTTTTTTCCCCCCAGGACAGGGTTTCTCTGTGTAGTCCTGGCTGTCCTGGAACTCACTTTGTAGACCAGGCTGGCCTCAAACTCAGAAATTCGCCTGCCTCTGCCTCCCAAGTGCACCACCACCGCCCGGCTTTTCTTCTTTTTTACTTTTAATGCTTGTGTGTGTGTCCTTAGATATAAAACAAGTCATAGACAGTGTACATTGAGATACTTTAGCATTTTATTTTTATTTTATATGTACGAGTGTTTGCACATTTATATGCACTGTGTGTATATGCTTGGTGTCTGTGGACACCAGAAGAGGGCTTTAGAGTCTCTGGAACTGGAATTATAGTTGTGAGCCTCTGTGTGGCTTCCAAGGATTGAATCAGTGTCCTCTGAGAGAGCAGCAAGTGCTCTTGACTACTGAGTCATCTCACTCCTTCCTTACTTTAAAAAAGAGTTGTTGTTGTTTTTTTAATGTAGACTCTCATAATATGACCAAACTCGGTTCCTTTCTCCCACCTCAGCCACCTGAGTTCCAAGGTTCCAGACCTATGGCCTCACTCCCAGCTCTGAGTCATATATTTACATTTGTATTTATTTTGTTGTGTAGCTCATTTTTGTGAGAGGCAGGATCTCGATGTACTGCTCCCCAGACTGAGTCTGAACTCGGAGGCTCAAGCAATCCTCCTGCCTCAGTTCCTCCTGTGAGCTGGAACTACTGGCATCCCCCATCACACCTTGTATAACAATGCATTTTGAATTGCTACAAATTCAACTCATCTGCATAAAGCAACTCTAATGCTTTCCTTCTTCCTATTAAAATTTGTTTTACTTTTAATCGTGTGTGTGTGAGTGTGTGTGTGTGTGTGTGAGTGTGTGTGTGTGAGTGTGTGTGTGTGTGAGTGTGTGTGTGTGTGTGTGAGTGTGTGTGTGTGAGTGTGTGTGTGTGAGTGTGTGTGTGTGAGTGTGAGTGTGTGTGTGTGTGTGTGTGTGAGTGTGTGTGAGTGTGAGTGTGTGTGTGTGTGTGTGTGTGTGTGTGTGTGTGTGTGTGAGTGTGTGTGTGTGTGTGTATGTGTGTGTTGCTGGATGTCCTGGAACTGGAGTTACAGACTGTTGTGATCCAGCATCTGGTATTGGGAATTGGACCTGGACCCTCTGGAAGAGCAACCTATGCTCTTAACTGTTGAGCCAGCCCCCCAGCCTTGCCCTCATTTCTGAAGAACTATGTTCCTGAGTATAGAATTCTCTGAAAGATTTATTAGACCTTCCTTCCAATTCTTCCCATGTGCCTACCTCCAACTCCCTCTCAACTGTATGACTTCTTTTAAAATTGTTGTCTCTCTCTCTCTCTCTCTCTCTCTCTCTCACACACACACACACACACACACACACACACACACACACACACACACACAGCCTGCCAAGTCCATTTAGTGTTGGTGTTGTTGTATGTGTTGGGCTGACTACTTAGGATCGGAGAGATCCTCTCCGGGTTTGTCTCTAGAGAAGGCTGATTCTCCCTGTCTTTGTGCCATTAATTGTCTATGGCTCTTCACGTGTGGGATTTTGCCTGTCTGTGTTGGCATGTCGGCTGCTGTTGGCATTGTGTAGATCTTGTTTAGGGGACTATATTGTTGCGATTTCATGGGCACAGCCTCTCTTTTTTTTGGTGCAGTGTCTTTGCAGCACATGTCCTGATCCTCTGACCCTTACACTCTTCCCACCCACCCTGCCAGCTTGTCTTTTTGTAACGTTTATCTCTGTAGTTGGTACATACTGTCTGTACATTCCTAATTCTCTTCACTTTTGTCTTCCTGATTTTCTTTGGCTCTTGAGACATTTTACGGATAGTTCTTTTCAAGTGTTTGTCTGTTAAGTTGTCTGATGGTTGTATTTCCTCAGGCACACTTTCTGCCCCATTATTTCCTGTGTGGGCTGCCTTCTGGTTCCTTTGGGCTCTTTGTGGGTTTTGGTGTTGACAATTGCACATTTGGAAGCATAGCTATCCGCTTCCATCTCTTTGTACTTTTCCCTGACTCCCTAGTCTTTGGTCTGCTTTGTGTTTTGGAATGATTCCCTCAGGTCTCTTCTCAGTATGCATCTTACCTGGTGTTGTATGTGGCTTTCCAGCCCCTCTGCATGCGCAGCCTTCCTCGAATGTCTTCATATCCCAAAGAATTCTCCCTGGCACTTTCAGTCTTGGTCTCCTTCTCCTCCCAGCCCTTTACCTTTCTTCTTCCCACTCCCCCCTCCTCAATCCCAGGGGTGACTTTCTACCTTTGATATGCAGCCTAGTCTCCCCTTGTCGCTTTCTTGAAGAGTTCCTGGCTTCATTCATGTAGCCTAAGACATTATAAATAAAGTCTTTTTTTTAACATAACTACTTCATTTTAATCTATCTATCTATCTATCTATCTAATTTTTATTTTATGTCTGTAACACCTGCATGCCTGGTATCAGAGGAGGCCAGAAGAGGGCATTGAATTCCCTGGAACTGGAATTACAGGCCATTGTGGTCTATGGTGTGGGTACCGGCAATTGAACTCAGATCTTCTGGAAGAGCAGCCTGTGCTCTTAGCTCCTGAGCCACCTCTCCAGCTCAGAAGGTCTGCTTTTCCTCCAGTTTGGGGTCAGGAAGTGAGAGCTGAGAGGATGCTCCACACTGTGCTATATGTGGGTCAGGATAAGAGTGAGCAGAGGCTTCCTATTGACTGAGTGGCCTTTTCTTGATTCTGTGTCTTTCAGGCCTACTGTTCTCCTTCCTCAGACCTGTGTGCTGGGATTATAGACATTCTGCCATTGTGCCCTGCACCCCCTACTGTCCTGTTGACATCAGGTTCAAACTGCTAATTTATTTTAAATTATTATATTATTATTATTATTATTATTATTATTATTATTATTGGTGTGTGTGTGACAGAGAGAGAGAGAGAGAGAGAGAGAGAGAGAGAGAGAGAGAGGTGTGTGCAGGTCAGAGGATGGCTTGGCTTGTGGAGTTAGTTCTCTCCATCTACCTTTAGCTGGGTTCCTGGGAGGGAACTCAGGCCACCAAGCTTACATAGCAGGCACCTTTACCCATTGGGCCCTACCACCAGGCCTGAACTGCT
This sequence comes from Mus musculus, assembly GCF_000001635.26. Classification (NCBI taxonomy): domain Eukaryota; kingdom Metazoa; phylum Chordata; class Mammalia; order Rodentia; family Muridae; genus Mus; species Mus musculus. Next base: position 100,009,378 of record NC_000079.6, on the reverse strand, counting down.
GTTTTTGATGGCGGTTGTTAAACAGATAGAAGTTAGAGTGATCCCTAAGGTTTATTTGTTAAGCCCTAGTCTAGTGGCTTGTGTGTGTGTGTGTGTGTGTGTGTGTGTGTGCCAGTTACTAATAGAGCAGGGAAGTCGCTGGGGGGTGGAGGCAAAACTGGAGCCTGGTGTGCCATATGTGCTTATGCTGGCACAGCATACTGCCACGGGGAGCACTGGAGGGAAGATGCTAAAATATTAGTGACCGCCCTGACAGTGGCGGGAAGAGGCAGTGCAGCATGACTATTGGGACAGTGTCTGAGATATTTTTTGCCCTCAAGAACCATTGGCTCCACTTCTGCCAGAGCCCTGTGCACCACTGCCAGTGCCACGACCATGCGGATCACAGCAGTGGTCCCTGAGAACTCGCAACACTTTCAGGTACTCCATACTAATAAGAAGAGGCTGGAAACCCCAGCCTTTGGCCTTCGCCACCACTTCTTTTGGGCATGCATCCTAGTACTATGGAGGAAAGCATGCTTTGGCCTCACCGAGAATGACACAGAACCTATGATTGTTGCTTTGAGCATTCCCACCAGCCTAAGACTCCAGAGTGGTGCTGGCACAGAGGACATAAAGGATAGACCGGTTTGCACAGGCTCCGACCAGTGGTCAGACAACAAAGTCTGAATGACTGCAGCAGCTGAAGGAGGGTCAGGCCTGGAGAGAGCTGAGCTCCTCCAGGGGTCTTCCTGTTTGAGGGCAGCACACAAAGCCCACTGGCCGCTGGTTTGACTGGACATGACTAAGAAGAAATAAGCCTTCAGGCCCTCCCTGTTCATAAATAGAATGTCTACCTCAGAAAAACCTAGTCGTTCCTTCTCTCCTCAAGGTTGCCTATGTATTCAACAGGTAACATGTTTCAGGTGATCCCAGACCTCAAGGCCAAATGAACAAATATTTGCTTTGGCTCCTAGATCTGGGGGTTTGTGTCGTACTCCAGGAGCCAGGGTGAAGGGGCATTGGCTACAGGGGGGATTCTGTGTGTCCTGCTCGTATGGAGGGTGGGAGGGCATGGGACAGTCTGGAACATTCGATCCCTTTAAAGCCTCTGCTTGGAAATGACATGGTGACTTTGCACACATCCCCTGATGGTTTCAAAGACCATCTGGTGCTGTTAGTTACTATAACAAGTAACATGGGGAAGAAAATGTTGATTTTTTTGGCTCAGTTTCTGGGGGATGGCCTGGTGGCATTAGCTTGGCAGCTGGTCACGTGGGATCTGCTGTCAGGAAGCAGAGGTAGTGTCGGCTGCTTGGTTCTCTGTCTTCCTTTTATTTAGTCCAGGGGCTGCTTGTAAGTGGTGAAGGCCACGTTTCCAGCAGTCTTCTACCCTCTGTGAGCCTCCTTGAGAAACTCCCACACGTGCCCCTAGCCCCAAAGGCATCTATAACCTACCACAGAGATATCTGCACATCCGTCCGTGTCCATTGCTGTTCTAGTCACAGTGCAAGGAAATGGAATCAGCCTAGGTCTCCATCAGATGATGAGTGGAAAATGCAAATATGGTTCTCGTTCACCATGGAGCTTTATCCAGCTATAAGCAAAAATGAAATTATGAGATTTGTAGGAAGTTGGATTGAACTGGAAAATACTGTATTAAGTAAGAAGACTCGGCTCTGAAGACAGTTTATTTCTCTCATTTATTCAGCCCCTAGTTTCTGTTTTTACATATGTGCATTAATGTGGACTGAGTATGTGTAGATACAGGAACCCAAACTAGAAAGGGACCCATGGGGGTGGGAGGATTCTTTAAGGTGAGGCAGTAGATAGAGCACATATGATAAGAGAGGGGGCGGAAAGGAGGGAGAGGTGGGAGAGAAGGTCAGTCCAAATGACGTATATAAAAGCCAGAAGGAGAGATTTTCCTCAGTGGCATAGCCTTGGCAAAGTGCCCATGCTCAGTCAGCAAATCCTTAACCTGTGCGACTATAAAAACTCTGATGAGGCCCCGTGGGCTACAAAATAACAAGCAATAAGGCCCTGGACTATTTGAGGTCAGAGGGCTAGGTAGGGAAGAGGAAGGGCATCCATTAGTGGGAGCAGGGGAGAGACCAGCAAGTGGATAAGATGGGAGGGAACAGGTTCAAAATACATTGTGTATGTGTATGGAAACATATTGTGTGTGTGTATGAAATACATTGTGTATGTGTGTGAAATACATTGTTTACATATATGAAATACATTGTGTATGTGTGTGAAATACATTGTGTACATATATGAAATACATTGTGTATGTGTATGTAATACATTGTGTATGTGTATGCAATACATTGTGTATGTTTATAAAAATGCAACAAAACCCCTTAGTATGTGCACTTAATATTTGGGGGCCAGCAAGCTAGCTCAGTGAGTAAAGGCACTTGCTGTCTTGCTGTACAAGCCTGAGACTTACATTTGAGCCCCAGAACTCACATAAAGATGGAAGGGAGAACTGAGTCTGGCTCCATATGTCTGCCATGCCCTACTCCGAGTAATAAGAAATAAAAAATATATATATATTTGCTAACACAAAATAAATAAATAGAAATCTTAAGCTGTGTATGGTGGTGAGCACTTCTAACCCCACCACTTAGGAAAGTTGGGGCAAGAGGATCCGGATCCCTGACTTGCATCGACTACATGATGGGTTCAGGACAGTCTGGAATCTCTAAGATCCTGCCTCCCAACAGCAAAAGGCTGGAAGATGCTCAGTGAGTAAGAGCACTTGCTGGCCTTGCAGAGGACCCAGATCTAGTTTCCAGTACCAACGTGGTGGTTCACAGCCAGCCAGAACTCCAGTTCTAGGAGGTCTGACACCTGCTGACCTCCGAGGGCACCAGGCATTCATATGATGTGTGTGCAAACATGCATCTTACACAAAATAAACAAACAGATAAACCTAAAATAAATGAATGTAGCAACAAAACGATAACAAATGTCTGATCTCTTGGGACCTCGGCTTGTAAGCAGCAACTCTGCTACAAACACTCCCCACAAAGGGAGACAATAGTAGCCCAACAAGGGTAAGAGATGGTGTACAAAGATTGCGTAATTCTTCTGTGCCACAGCCTCCGTCTGCTCTCTGCCCCGTTTTCCTCACACAGAGCAGCTGTGTGTTCTTCCTGGATTCATGTCTTCTACCACCACCACAGGGTGCTTTGAAGATCCTGGCAAAGAAAGGTTTTTCATCATTTTTTAAATGTAGGTTGTTTTGATTTTTTTCCCCCCTCAGGCAAGCTTTCACAATGTAGCCCAGGCTGGCCTTGCTTACCTCAGCGTCCCATACTGGCCACACGCCACTCTGTTTGACCCTTTTCCCTATTTCTCAGCGAGAGACTGGCTTAACTAGGGTAAAGACCGCGAGCCTTGGTTCTCAACTTTCCTAACGCTGAGACCTTTTAATACAAGTTCCTCATGTTCTGGTGAACGTCAACCATAAAACTATTTTCATTGCTATTTCATAACTGTAGTTTTGCTACTGTTGTGAATTGTAACATAAATGTCTATGTTTTCCAATGGTCTTCGGTGATCCCTGTGAAAAGATCAATCAATCCCCAAAGGGGTGGTGACCCCCAGGTTGAGAGCCACTGGTCTGGAGGCTAGCTAGCTCTGGTTTGGACGGACTCTGCTCTAGATTGGGCACCAAGTTGCTGCAGAGATCGTACCTTGAGTCTGGGATACTGTGGCAGAGGGCACTTGGTTTCCCTGTATCTGTGCAAGCTGTTCTCATCCGCTCTGCACTTTTTTGTCTGTGGAGAGAGAGAGAGGGGGGGGGGGGAGAGAACAGGAATTAGTCACAGTACAGGTATATGTTGTGTGTGTAGAGTGGGGTGGTCAGCTCAATTTCTATTTGATGGGGCAAAGCCCCACTAACCCCAAAGGTACATGAGAATCTATCTCACTGGCTTCCAGATGTCTACAGGAAGAAGAGCAAGTGGAAGGACCGGTAAGGATACTTTAGTGGAAAGATCAACAAAGCAGGGCATTTGCGATGATGGTAGCAAGAGATTAAAGAAACACATTGACTGGGGCCACTGTGTGAAATTCTACTGAAACTGACAAAACTGTAGAACCAAGTCTGACAGCTGGGAAAGCCACAGTAATGGGATATTTGGTGACATTCACAGAGGAGTGTGTGGTGATGGTTCTTCTCTTTGGGTCTGGCCTGTGGAAATTACCTGTGAATGACCAGGTCTAGGATTTCCTGCAAAGTAACTGAGAATGCCAAGGTGTAATGCTCGCCTGTAATTCCAGCAGTCTGGAAGCAGAGGCAGGGGGATCATGAGGCTAGCCTGGGCTGAGGAGCAAGATAATGTTTCCAAACTTTCTTTAAAAAGGAAGGGAATAGTGCCAGGCGTGGTGGTGCACGCCTTTAATCCCAGCACTCGGGAGACAGAGGCAGGCAGATTTCTGAGTTCGAGGCCAGCCTGGTCTACAGAGTGAGTTCCAGGACAGCCGGGGCTATACGGAGGAACTCTGTCTCGGAAAACAAACAAGCAAACAAAAAAAGCAAAAACCAAACAAACAAAAATCCCCAAACCAAAAACAACAACAACAAAAAAAAAAAAAACAGTAAAAAAAAAAAAAAAAGGAAGGGGATATATTGTTTTGTAAATTCTTTATAATGCTGTCTGGTGACTTCATTTTGGAGTGTAGTTATCGATGTTAAAGATGAGCTGTTTGGTCTCCCGGAAGCCAGTACAGAGATTGCTACTTGTGGTAGTTTTTCCTCAGGTTAAATCAACTACAGAATTTGAAACCAAAAATACAAATTAAACAAGAAGGAAGCAGCTTTGGCAGTGTTCTAGTCTTTTCTGTTGTATCTAAGGACCTCCATCAAAGGTAGCGGCAGTCGGACAAGGTATAGGGGTGCCGAAACCGCCCTTGAGACCCTGACTGTGCGATCTGCGCAGATGCACATCTTCTTTTGCTCCTGTGGTACCGTTGACTACGTGGGACTAGACAGGAGTAAGTGAGTCCCATCATTTCCCGCGGCCCCATGATGCTCCTGCAGTTTTACCACCCGTAGTCTTCTGCAGCCCAAAACCATTGAGTCAAAGATTCCAAGAAGAAGCAACTCCCAAGCCTAAGCAACTGTATGTGCAAAGGTAGTCAAGTTGACAACCAAGAAGTGCCTTCACAGCCCCTCCACCCCTACGCATACAGGGAGCCCCAGTTAGACTGGGTGGGTTATCTAGAAATAAAAAGAGGACAGTAAGTTGGGAGACAGACATGTGCAGGTTCTGGGAGAAGTAGATGGAGGTGGGATGAACATGATCAAAGTACATTATATAATATATGATAATATAATTTATGATATCCTCATATATAATATATGATATTCTCAGAGAATAAATGAAATGCTAAATTTAAAAAGTTTAAAAATTTATTTATTTTCCACTTTATTGCTCTGATTGTCTTAACGTCCGTTTGCAGGGGCACATTACCCTACAAATTGCCTGTAGTCTTAGGTATCTGTGGGATGGCTCTGGACGTAGCCTCTGAGGGCGAGGGGCCACTGCTGTGGATGCTTACTAGAGAAATAATGTTATACATATGGTGGTGGCTGGAAAAAACCTTTTTTTCCTTTGTCTTTATTAAGTTTAATATATATTTATTTTTATTTACTCGTGTTCTGTATGTTTGGTGTGTGTGTGTGTGTGTGTGTGTGCGTGCACACGTGCGCCATGGCAAGTGTATGGCAGAGGACAATCTTGTGGAGCCGACTCTTTCTTCTCTCCTCTATGTAGTACTGGAGATTGAATTTGGGTTGTCAGCGAGTACTTTACCCTCTGAGCCATCTCGCCGGCCCAGCTCTTCAGTTGCAAACAGAGAATTCTTCTCTGGTGTGCGTGCACCTTACCAAGATACTCAGTGTGTGGGTTTTATCAGCAGTGATGTTCCTTTTGTTGAACATGGAGACGAATTCAACCTTAAACTTGGAAACACCCAAGGTCCATCTTTTCCAGCAGTGGATGTTTTCAGAGTGTCTTTTAACACTGACCGAAGTTAAGAAGGCACAAGGGTTGACAGTTTGAGTGAAGCTTCCAGACTTTCTAGAGCTTCTTTAAACTCTGAGTGGGTGGACTGCAGAGAGTGCTCTTGATGTTGGCAGAGAGGGAAAGTGGGCTATCAGCCACTGGGTTATTGAAGAAGGCTTGCCACCTGCCTCAGTGACAGCCTTTTACCACTTATAGGAAGCCGCCTTCTCATCAGTTAACTTTTGAAATTGATACAGAAATCACTATTCATAGGGTACCATGTTTCAATCCCTGTACCTATTACAAAATGTTCTGTCAGAGTAGCTTATCTCTAGCATTTATATTGTTTCAGTTTGCTTGTTTGGGACAAAGTGTTACTATGTAGCACTGGCTGTCTTCGGCTCTAGAATGCTGGGATTATAGGCATGCACCATCATATATCCATCCTAATATTTATAATTTCTTTGTGGTGAAAGATATTAAATTCCATATTCTAGCACTTTTTGAAATATGCAATACAGTGTTTTTAATCTGTCATCACTCCACTGTGCTACAGAACTCGGAACTATTTCTCTCATCTAATTATAAATGGCTGTTGACATACCTTTCACCGTTCCTCTCTCCTCTTGAGAAAGAAACCTTAGGATTAAGGGTTTTTTGTTGTTGTTGTTGTTTTTTTTGTTTTTTTTTTTTAATATTTAAGCATGAATTAGGTGGTTTTAACCCTTTGGTGAGCATAAAATAATAAGAATGGTCCACAGATTACAGAAAGGTGCTTCAGTGTATAAAGGTACTTACCATCAAAGTGATAAACTGACAATGGAAAGAGAGTGAGGGGGAGAGAAAGAGGGAATAAATAAATGAAACAAATGAAAATAACTAAAGCATACAACTTAGGTACACAACTAAAGCAAAGTATGTGTGTACCTCTCTGCAGTGAAATCAACTCTTTCCACCTATCGGCACGTTGAGGAGTGAACTGTCCCACTGTCGGCTTCCCCGGGGACTGAGGTCGGGCTGCTGCATCTGTGCCTGAACTGCACCGTGGAGGGGGCAGCCTGAACTTATGATGAGATCTTTGAGGAGAGAAGTGAGTTTCAGTGACAGATAAGGAGCTTGCCTTTGGCTTTGGCTGCACCTCCTGCAGCCCCTGTCTGCCACTGTCTGGTTTATGCACACCAGGCTTTTCCTGCCTCTGTGCCAGGGCTCTCTCAGATGACAAAGCCGTCCAGGACAGTTCTGGACAGTTGCAGACACAGCCCTTGTTTTTAGATGGTTCCTCAAAGCTTCTGAAAGGCAGGTGTGTGTGACATCACACATTTCAGGTCACACAGCTCTCCTGCCACCTCCTGGCCACTGGCGGAACAGACACGCTCTGGATCTCCATTCAGGCAGCAGCTCCACCTTGCCTCCAGGGTTTAATAATGGCAGAGCTTCTGGTAGGAGTCCAGTGGGGTGGCAGTGTTCCAGACAGCTTCCTGAGCTAAGTTCCCAGCAGGCTCTTAGGCTGCAGAGGGACACCCAGAAGATATCTAAGCTGTGCAAGCATATCGTTTTGCTCTTATCGTTACTTTTTTTTTTTTTTTTTTTGACATGGACTCTCATATACTCAGGTTGGCTTCAAACTGACTGTGTAGTTGAGAATGACTTTTTTTTTTTTTTTGGTTTTTCAAGACAGGGATTCTATGTGTAGCCCTGGCTGTCCTGGAACTCACTCTGTAGACCAGGCTGGCCTTGAACTCAGAGATCCGCCTGCCTTTGCCTCCCAAGTGCTGGGATTAAAGGTGTGCGCCACCACGCCCGGCTGAGGATGACCTTAAACTGTATATTCTCCTGTTTAATCTGCCTCTGCCCAGTTTCTCCTTCCTCTCACCCACTCATCCCTCCCTCCCCAGGGATAAGTTGATTAGTTTAAGCATCCTTATCAACAGTGGAATGTCCTGCATTGGTTAGAATCTCAGGGTAGTGACTGATGATCGTTTGGGACAACATAGATGGTTAAGAAGACAGCCAGGCAACCTCTGATCCTTTAAAAAGTGTGTTGTCAAAACAGAGGCTGTGGTGGTACACACCCATAATTCTTACAGTTGGTTGGTAGGTAGATGCCTCAGGGTCCAAAATTCAAGGTAATTCTCAAGTTACATAATGAGTTTAGGCTAGCCTGGGCTAAGTGAGATGCTTCTCTCCCCACCCAAACAATAACAGCTACAACAACAAAACACCCTCCCTGGTGGCACATGCCTTTAATCACTGCACTTGTTAGACAGGCAGGTTGATCTCTGAGTTCCAGGCTAGCCTGTTGTACATAGCAAGTTCCAGGCTAGCCAGGGATACACTAAGAAGCATTGTTTCAAAAACAAAAACAAAAAAAAATTGTGTGTGTGTGTGTGTGTGTGTGTGTGTGTGTGTGTATGATGGTGGGAGCAAGCATATATCAGTTAAATGTAGTAGGTATCTAAATGAGAAAGGAGTGGCCAGGATAAGCACTATAATGAAAGAAACATGGTTAAGACTTAGAAACAGGGCTCAGCCTTGAAGAAGTGGGTCAGAGGGGCTGGTGCTCCTAAAAGAAAGCTGAACACATGGGCAGGAGTTAATCTTTCTACAGGATGGAGTGTGCCAATTTGGAGTGGGCATGTAGGTGGGAGTGATAATGGCCTTGAGTGGAGGTCACACAGAGATGGCATAGGTTACTATTTTTCTTTCCCTTTTTGCAGCATGAGGTTGCACCCAGGGCTTCCCCTGTGGTAGGCTTCATCTCTGGCCACACTCTCAGCCTTTGATTTTTTTTTTTAATATTTACACACTATTTTTATGTGTATGTGTTTGTGCCTGAATACATTTATGTGCTCTGTGCTCCTAGGAGCCCACTGAGACCATAAGTGGGAGTCCGGAGTTACAGGTTGTTGTGAGCTGCCCCGTGGGTGCTGAGAACTGAACACATAGGCGCTCTAAACAGCTGACCGTCTTTCCTGTCCCCTCAATGTGTTTACTGACTCTTAACTTTGGTTAAAGGATAATGACGTATAGCGTGCACCTCCCTCTGTGCTTCTGTTTCAGGAGAACTATGAGCAGATGAAAGCTTTAGTGAGTCAACTTCATGAGCGAGCCCAGTATGTGAGACTAGGTAAGTGCTGCCTGCCTGCCTGCCTGTCTGTCTGTCTGTCTGTCTGTCTGTCAGCTTGATATGATGAACCCCAGGCTGGCCTTGAACCCATGATCCTCTTTGCCTCACTCTCCCAAACACTGTGAAACTCGCAGCTACAAAGTAAGATTCTCAGTATCTTACAGTTACCTACTTTAGAAGGAGCAATGTGAATGTTAGCCCTCGTTAAAAATACTCTCCCCAATATCCTCACAGGTAGGCTCTGTTTCATCCATAACCTGTGCTCTGAGAATATTGTTGCCATCTTAGATATTACTATGTCTGGAAGACAGCTTTTATCTGTTGAAGTAATTAGAGAAGTAAAAATAGAAAGAAATGTCATCTGCATTTGTTTCTTTACGGAGTTTATTCAGGAAAGATAACAGAGAGGCCCCCTACCGTTGCCTACTGTGTTAGAGAAGGAAGAACAGAATGTTGACCCAGGAAAAGGTTTTGAGAGATGTTGCCAATGTTCTGTTACTAAGCACTTTGGTTAAATTGTTTATTTTTGAAATTGAGCGTCTTCTGGTTTTTTTTTGAAACAGAGTTTCTCTGTGTAGCCGGGGCTGTCCTGGGACTCACCTGGCTGGCCTCAAACTCGGAGATCCTCTTGTCTCTGCCTTCTGTCGTCACTGCCTGGTGTGACTGGGTGCCTAGACTGGACTTCTCTCTGCAAAGTCAGTGATGACCTTGGGCCCCTGAGTCCCTTGCTCTCACCTCCCAGGTGCTGAGATTATAGCCGTGCACAGACACCTGGCTTACATGTTACTGGGAACGGGGTCAGCACTCTGCTAACAGCTGCACTCTTCAGATCATTTTATTCTTCTAATAAACTTTCACTTTGTAGTTTTATACTTAAGCTTAGGAATGAGTGTGAATTATAAGTAACTTAAACACACATTTGCATTTTCTTTTAAATTAATGGTTATACAGAGCTAGTAAAAGGGAACTGAAAGTAGAAGCAAATGCAATAGAGGGCTTTATGCGATACTGCTTTGCCATCTGACTATGGCAGGATAGTCTAAACGAGTGAAGTCTTTTTCAGAAAGAAACACAACCCTCTGGGGCCAAGGACAGCTACAAATGTAACCCATGACAAAATCATAAACTTACTTTAAAAATGAGGGTGTTTTTTTGATAACACAATTTCCATATTCTTTTTTTTTTTTTTTTTTTTTTTTTCCGAGACAGGTTTTCTCTGTGTAGTACTGGCTGTCCTGGAACTCACTTTGTAGACCAGGCTGGCCTTGAACTCAGAAATCCGCCTGCCTCTGTCTCCCGAGTGCTGGGATTAAAGGCGTGCGCCACCACACCTGGCTCAATTTCCATATTCCTGAATAACTTTGTAGATGATAGTTTCATGTTACAATGTCCAAAGGTTGGCCAGCCCTTTTAAAAGGCTGGGTTTGTAGCTCAGTAATGGTATGTTGCTTTAGCCTAGCCACCTCTCTACCCCCCAAAAAACTAAACGAATATGCAGATGAATACACTGTCTCTAGAAGAAGAACCCATATACTTGCCAAATTAAAAACCTATGTTGTTAGAAGAGATAACCCTGTGGTTACACCCATCCTCACTTTGGGTTTCCTAGGTCCTTAGGACAGATGGCTTTGAATCAAGAGGGATCCAAAGTCCTGTGATAGGGACTTGCAGAGGGTGGTGGGTTCTTGTAAGCTGCAGGGGAAGGCTGGTCTCCAGCAGGAGAGGACCAAGCAGGCCTGCCATGGAGGAGAGGTGGGACTGGGAGCAAGGGTGACTTTGGCCTTCACAGTTTTGCCATGAAAATTATAGTGGACATTATATCAGCACGTATTAACGTGTGTTAATTATTAAATCATATTAAAATATTCTTTTTAAAGATTTCTTTTATTTACTATATATACAGCATTCTGCCTGCATGTATGCCTGCGGGCCAGAAGAGGGCACTAGATCTTATTATACAGGGCTATGAGCCACCATGTGGTTGCTGGGAATTGAACTCAGCACCTCAGGAAGAGCAGCCAGTGCTCTTCTGAACCATTCCCCCAGCCCAATAATTTATTTGCTTTTAGAGCATTAATTGGCATTTTGCCAAGGCAGGGGCTCTTGTGTCTGTATGAGGATGTCATGTCCCCTGGAACTGGAATTGCAGGAAAGTTTTGAGTTGCCATGTGGGTGCTGGGAATTGATTGGACCCAGATCCTTCAGAAGAGCAGCCAGTGCTCTTAACCACTGAGCCATCTCTCCAGCCTGACTTCTGGCTTTGAAATGAATGCAATTTCTGGTGTCGTTTTCAGACAGGAGGAGGGGCAGATGTTTGGGGATGTTTCTTAGGTACTCCCTGACGTTTTTCCGCCAGCAAGAACAGGACAAAGGGGAAGTTGGGTTTTAGGTGACTCCTGGCCTCTCTCCCATTTTCTCACCACTGTGTTTGAGCCTCCTGATTTTTAACCTGTTGAACGCGGAGGGTGGCAGTGACTCAGGCATTCCGTAGGCAGAGCAGGGATGACCCCCATGGTGCTTCCATAATACCCAGAACCAAGTGTTCTGATTAAGCCACTCTCATGGAAGGGCTGTAAGTGTTTTGATAGATTTAGAAGTGCTTTGTTTTTATCCTGTTTTAGCTTTATATTTTTAATCCTGAGGAATATCATTATGGAGGTAAACATCTACAAATGGTTTGGGTGGTTGAGGCAGGGGGCTCTTGTATGTTTTTTTTTCTTTTTAAGACATTTTAAATTGGAAGGCAAATTCTACTCATGTTGTCTTGCAGTGAGTGTCCCATGGGAAGCAACAACACTGAGACACTAGTCAGTGCGTGCAGAAGCAGGCATCGGGTCCTGTCTGACTCCTGGTAGACAGCCGTTGAAAAAAGCTGAAATCCTGCTGTAAAATGTTTCCTGATTTCAGGGCTGCTAACGTGTGGCCATAATGCAAATCTTAGAGTCAATGTGACTTGATGAATTGCACATAAGAGCACAATAAAAGTGGCCATAAGGGAAATGAGTTTTTTCAGCACAAAGTCTGTGAGAATGGGTTTTCATTTGTTTGTTAATTTATATTAGAATGGAATCTTACTCTATAGCCCAGGCTGTTTCTGGATCAATCCTCCTACGTCAGCTTCTGAAGTACTGGGATTTCAGGTTCATGAGTCACCTCCTCTAGCTAACATACAAATGTAAGAACCGCCTTTGGAAGACTAAGATGCTCTATTGTGCTGTCATATGGTCAGTTTACTATAGAGGAGCCAGACCTGGAGGGAGATGTCTGGGACACTAACACAGGAAGTAGAAGCAGGAGGATGCAGAATCCATGGGTAGCCATGGCTCTGTAGCAAATTGGAGGCCTGCCAAGCTACGTGAGACCCTGTCTCAAAAACTACAATGAACACACACACACACACACACACACACACACACACACACATACACATACATATACATATACACGCATGTGCGTACTTCATTCTGTGCTCATAGAGTCTGCATCAGGGATAACTCACCTTTTGGCTCTTTATGAGACCAGGTTATTACCAGCTGCTATAAGAGACTAAGTCAGATGAGAGACAGAGAGAGACAGAGAGACAGAGTGCGCTGAGAAGGAGTGATGCTCTCTTAGCATCCTTCCCATCACCCCCTCTTTGTCATCCAGCTCCTGCTGTTGGCTCCTCCACCAATGGCCCCCTTGTGAGCACCCTGTCGCCCGACTCTCCAAAGGCCTTTGCCCAAGCCTTACTTGGCTTTACTTTATTTAGAAATCACATTGGCAGTTCTCTTGTTTGTTTTTAAATATTGAAGTAAATGAGTGTATGATAAGCTGCACTGAAGTATGTGGCTAGAAGCATTTTGACCCATGGACCAACACCAGAATCGAGATATCATCCCCTAGAATTTCTACTCCCCGGTGGAACTCCTTCCTCTCTCTCCTGCTGCCCCTAAACACACCTCGTTAGGGACTTGGCCAGCAGTTGGGAGAAGAGAAAAAGCAATTTTAATCATACTATCTTGCAACTAACTTATTTTGAAAGAAGAATTTGTGATATAATGTTTTTGGTAACACTAAAGTAGAATTACACTTTAGAATTTTTAGTAAACCTCTTCAAAAGAAGAAGAAAAAAATTCCTCTTGCCCCCAATTTGAAAAATGAGACCATATTTCAAAGTATGTTTGACATAGGCATGAACATAAATTCTTATCTAAATCAATAAAAAAAATGGCAGTTTCAAAATTGTTGACTACTTTACTAGACAAAGGCAGCTGTGCTAAGATAAATTTAGGAGCCAGGCATGGTAGTGCACATCTTTAATCCCAGCCCTTGGTAGGGAGAGGCAGGTAGATCTCTGTGAGTTCAAAGCCAGCCTGGTCTACATAGTTAGTTCCAAGGCTGTTACACAGAGAAACCCTGCCTCAAAAAAACAAAATAAATATATTAATTAATTAATTAATTAATTAATTAATTAACTTGGGGCAATAGTAAAAAAGAACTTTCTGGCAGTTTGATCCTTCTCCCACTCTGTAGCTGTGGCTTGCTTAGAGCGAGTGGGAGAGGAGAAGAAACACATAACATTCAAGTCACAGGCCGGGCGTGGTGGCGCACGACTTTAATCCCAGCACTCGGAAGGCAGAGGCAGGTGGATTTCTGAGTTCGAGGCCAGCCTGGTCTACAGAGTGAGTTCCAGGAAAGCCAGAGCTATAGTGAAACCCTATCTCGAAAAACCAAAAAAAAAAAAAGAAAGAAAGAAAGAAAGAAAGAAAGAAAGAAAGAAAGAAAGAAAGAAAGAAAGAAGACATTCAAGTCACAGATGTCTTAGCCTGCAGGCTGCGTGGTAAGGCTTGGGCTTCTTTGGTGTCAAGAAGCCTCATTGACTTCTGCACTGCTCTTTGGTGTAATTTTGTCAAAATTTGGGAAGTATTGGAAACCACAGAAGAAAGGGGCGAGTAGACCTTGCCACCAACAGAAGAACTGGTAAGGCTGAGTGAGCCCTAACCCGGGAAACTCAGAATTGCGTCCAGTAGGCATTGGGCCAACTCCCCAACAAACTACCTGCTCTGGACATATAACCATGACACCCCACAGAGAGGACCATGACAGTCAGTCACATAGTGTCTTAGTCAGGGTTTCTATTCCTGCACAAACATCATGACCAAGAAGCAAGTCGGGGAGGAAAGGATTTATTCAGCTTACACTTCCACACTGCTGTCCATCACTAAAGGAAGTCAGGACTGGAACTCAAGCAGGTCAGGAAGCAGGAGCTGATGCAGAAGCCATGGAGGGATGTTCCTTACTGGCTTGCTCAGCCTGCTCTTTTATAGAACCCAAGACTACCAGCCCAGAGAACCCACAAAGGGCCTTTCCCCCTTGATCACTAATTGAGAAAATGCCTTACAGTTGGATCTCATGGAGGCATTTCCTCAACTGAAGCTCCAACTGTGATAACTCCAGCTGTGTCAAGTTGACACAAAACTAGCCAGTACACATAGCATAATAAACTGGAGTTCTTTATGCTACTGAGGGATCTAGATGCCTCCTCTCTATGCTCTCCCCCCCCCCCAAAAGTGTTTATCCAATGAGCTTCCCTTCCTGGGTATTCCTTCCCACAAAACTGCAAAAGGTATTTAATTCCTTGGTTCACCCTGAGTAAGGTGTATGCATTTACATTAGACATCAAATAAGCAGATTGGACAAGCAAGGATCGCCGTGGGGGGAGGCCTTCTTCCTAAAGAGCCACACCTAAATCTCCCGCCACCTTCCAGCCTCTCTCTCTGCGCTCACTCAGAACCACACTGGGCTCTATCCAGACTCTGCCTTCCCCTTCCTGCATGGCTCATGGATGCCCTGAGGGGAAGTGTGGACCTGGGACTCCCTTTTTTTAACTCCGAGAACTGGGGTCCCAGATTCCGCTGTTTCCCACCCGGCCGACCCCCATTACTGACTGTGTTCTGCCTCCCCTGAGTGGCATGCGGGTGCTCCTGGCACCCCTGTGGGAGGCATCTGGTCCCAATGAAAAATAGGAATGTTCCCAGGTACCGTGTAGTGTATGTGTTTGTGGTAGTATTTGGTATATGCAGGGCCAGTGAGGCAGTGTGTGACTTCTAATAAAAATAGCATGCCATTTCTTTAGACAGTGAATTCAGAACATGTATAATATATCCTCTAGGATCAGGGATAGATTGATGTGTGTATGTGTATATGCCATTGAAAAAAATCAATTTATTTACTGCAGAAAACTGGTATCGGTATATCTAGGGATTACAAAATAATTAGCTTTTCCTTACAGGGTACACTGAACCTTTTTATTTTTCATTCATTCATTTGTTCATTTATTTATTTGCTTGCTTTTTGAGATAGGACTTTGCTGTGTATCCCTGGCTGTCCTGGAACTTGCTCTGTAGAGCAGGCTGGCTCCAAACTGAGAGATCTGCTTGCTTCTGCCACCCGGGGCTGGGATTAAAGGCTTGCACCTCCAGCACGTGGCCCACTGACCACTTTGTAAAGTGCCGTGTTTGGCGTGGAGCATTGTGTGTGTTCCTAGCATTTGGTGAGATAGTTAGTTAGTTAGTTAGTGCCCGTGTGCTCTAATCTAACTATGCTTTTATTGTAGGAGGGAGTGAGAAGGCCCGGGCGCGGCACACATCCAGAGGAAAACTGCTCCCCAGAGACAGAATCGACAATCTCATAGACCCAGGGTGGGTCTAGCGCTTTGTACCTCAGCGTGTCTTCTGTACCCCTGGACAGTCCCATCAACAAATGCTTCTAAATTTGGGTTCCTATAGTGTCTTAGGGTTTTACTGCTGCGAACAGACCCCATGACCAAGGCAACTCTTACAAGGACAACATTTACTTAGGGCTGGCTTACAGGTTCAGAGGTTCAGTCCATTATCATCAAGGCGGGAGCATGGCAGCATCCAGCATGCATGATGCAGGAGGAGCTGAGGTTCTACATCTTCATCTGAAGGCTGCTAGCAGAATACTGACTTCCAGGCAGCTAGGATGAGGGTCTTAAAGCCCACATCCACAGTGACACACCGACTCCAACAAGGCTACACCTCCTAATACTGCCATGCCCTGGGCCAAGTATATTCAAATCATGACATATAGGGTTCAAAGACCACCATCCATTTATCGTGTGTCAGACATTTATAGGCAATGAAATGGCAGTTTTGGGGAATGAGATGGACAGACATCTCTGCTCTACTGAGTTCTGTTAGGTCAGCGGGCGGTAGAAAGTAAGCAGTAAACACTGGAATTGTAAAATAGACGAGAATTGAGCAAGTATTGTGGGAGAGAGAAACAACCAATCAGAAGCTCTGCAGTAGGGGAGCTCTGGATGTGTTTGAGCAGTGCCAGGAAGCTAGAGTAGTTGAGGCAACAGTGGTGGGGAGAATGGTAGGGGGTGGGGTCTGATTCTGGGGGTGTCCATAAGGCTATTGGCTCTGGCTTTTCCGAAAACAAACAAAGAAACAAACAAACAAGGGAACTGCAGTCTGAATTAAACAGGACTTGTTGAGTTCCTAACACATGTCCCGGGATTACATTTGTGGTGACATTTATAGGCCCCTAGACTAATATGCCTGGTCGCTCTCTTAGTTTGTGTTCCTATAGTTTGATATTTTTGTGAGTGACAGAGTTGCCCATAGCTTCTACTCTCTGGGTCCTGTCATGAAGTGTGACACATGACTGTTTTTATTTAAAGATTCTGCTCTTCTGGCTGCGGTGCTGGGAGTGGACTGTGCAGTAGGGTCAAAGGGTGGCGGGGTGAGGGTGGTACCGAGAGCAGAGACCTGGTAGATGTCCTGGCAAACAGGGAAAAGGTGGGTGTATGTACGGGGTTATGTTTGAAGATAGGGTCTCACATAGCTGACATCAGAGTCACTGAATAGCTGAGGATGGCCTTGAATCCCCGACCCCATTTTGGAAGTGTTAGGGATTAAACCTAGGACTTCATCCAAGCTAAGCAATAACTCTCACTGACATACACCCCAGCCCAGCCTTGAACTGCTGATCCTCCCTCCTCTACCTCCCTGGAGATGGGATTACAGGTGTGTACCACCATATCCGGTTTCCATGGTGCTGGGCATTGAACCCAGGGCTGTGTGCATGGCAGGTGAGAACTCTACCAACTGGGCTATATCTTTATCCTACCAAATAGTTTTTTCTTATGGCATCCATGTTTGGATGGGAGTGTGCATGTGTAAGCCCAAGGGCAGGTGTGTCATGGCACATGTGGCAGTCAGAGGATGGCTTTCAGGAGTCACTTGTCCTCTGCTATCTTACATGACCCAGGGATCAAACGCAGGTTGTCAGAGCTGTATGCAAATGCTTCTACCTACCTGCTGAGCCCTCTTATAGCCTCCAGCACACACTCAGTTATACAGATATATATCAGGCGCCTGCATTAGAGAAACAAAACAAAAAAGCAACCATACCAAATCTAGCATTCTAGAACTCCTTTTTCTCCGTGGTATCTTGAACACACGTGTAAATGAAAGGTGGGCAATACAGTGCCGGGTGTGAGTATGGGGCCTCAGAACAGATTACTTCTGGACATCCCAGTTCTGCCGTTTACGACCTGTGGGGCCTTAGGTTAGTGGCTGAGTTTTGATTCCCTCTTTAGTGAATGAGTTAGTGCTTAAGAACCTCTTAGAAGAGAGACAGGTACATGGTAGATGTTACCTGTTGGTCCCTTTCTATGGTAATATACATATATGCATAGCATTTTGATAATAAGTCTCCAGTATTTTATGGTAGCCCGTTACATGGCTACACCATATAAATTCCTATGAAGCTCTTGTCTAGTCTTATTTTAGAAATCTTTTTGTAGATTTTTATATGTAACATGCATTTTTGATATATTGCCCTGTTTAAAAAAAAATCCACTGATGTGTGTAACATTTTAAATACAGATATTTAACTTAGAAAACATCCTTTTTTCCTCTTAGGTCTCCCTTTCTGGAATTCTCCCAGTTTGCAGGTTACCAGTTATATGGCGACGAGGAAGTCCCCGCCGGTGGCATCATCACGGGCATTGGGCGAGTGTCGGGGTGAGTGTCCCACCTGTGCTCAGGTGTGAGGGGGCAGGAAGAGTCGCTAGAATGGGGTGCCTGCCTCACTCTGCATGTGGCGTGGAAGCTTTGTGCCCTTTGAGACGTGAGTGTCCCACATGTGTGTTCTGTGGTGCGTCTGTGGAGCTGTAGAGACCACAAACTGAAGGACGAAAAGTGAAATTCAGCCAGAGTTTCTGATCCAACTCAGAATTTTCCCACTTCCCCCAGATGTGGGATTTTAAAATATATTACATCCTGACTGCATGCCCCTCCCTCCTATCATCCTAGTCTCTCCCCCTCCCCATCCTTTCTTCCTCTCAGGAATATCAACCAAATGTGGCATATCAAGTTGCAATAAGACCAGGCACCTCCCCTCACATTAAGGCTGGCCGAGGCAGATGTCCTAGAGAGCTAGGATCAAACCAAACATGCCTGGAAAAAAGAAAACAGAAAAGTAAAGAAATGATTCCTAATGATATTCTGCTATCCTCATAGACAGGAGCCTGGCATAATCGCCATCAGAGAGGCTCCATCCAGCAACTGAAGGAAACTGATGCGAGCCACACAGCCAGACATTAGGCAGAGCTCAGTGAGTACTGCAGAAGACGGGGAGGAAGGATTGTAGGAGCCAGAGGGATCAAGAACACCATCAGAAAACCCACAGAATCAGCAAACCTTGACGTAGGAGTCCACAGTATAGTCTGATCAGATTCCGGCATGCTAGAGGTTTTAATGGCTGTAGCCCATGTCTTATAAAAAGTCTTATAAAAAGCTTAATCCCCTTCCATTTTGCAGAAGTCTCCGTCTCTTTCAATGGACTTTCTGCCTTTCAGGGTAGAATGCATGATTGTGGCTAACGATGCCACCGTCAAAGGAGGCACCTACTACCCAGTGACTGTGAAAAAGCACGTGCGGGCACAAGAGATTGCGCTGCAGAACCGACTCCCATGCATCTATCTGGGCAAGTCACAAGTGCGCCGTGAACTGTTTTAGCTGGTAAAATGGAAGGCTGAGTGGAAGTCTGTGCCATTGTTACTGGGTGTTTGAAAATACTGCTGGTTCGTTCCTCCTGCAGTTAGAAAGCAATATAGTGTTTACTAAGAGCTGCTGTGAAGGGTTGCTAAGAACTGTCCATTGTACCACAGTGTACACAGTGGTACATTCCTCTGGATATTTTATTTTTCTGTTTACTTTAATTAATTCAAGCCATTAAAAATAGCCAATATCTGTGGATCTCTTGAGAGTCAAACATTATGTTAAATACTTGAGTGTTACATAGTTTGAATATTTGTAATTTAAGGTACAGTGAATTTCCAGAGAGAGTCAGTCTTCATTTGAAAGTTAAGTACATTTGCATTAAAGGCTGTTTTGAACAGAATCTAAAAGCAGAGCACTTTAGAACTGGCACGTTCTGGGTACTGGCTTAGTTTGCCAAAACTCTTGCACATGCTACTCATGTACAAATGTGTAAATATTTGAATAGGTCATAATGTAGATTGTTTTTTTCTTTTTTCTGGGAAAGTAAATTTACCTGGTTGACATATAAGGTGAATTTCTTTGAGCACATAGAAAGTAGAAAATGAAACTGCTTGCAGGCGCCGGGCGTGCATACTGAAGAGCATTAACATTGTTTCTGTCTTCAAGGAAGTCATATTTAATGGAAGACAGATGCAAAATATTAAATAATAAAAGAAAATGATTATAGGCAAGAATAATAATAGGTATAGGGCTAGTTAACTTCTATTTCATTCATTCATTCATTCTCTCTCTCTCTCTCTCTCTCTCTCTCTTTCTCTCTTTCTCCTCTTTTTGACACATGGTCTAGGTAGCCTTGGCTAGCTTGGAACTGACCGAGATCCACAGGCCTCTGCCTTCCGAGTGCTAGGATTAAAGACACCACCACACCCTGCTCTAAGTTTTCCTTTTAACATTTGTTCTGTACACTCATAGAGTAGATGCTGGACTCAAAGCTTTTTACATACGTGATTTCACGTCCTCCTGAAAGCTCTATGAAATGGCTACTGTTGTTTACCTCATGGCTGAAGAAGTTGGAGGTGCACAGGATGTCCTGTAAGCACACCTTTGATCTCACAACCACACAGCCTTGCTGTTGGACCTCACTGCGATCTGTAGGAAAACTACTCTGAATACTTAGGAAGCTGGTGCAGAAGGATCATATAGCTAAACCACTCAGACAAACAAACAAACAAACTCAAAGCCCAAACAACAACAGAAACACTGAAAGAAAGGAACATACAAATTATCCATAAGTCCTTTAACGGTTTTCGTATCGATCTAGGAAGATGTGTTTTCAGTTCTACTGGCAAATTCATGCATTTGTAGGTCTTTTGCTGCTCTTTTAAGGGACAAAGTTTCCTGAGCTGTTCGTATGAAGCTGTGAAAAAAGGCTAGAAAGGAAACTGTCTGAGAGGAAACTTTTTGGTTGTGTTGGGGGACCCGAGATTCTAGCATACATTGAAGATAGGGGGCAGGCATTGGTGAGGAGCACTGTGGCTGTTTGTCGTCTTCTGTGCTCACTTCTCTCATTTTCCTTATTCAGTTGACTCAGGAGGGGCCAACTTACCTCGGCAAGCAGACACCTTTCCAGACCGGGACCACTTTGGCCGCATATTCTATAATCAGGCAATTATGTCTTCTAAAAACATCACACAGGTAATTTCTCATTGGTGAAATATAGTAATATAGTTTTGTTTGTTTGTTTAAAACTTCAACTGTCATTGCTACCACACAATCAAGATGTATTTAAAAAAAAAAAAAAAAACAAATGAACAGAATTTCCTTAGGTGAGATGGCTCAGAGAAGTAGAGTCTTTTCTTTTTGTTTGTTTTGTGTTTTTGTTTTTCAAGACAGGGTTTCTCTGTGTAGCCCTGGCTGTCCTGGGACTCACTCTGTAGACTAGGCTGGCCTCGAACTCAGAGATCCGCCTGCCTCTGGCTCCCAAGTGCTGGGATTAAAGGTGTGCGCCACCACTGCCTGGCTGGGAAGTAGAGTCTTAACACCAAGCCCAACAACATGAGTCCAAGCTCTGGGAAGCATGGAAGGAAGGAGAGACTCGCTCTTGAGAGTTTGCCTGACCTTCACATGTGGCCATGGAACCATAGCCCTGGCTGCACACAAAATAATAAAGAAATGTAATAAAAAATTTCAAAAAACCAGAAGTTATTATATAATGTAAGAAAGTTTTGTAAGGTTGTCTTCAATTCAAATTTCTCCTAACTTCAGGCACGTTCCTGAATTATAATGAATGTTAATTACCCAAGGAAAAGAGGTTTGAAAAGGAAGTCATTGTTTTAGGACTGATCTATTAGTACAGAGAAACATTAGAGTACTGACAAAGAGATACACAGAGATAAGTCCATATGAACATTGATTATTAGAGCAAAAGATACTTAACTCTTGGGCATCAATGGAAGATTCATAACGGTGTTTAGCTGTTAAAGCGAAAGTACTAAAATGCATGCATCAGCATGAATAAATGTCAAAGCTGTCTTGAGAAAAAGCAGTAGTAGGTAAATTTGAGCCAGTACCCATGCATGTGATAATTGGGTGCATAAAACCTCACTGTGTTGTGCTTGTGCATTGGAGAATGTCACACACAGTTGTGAACAGTGTGGGTGCTCAGGAGGGAAGGAGAAAATGGAGGTCATTCAAGAGGAATGAGGGGACTTAGGTTGTGTCTAAAATTTTATTTAATTGAAAGTCTCAGAGTGTATGAACGTAAACTCTTTATGAAGGGTCTTGCTATGTGTAATCCCGTGAAGGACTGTGAGAAGAAACGAGATGGTTCTGGATCCCCTAGGTGGGGCTTACAGCTGATGGTAAGTGTCCTATTGAGACAGAGTAGACACAGGCATCCCGAGAAGGCAGCCAACGGACTCCACACGCTGTCCTCTGACTTTGGTATGCACACACAGTCTGTTTTGGATTACAGCCTTCTCAAGGGTGGCCAGAGACCAGTGTTTCATTCCTGACTCTCACTCTCCTCACTTTAAACCTTCCTGCCCCAGAGGTCGGTCAGTCTCTCTCTCTCTCTCTCTCTCTCTCTCTCTCTCTCTCTCTCTCTCTCTCTCACTCTCTATCTCTATCTCTGTAGCTTCTTTATGTCACCCTTTGTTCTTTTCCAAAGCCTTCGGCTTCACACCGAGTTCCCTTATTCTCCCTATGATTTTAAAATTATGCCCCCCAACCCCACCAAGAACTTGAATACAATTTCAGGTCATTGTGTAGGCCCTTGGCCCTCCACATCTCTGCCTCTAAACCTCTGGGATGTTGCTGTCTCTGTAGGTTTTCTGCTAATGTCTTGGCGTAATACAGAAATGTGTATGCAGTTTCTGCCCCTGGTTCCTGGTTAGGAAAAGCCTGGGTTCCCATGTATGGTCTCCCTCCTGTTCCTAAGACAGAACTCCTAGGACTCTTGTAGATAAGGGTGCCAGGAACATCTTTTGTTTTAATGTTTGGTCTTGGATACCTGGTGCAAAGCTCCTAAATCTCTCAGGCCCTCCCCTCACCCCCCCACCCCATTCTTCTGGAGGAGATGATCCCTCATGCCTGCATGATGAAGCCACCATATAGCCCCCTCCTGAAAACCCCTATGAGGCTTTCAAGATCTTCCCACTTGTTAGACACCTCTGAGTGCTGGGAGGATGGCAACCCTAGCTCCATAGAGACAGAGGTGCTCAGAACTCCTTTAGGCCCAGCCCATGTGTCACCATCCAGCTGTTTTCTGTGGCCTTTATTAATTAACCAGCATGCAGAAGTACAGCATTTGCTTGCGTTCTGTAGGCCATTCTAGCACATTAAGTGCAAGGAGAGGGAGGAGTGGGAGCTCCGGTCTATCCTTAGGTAGCCAGGAGCTGATGCCTCTGCCCGACTGGCATTTAAAGTGAGAACGGTCTGGCAGAACCGAGTGCCATCTCCACATAGTGTGAACTGGGTAAGGGCGCCCCCCCACCCCACCCCCCAGCTGGTGTCCAGGGGAGAACTGATTGCTTGGTGTGGTAAGAACTCCCTTCCTCATCGAATGGCAGAAGTGTTCAGTGATTACAGGAGAGAGCAGGAGAAAGTTTTCTAGGCTCTCTTGGCTCAACCAGACCTGAGCACATCACCACCCCCTGCTCGTCTGCTTGGTGCTGTCTTCTGATTCTTTTGTGTGCATGTGTGACACATGTATGTATCTATGTGGACCACCTGCACGCCTGGTGCCGGTGGAGGCTAGGGATGGGTGACAGATCCCTTGGAACTGGAGTTACGGGCCGTTATGAGCTGACACATGAGTGCTAGGACCTGAACACAGGTTCTCCTCAGGAGTAGCGTGAGCTCTTATCCTCAGAGTCATCGTTCAAGTTCCAGTCTCCCTTTCCTGTCCTAGGGTTGAGGTTTTGATGTCAAGAAACAAGAAACCTTGAGTCTTTGCTTTTCCCCCCTCACTTTTTTTTAGGTCAAAATATTTATCTTTTTTTGTTCTTTGCATCTCTAGCTGCTATTCGTAAGTCTTCCCTCTAGATTGGTTCTGGCTGATTTCTCAGTCTTTATTATTGCATCTTTGTCATCAGAGCAATATCAGATGACTTTTATATCTTCACAAATTTTCCTGAGATGGTACATGCTAATATTTATTAAAAGACGATCTCTTGTAATTGTTAAAGCAAATGCCGACACACTGACTGGTTTCTTTCTCTCTCTTTCTCCCTCCCACCCTCTTCCCATCTCTTTCCATTCCACTCTTCCCAAGTCCTCATGTTATACCACTAAGCCAAACCCCAGCCCTTTTCTTATATTTTATTGCTTAAAACTGTGGCTTAGAGTATTTAAAACAAATCTTTAATAACTCATCATATACATCAACCATCTGTGATGTTATGCTTTGGATAAGGCCTAGTCCTCAAAGAGACAGTGTTATGGTGGGAGGTCTTGAAGGGGAGGGCCTACTGCAAGGTGGGTGGGACATGGAGCACTGCCCCCAAAATGGAGTAGTGCAGGAGTGGGTTGATTCCTCGAGAATGGATTTTATATTATTAAAGTATGAAAGTGGTCTCTATGGTCTCTCACGTCCAATCTTGTCATGTGACCTTTTTTCCTGTCACATATTTCTGCCATGATGCCACCTGACATACTGTGATATAGTTAGAGAGTCCTCACCAGAGGTTGCCTGGTCGATAACCTTTCAAAACATTGAATCAAATAAACCATTTTCTTTTCTGTGTAAAATATCCAGTCTCAGGTATTGTATTATAACAACACAGAACAGACTAAGATATAACTCTGGCTCTACTATTTATGCATTTGACAGCCATCAGTGGGTGCCTCTCTCCAGTTCTATTTTCTACCCTAAGATTGTTTTTTATTTAACATTATTAACCTCATCCATTGTAGATCTGCTTATCTACTTATCTCTAAGAATATATCTCTTACATTCTTATCTACGCCATTTCCTGTACAGTCTCAGATATAAAAATAATGTTGACAGATAACCAGACCTTCCAGGTTTAACATTTGACTTTTACTTCATAAGAAAAGAGACTTTTTTAGGTCAGAATATTTATCTTTTTTGCTCATTGAGTCTCCAGAAGCTATTTT
Organism: Mus musculus; assembly: GCF_000001635.26. Taxonomy (NCBI): domain Eukaryota; kingdom Metazoa; phylum Chordata; class Mammalia; order Rodentia; family Muridae; genus Mus; species Mus musculus. The sequence goes on along the minus strand of NC_000079.6, from coordinate 99,984,611 downwards.
TAACTCTTCTTTCTAGATAGGTCCTGGCTGATTTCTCATTCTTTATTGTTGGTTCCGTGTGACTAGAGGAATATCAGATGAATATTTCACATATTTCCCTGAGATGAGACATGTTAATATTGTTAAAAGATGATCTCCTCTAACTGTTAAAGCGAATGCCAACACATTAACAGACTACAGTAGGTACTAGCCTTCATAGCATCCTTTTCTTACCAAATGGTGGGCTGTGCATTCTCCTCACCTACTGGAGTTTAGGTACCTCAGAGGTTGGAGGTCTAACCTTTCTGCGCTCCTGTCCTAAAGCTGCTCCGCAGCCTGTGCACACACAGGCTAACTCCTGTTGGTCCTTGCAGTCTGATGTTTTCAAGTTGCTGGCATCTTATGTATGCCAGCTTCTTATGTAGTACTTAGTGTGAACTAATCTTTAGCAGAAGTCTCACTCTCCTGTTAATTTTAACTGCCGACAGTAGTCTACTCACTCTAGCTTGACCTTTGGTGTAGAAAACACCCTGCTTTCCCCCTACGCCCGGGGTTTAGTGCTTTGATTAGACTTTTCTATTGAAATCAGCTTCGTTTATCGAGCAGTGTGAAAGTGCATTGTTTTCCTTTGTGTTTCCCTATTTTGCTCTAAATTTTGGAGATTTTAGATGACTACCCTCATGCGTTACCTCTCCCCTCCCTTCTCCTTACTTTAGCTCATTAGTTTTGAAGGTTACTTCAACAACTGCCTTTGTTTCAAGCATCTATGATCATCCTGAGGGGGCTTAAACAGGCAGATCCTGTTATTTAGAAAATGCGTTCCTTAAAGACTCATAAAGCCTGGGGGTGGGGGATGAAAGCAGTGTATTTGGTTACATCGAGGCTCTCTAAACTGAGGCTGTGATAACAAGATTGAGGAAGAGGCATTGTGGGTAAGATGGGCTTCTGCATTCTGTGTACATTTCATACCTGTTGGCACAGGTGAGCATGAGTACCTCAGAGTTAGCAGAGTGTTGCTTTGTCAATGCAGGTGACAATGATCTGAACTTCTAGCCAGCTATTCATCTGGGATGTGCACCTTGTGTCTTTTATCTGCAGGCCAGAAGAGGGCATCAGATCCCTTTATAGATGGTCATGAGTCATCATGTGGGTCCTGGGAATTGAACTCAGGACCTCTGGTAGAACCATCTCTACAATGCAAACAATGTGATACAGACAGAATTTGCTTTTCACAATTACTTTGAATGCAAAGGCAGCAAGATGGGAGGCCTGAGTAGCTTTTCCATCCAGCGCTGGGTCTCTTCCCCTTGCTGGTGCATTTATCTTGGTCATGAAAGTAGAAAATGGTCTTCAGCTTTGCAGTGGGAGCATGCAGGAGATTCAGACTTGACAAGGCTTTTCAGAATGAGGCACGGGTAAGACCTCCCTGGCAAGCCTCCGGGTTGACTCCCTGGCAAATCCTTTTCACTGAGCTGCCTGCTGGGCTACTACATTGTGTCGTTCGTTTTGTTACAATGAGACCCAGTCTCTGTTTGTTTGCTAATGGAAAACGTGGAGGGTCTTGGATTTGTCTTGTGTGATTGCCTGTGGCTTGCAGCAACTTATTTCTGTTTCTCAGGCACCATACTTGTGGAAGTGACAACAAGAATTATTTCTGTGGGTTAGTGGCATCCATGTCTGCCTTTTACTTCCTTGCTGATAGTTTAAGTCATAGAGTCATGCTGGGCTTCTTTCTCTCTTATATCTTTGTTGTGTAGCAGGCACTCTCTCTGGTGATGAGGGATTGTCGCCTCTCTGAGTTCTGGGAGTTCATCTTTGTCTTGATGAGAGTCCCCCTGCTATCCCTTTAGCACGATACTGATGTTGTGCCTCCAAACCAAGCTGAGTCCACACGTCATAGTGCAGCCATGCGTTTTATGACATTTTAGTTCTTAGTGGAGAGTGGAGCAGATTTTTCTCGGCAGTTCCAGATACTTTGGACCCCAGAGTGGCCTTGCATAGGACATGCACAGGGACATACTTTGGGCTGTGAGTGGTGCTGCTGGACTCTGAGATCCCTGCATCCTGTGAGCAGAAGATGGAGTGGCAGGATGCTTCTGTACCCGTCCTCTTGTCCCCTGTTGTGAGTGATGAGCAACTTAGAATCAAGCGATGAGATGAGACTGCGGGATGCCTACTGGTTTAGTTGGTGACTTATCTGTGCTGTGTTCCTTTTATGCCATTATCAGCATCTGCTTGCATAGCATTAAAATTGTACTTATTTTAATACTTGTGATTAAGGGGTTGGGAAGATGGGTAAGCCATCAGTAGATAACCACCCATAACTCCTGTTCTAGGAGACCTAATCTCCCTTTCTGGTCTCCATATGCTTTTGCAAGTATAGGGTGCACACAAAACTCCCACAGGCACGCATATACAACATAATTAAAAATAAGTTTTGATTAAGAGGTATTGAATTGGAATCCGGCCAAAGCTACATAGTAAGATTGTATCTCAATAAATAAACATCTTTTAAAAATAAATTAAAAATACTTATGACTAGAAAGGCTTTCTTTGTTATTGTTGAAACATTTGAGAATTTTTGTTCCTCGGGGTACAGTAACTATAGCTCTTGTGGACATTTTTTGTGCTTATTAAAAAATGTTTTTATGCCTTTAAAGATTTTATATATTTACTTAATTATTTATTTTATGTATATGAGTAGCTTGCCTGAGTACGTCTGTGTACCACGTGAGTGCCTATTGCTCTTGGAGGCCAGAAGCAGGTGTCTGACATCCCTCCCACGCCCGTGCTTTTAAAATTATGTGAGTGTTGAGAGAGTGCCATGCAACTCATCTATTAACTGTGAAAATCTAGTTATATTTTGGGTATTGCTGAGTTGAATCGAGCTTATTATATTTTTATCTTCCCATTGGCCCTGATTCTGTTTCTGCCCAGTCCTCCAGCCACAGTGTTTCTTTGCCTCTATGGGTTTTTCTGTTGTGAACATTTTGTGTAACGTTGTATCTGCACTCCTTCATTTAATATGATGGCTGTACCACTCTGTGGGATGGTACAGAATTCTACTTGGCCCCAGTCTTTCATGCCTACTGAAGATGAAGAGTTTACAGATAAGAGTCTATGAAAGAGTGAAAATAGAAAGATCTGGTCATTCGCTCCATCCTGATGTTTTGATCAATGGTGGGCTTCACAGATGAAGGTGGTCCTGAGGTTATATCACCTACAGGCTTCGCTGTCTGTTCGGAATTCTATTCCTTGATGTTTGCCCTGTGATGAAAATGCCTGGCTTTGCATTTCTCAGAACTTATCCATGCTGTTAGTCAACACTCACCTACACTAGTATAGTTGGTTCTGCCTCCATTATATTAGCTTGAGACAGGGTTTTTTTTTTTTTTTTTTTTTTTCAGTGTTGGGGATTTGAAACTAGGGCCTCTTTCATAGTAGACAAGTCACTCTCCCTCAGAGCCGCATGCCTTGACCAAGGTAAATTGTTTATCTATTGCTGCTCTAGGACGCACTATTCTAACCTTGGCACTATAGAACAATGCATGTTCATTATCTAGTTCCTGTGGATGGGAGTTTAAGCCTAGCTCGGGGTCTCACAAGATACAGTCACTGGAGCGTATGATGGAAGGGCTCAGTTCCTAGCTCACTCACGTGGTTGTTGACTGAATTGATTCTTCCCAGGCCTCCCTCAGTTCATCTTGGCTATTGGCTGGAGGGCTGTCCTTGGTCTCTTGTCATTCCCAGAATACTTCACAGCTTTCTGCTTGGTGTCATCAAAGCAAGAAAGGGAGAAGGGAAGAGAGAGGCTGCAAGAGAAGGGTAACAAGGAGTGGTTTCAGTCTGCTGTATTCACAGGGACCACACTGATGGGAACACTCAGAGCAAGGTATACTGGGGACCAATCCTGAAGTTTGCCCCACTCACCTGCCCTTTGGTGTCAGAAGTGTGCGTTGTTAGTTTGCTTGGTTGCAGAGGAACTGTGGAGAACATGCATCTGAGATGTCTGCCCCTAGCAACATGACAGAAGTCCCTAAAGTCAGAAGCTGATACTTGGTCCTTTAACTGTGAGACAGACGCCTGCTGTCTTGGCAGTTCATCTCTTCAGTTCAGTCCCTCTCATCTCCTCTTCCACAAAGGTGCTGTCATTAGTATTAGTGTAGGTCAGGTAGTGTGAACATGTCTTCCTCACAGCTCTGGAGTACCAGTGTGTCTTGGTTCAGGACTTGGGAAAGGGCCTCCCTCTGGTTTTGTCCTCTGGAGGGACAGAGACTTTTGTGTCTCTATTCACAAGGACCTTGATGATGTCATGGCTCCACCCTTGTGACCATCTAACCTCAGTTGCCTCCCTGAGGGTTTACCTCCAAATTATACCAGGGATTAGAGGTTTAATGTGAAGTTGGGAAGGGACACAAACACTCATTCTATAGGAGATGTTATGTATGATGGCATTCAGAGTAATCCCTCCTGTCTACTCCCCTCCCCCCCACCTCCCATCTCCACCAGCCCCCCCCTCCTATTTTCCCCCTCCTGTCTCCCCTTGCCCCCACCCCATCGACCCACTCCCCCATCCCCACCTCTTGTCTCCCCCTACCTCTTTCTCCTCCCCCCACCCCGCCTTCTCTCCCTCCTGTCTCCCCCTGCCCTCTCCCTCCCCCTTATCTCCCCCCATTCCTCCCTCCTGTCTCCCCCCTCCTTTCTCCTCCCCACCCCTATCCACCTTCCCCCCCTGCCACTCCCCCACTGCCTCGTCCAACCCTCCCTTCCCCACCTCCTTCCCCACCCTCATCCTCTCTCTGGTACTCGCTGACAGCTGCTATTCTTTCCTCTTCTTTGCTCTCTAACAGTTTTCCTGGAACTCTGCTCTGCCTGTCGGATTTTTTTTAGGTCTCATTTTTGAAAACTGTTCTCTTTTAGAATCTTACATCACTGTGCCTCTACTCTAAGTCCCTTGAGCCTTTTCCTTCTGGATCACTGAGATAGTTTGAGCTGAGCCCAGTATTGTGGAGGTCCAGGGTACAGAGGTAAAACTGCCCTTTGTCCCCTTAGCCTGGTGACTCTCAGCTTTCTGAAACACTGCGTGTGACTCTTTAATACAGTTTCTCCTGTTATGGTGACCTCCAACCATATTTCTGTTGCTACTTCATTACTGTAATTTTGCTAATGTAAATATCTGTGTTTTCTGATAGTCTTGGGTGACCCCTGAGACCCCTGAGAAAGGGTCATTCCACCCTGAAGGGATTGCAACCCACAGGTTGAGAATCACTACCTTAGAGGGTTGCAAAAGGCTCAGAATACTTCAGATATTCATAAAGTGCAGAGGTAGTTAAAACACTCAGGCACACCACACAGATTTATCGCGTTGGCATTCTATTTTGTTATTTTGCCTCACTTTAAAGGAACATATTTAGATATAAACAATTCATCCACAATTCGCTGATTCCTAAGACATGGTGGGCTGCTGATGTCTGTCTGCTACTGTAAACTTGGCTACGAGTGTTGCTGCCTTGGATGCATGGGAGGAATTTTTATAGCTGTCGGTGTCTTGAAAGCACAGTTCTGGGTTTTTGATAAGAGAAAGCCACTGCTGTATGATGTTAACAACTAAATGTTGACAGTTTAATAGCAAACCCAAAACGTGTAGTTAAGGAAAGAGTCTTTGTGTAATGGCTGTGTAGTTGGAAATTTACTAACTCACAGTACACTTCTTTTGAGCTAATATTCGTGTGGCGTGCTGTTTATCAAAGCAGATTCTTACGTGAATTTAAGGCAAGTTGATAGAAAGAATATTGGGATTAGAAACAAAAACTGTTTTCAAGTGATGCTTTTTTAAAAAAATCCATTCTATACTTATTTTTCTTTGGTGATATTTTTATTCCTGTTGAGGGGTATTTAGCCAAACCCTTATGTATTATTCTTTGTGTCATACTAATCTCTGAGCAAGGATCTTTCTTAAGCTTTTTCTAAAATGGAAAGCTTTTGAACACTGAGAATAAACATTATTGTTAACTCCTTGAATGCATCATCCTGCTTCAACGATTCATTTTCTTCTTTAATTCCTTAAAAAACTGTATTTATTATTAGTGTATCTTATTTGTGCGTGTGTGTGTGTGTATGTGTGTGCGCGCGCGCGTGCGCAAGGGCTCACACATATGCATGCCACTGTTATGCATGTGGAAGATGACAAAATATATTTTAGAATTGTATGTGTGTGAGTGTTTGACCTGCATGTAGGTGTGTGTAGCATTTGCATGCCTAGAGTCCATGGAGGTCAGAAGAGGTTGTTGGTTCCCCGGGAACTGGACTTAGACAGTCGTGAGTTGCCTTGTGGGTTCTGGGAACCAAATCTGGTCCTCTGCAAGAACAGCAAGTGTTTCTAACCACTGACCCAGACCCCGTAGGCAACATTTGGGAGTTGGTTCTCCCCTTCCACCATGGGTTCTAGGAATTGAACTCGGGTCCTCAGGCTTGGTGGCAAGTGCCTTTACCCATTGAGCCATCTTGCCAGCCCAACATTGTCTTCTGAGTAGCTGTGTGTTTGTGTCTGCACACATGCTTATGTGTTATATGTGGGGGTGTGCTCACTCAGGTGCACATGTGTGCTTGTGTGTGTGGAGGCCTGAGGTCAATACTGAGTCATGCTCCACCTAATTTACTTACTTATTGACTTGTGGGAGACGTATGTGTGTCTGTCGGAGTTCAGGCTTGCACATGAAGAGGGTAGGACAGGACATGAGGTCATTTTCTGCTACTTCCTTTACTTACTGCCTCAAGACAGAATCTCTTACTGAGATTGTGGGAAGTTCACAAACTCACCACTTCAGCTAGGCTATCTGCCCAGCATGTTTTTGAGACCCACTCTTCTGTGCTGGGCTTATGGGCATCCATAGCTATGCCTGGCTTTTTCCACGGGTGCTGGGAATTTGGACAATTCCTGCTCAGGTTGAGCAGAAAACACTTTCATGCAGGGGACCATCTCCCTAATCCTTTTTTTAAAATCATTCATTCATTCATTCATTCATTCATTTATTTGAGGCACGGTCTTTCACTTTCCCTGAATTCACCGATTTGACTTGGCCATCAGAACAGTGAAGGACAGAGATTCAACTTCTCTGCCTCCCCTGCACTGGGATTCTGGGATACCATGCCTAACTTATTTACATGGATATTGGAGTCACTTTGCCAACCGAGCTATCTCCTCAAGCCATTTGAGTGGACTTTTAAAATATAAATGTTAATATTAATTTTATATTTTAAAAATACCATATTTGTGCTAACACAAAATAGGAATAATATTCATTCAAAACATTATTCAACGTTCCCATGAGCTCAGTGATTATTTAGGTACACTGTTCTTAGTTCCCCTCTGAGGCAGTTTTATTGACACGGATGTGTGATCGTTTTCTTTTCTCCATTAGCTGCTCAGACTAGTAGTTTATCAGGCCAGTGTTCTCTGCCAGATAGGCTTGTCGTGTGTAAGTTTTGTAAGAGTGTGACATAAGCTCTTAAGATGAGTTTGTACATGAGGTCTAGATACTATTCTGGGAAGCTGGAGAGAAAGCTCAGTAGTTAATAATAGTTCTTACTGCTCTTCCAGAGGACCCAGTTCAGTTCCTAGTACCCACACCAGGGTGCTTACAAACTTGTAACTCCTGCTCCAGGAGATGAAATCAGATGCCCTCATCTGGTCTCTACTGGTACCTGCACTCATACTTTGGATACACACATACATATACACGTACATACATACATACATACACACACACACACACATCCACAGAGACACACACAGAGACAGACACACACACGAGACAGACACACATACACACATAAATTAAAGCCACAGCAAAAAAGATATTATCGTAGTTGGGGGTTGGGGTGAGTGATGTGTGCCTGGAGTCTCAGTGTTCAGAAGAGGAGAGGACTGTGAGTTCCAGGTTAACCTAGGCTATAATAAGAACCATCTCAGGGCTCCACTTCTAAAATGAAGTCCAGGGATCAGCTATTAGTAGCACCTAGACACTGCAGTGTCTATAGGGATGTTGTGCCAATGCCACGCTATACTGTTAGAGTCTCATCTCATGGCTTGTCTGTGTCTCCCTTGTAGATAGCTGTGGTCATGGGCTCCTGTACGGCAGGAGGTGCGTATGTGCCTGCAATGGCTGATGAAAACATCATTGTACAGAAGCAGGGTACCATCTTCTTGGCTGGACCACCCTTGGTAAGAATGTAAGACTCTTGGTTGACTGATTATTGATTTATTGAAGTTAAACATACAACACGTAAACTATTCTATGCTTTAGAAATATGGTAAGTATAGTGCATCACATAAATTTACTGTGTAGTAAATCGTAATTATTTGCTTCAGTCGAGTTAAGCATATCTGCATTATCATGCAGCTGTTGCCATATCTAGCTCTAGAAGGTGTTTTTTTTCTGCAACACAAATCCATTAAATGTTCCCTAATGTTCCTCCCCCTTTCTCTTTGAGATAGGAACACAATGTGTAACCCTGGCTAGCCTAGAACCACTTTGTAGACCAGGTGGGCCTTGAACTCACAGAGATCAGTCTGTTTCTGCTTGGTTTAACATGTGCCATATCTGGTCTCGCCATTCTCTTTTTTGACTCTTAAGGATTTGACTACTCTGGGTTATATATAGTGAACAACTTTTGGGTAAAATGTTCAGAAATACACATTTGTGTGCCTTCACATACATAATGAAATTCTGGCGAAGATAATATAGAGTGGAAGAAATGTGGTGTGAGAAATATTTTCGTTTGTTTGAAACTAGTGCATGCCTGGCTCATTCTAGAAGGTGTTTTAAGCTGGATGTCATGACACACAACTTTACTCCTAGTATTTAGAAAGAAGAGGTAGGAGGGGCAGAAGGTCAGGGTCATTCTCAGCTACAGAGCAAGGCCAGCCTGGGCTACATGAGACCTGGTCTCAATATCCCCCTCTTTAAAAGTTTGTTTTTTTAAATAAAAACAAAACAAACAAACAAACAAACAAGAAGTAAAACCAAGCCAGATGCAATGGCCCCATAGCAAACATAGAATTCCGACGCACATGTCTTCTAATGCCAGGGTGTGCTTGGCACCCAGATCTGGAAGGACAGAAGGCTAGTTTCCAGCCCCTGCTTCTGTATCCTCAGCTGGGGTGCATGCCTCACAATGCCACCCCAAGACGGGGCCAGCCTTTCTTTGTTCCACCCTGCCTGGAAACCCTCCCTGTGCTAGCAGTGTGTAATAAGAGTTGCTAGGTAGGGCTAGTAGGAGGTACTAGGAAAAAGCTGGGTCATACACACGTTGGGGAAGACTAGGAGGCTGTAGGAGACAGACCAGGAAATGACCGAGGTGCCAAAGCACTAAGGATGTGTTCCATGGTTTCCTTAGATATCATTTTAAAAGCTTATATTCAAAGATAGAACATTTCAGAGATTAGGAATTCAGCCAGGTATGGTGATAATGCTCTAGCAGTTCTAACACTGGGGAGGCAGAAGACGAGGGTGTTGAGTCTGAGGTCTATATGGACTCGATAGACCCTAACTCAGAGTGATCCAACTGTACTGCTGCTAAGAATGTAGTTAGAGGAATCTAAATAAGCATGCTACGGAATACCTACTGAGAGAGCATGTCTGTTACAGCAGTATTCACAATAGATAAGTTATGGAATCAGCCTAGATGTCCATCTACAGAAAAATGGGTAAAGAAAATGTGAGTGAGTGAGTGTGTGTGTGTGTGTGTGTGTGTGTGTAGTAGTAGTAGTAGTAGTAGTAGTAGTAGTAGTAGTAGTAGTAGTTGTTGTTGTTGTTGTTGTAGTAGTAGTAGTAGAAGTAGAAGTAGTCGTAGTCGTAGAGTTTTATTCAGCAGGGCGGGGGAGATGGCCCAGTGGATAAAGAGCTTGCTTTGTAAGCCTGGAAACCTGAACTCAGTTCCCGAGCACCCGCATCATATATGACATGAAAGCTAGGAGGCAGACAATAGGGTATTTGAGAAGAGGAAGAGAATTAACAGGAAGAAGGAAAGAGTCAGGAGAGGGTAGTGAGGAGTAAATAGGATTAAAGAATAGGACACGCTTGCGAATACTATCACTAACTTGCTAATGCTATACACTAACAAATACTATTGCTGTGCAATGGATAGGTGCCAAAATATTGACAAAAACAGCTAGCAATTCAGATCAAGCTGGGGTATAGCTTGGTGTTAGAGCATGTACTGAGCATGTGTCAGTATTCATCACACACACACACACACACACACACACACACACACACACACACATACATACACAGATATTTCAGTAGGGTAGCCACATAGAGTTAAACTGTAGTCCTAAGTACAGGGCTATGCATAGCTCACTGGTCTTCACTTCCCTTTGGCTGACTCCATAGTAAAGGTTCTCAGCAATGCACTTGTTTACATGCTAAGGTCATCCTATGGTCCTGGATCTCAAAGCAGGAAATCATGTGCCTTGCTACAGAATATCTCGTGTACAGAAACCCCCCCCCCCAAATCTAATAGTTACTAGAAAGTCCAAGGAATTATACAACCATAACATACATGTGCTAAAACATTATTCAGACATAGGTCTTCACTGCATGGATGGGAAATATGTGAGACACACACAAAACTGTGATGTCACTTTCATAAATATTTAAGGGTGCCAAATTCATGGAATAGAAAGTAGAATAGTGGTTACCAGGGTCTAGGGGGAGGGAGGAAGGGGGAATAGCCAATGCTGAATGGAGTTTCTTCTGAGAGTCATGGAATGTTCTGGAATTAGGTAGTAGTGATGACTGCACAATCTCATTATTATAAAAAAAAAAAAAAAAGCCTTTGAAATGTATGCTTTACAATGGTGGGCCCCAAGGCATGCTGGTTACTTGTAGAAACCCATTTTCATGCAAAGTAAGTGTTCTCCCAAGTGATTCTCCTAAGAAGATAAGGTAGACCAGAAGGAGCTGCTACTTTAACTGTAGTAATAACTCCAATGTTATTTTGAATGTTAACTTTCTTATCTGTTATCATATCCCCATGCTGTTTGTAATAGCTCATGAGAGGAAAGTGTACTCACACGGTTACCTTTGCATTAGGAAGGGCACACATCTTTACCAGGAAAGGTGCGTCAATGTTTGAAAACTTCTGTTGGGAGGAATTATGGCCTGCAGTGCTGGTGCTGCAGCATCCAGGGTTTCAGAAGGGTTCACTGAGCTCTACCCACGGATTCAGATTCACCGTCACTTAGTGGCCTGGAGTTCTCCCGATCGATCGCTCGATCGGAACTTCTGTCAGTGGTCCAGGAGAAACGAATGTTTAGGGGAGGAAGAATCTGAAGGGCCAGGCACTGAGAATTCCGTATCCTGACCCTTGTTTGTAGGCATCTGGGGAGCGGCTTTGAAGGGTGGAGTTCAGGTCCTGTTAGTTGAAGCAGCTTAGTGTGGTTGAAGCAGATGACTAAGAAGAAGAGGGTGAGGAAGAACTCTGTTCTCCTGGCCCCTTTACCTTCCCAACTCGCTGTTACTAGAATGAACCCTCTTATTGTTCCTGACTTGTGTCACTGAACCTTTCACAGCACCAAGCGTGTGGTGGGCGTTTAACAAATACGAACTGATGACAAGCCTATTTTTCCCCACTGGAAATTAGTCAGATTCCTGAGAATAAATATAGTATATCTGTTGTTTATTTCTTTTTATGACTTTAAATATTCAGACACCTCTTATAATTAGTTATTATCTGGACTGAAAGCCATTTTGCACTGATTTTTTTTTTTTTTTTTTTGGGAAAGAGAACCAGTAATTAACTTCTGAGGGTGGGATAATTGGAGGTGAAAAATTTAATTGCCTCTCTCTGTGGAAAGATATTTTATTTAAAAAGAGAGCCTTTGATACAGTGAAGAATAGCTTCCCTGGGCTGTAGCTTAGGTTAATTCTTGTTATTTTAATAAAATCTTTTTATTTTTATCTCAAGAAACAGATTAGTCAGCCCAATAAGTAGGAATCAACAAACAGCTTCTACAAGATGAAGTTGGCATTTGGCTCTAAATGACTTCTCCTTTCATTTTCATGTTGTGGTTTCTTATAGTTCTTAGTTTCTTAAGTCATTCTTGATTTATTGCTTGATTTTCTTCCTTTTCTTGGCTCCATCCTGTCAGATCTTAGATTTGGGTAACTTATGTAGGTAATCTTTTTTTCCCACTTTAAAAGATAAAATAACTGGATTTTATAGCCCTGGTTATTGAGTATTTGAAGATGAATGAATCTCCTGAGGACCCCACAGTGTAGAGCTGATGAGAGAAATACATAGAGTACTGAAACACAGACCAGAAGATAGCATGCAGATGTGTAAGTGAGATTAGATTCTCTTCTCGGACCCTCAGTTTGCCCAGCATTACATGGTTAATACCATAGGGTGTCACCACCATGAGGACTCCTGCAGGCCAAGAGGGAGCTCTCCAGGTAGGTGAAAGAAAAAAGGGATCCCAGACAGTAAGAGATGGCGGTACACAAAGAGTTTAAGGTGTCCTGGGCAGCATCATGAAGAGAAGGGTGAGTCCCAAGACTCCATCATTTGTACAGGAGTTGTGGGCAGCTCTCAGTGAGTCTGGGTTTAGGTTTCCCTTCTGTAAACTGGGGATAATAATCTCTCGCTTTGCCTGGAGGCGGCATGGGAAAGCACAGTGAACTTCAGCTTTGTGGAAGGAAGAATGTAGGTGTGGTCAGCTTAAGCAATGTGCTTGTTAGTGTTATCCGAGAGCCAGGCTCACCGTGGCTTTTATCCTTGTAGGTGAAGGCAGCTACAGGTGAAGAGGTGTCCGCTGAGGATCTCGGAGGTGCCGACCTGCATTGCAGGTAAAGCAGGAACACTGCTTCCTTTTAGAATCCATGGCCATTGTGTTTGTTTAAAGGAAGTTTTCCATTGTTTCCCCTCTGCTTATCTTGCCAGGTCACACCATAGTTTGTTTCCAGAAGGTTGCTCTGGGTTCAGTTCTTTGGATTGTGGAACTTTGTCTCAAGTGAGAGTGTTAGCTGCTTAAGAGCAAGGGCGTGGTGGCGCACATCTTTAATCCCTGCACTCTGGAGGCAGAGGCAGGCGGATTTCTGAGTTCGAAGCCAGCCTGGTCTACAAAGTGAGTTCCAGGATAGTCAGGGCTATACAGAGAAACCCTGTCTTGAAAAACCAAAAAAAAGAACAAACAAATGAACAACCCTTAGTGTGTGTTTGTGAACAGGCAAACGTGAATGCACTCACGTATGTGAGTGTGCATATGCTGTGATGACATGTGGAGGTCAGAGCATAGCATGTAAAAGTCAAGTCCCCACCACCACCGCCACCATGTGGGGTCTGGGAACTGAGAAAGCGCCCTTATCCTCTGAGCCAGTGTCAGCACAGGGGCTGAGCTAATCCTCTCTATAGCCTTCCGATTGTAGTGCACATGTTGTCAAGGCAAGCACAGCACCTCAGCTTTCCCTGAGGCCTGAGGGGCAGCTTCTCACTGACTTATTCTCTTCTCATTCTCACTCGAATGCTTGGTATCTATCAGCCATGATCTTGTCATCCAGGTGGATTTGAGGGACTTGATAGAGGAAGGATACAGGAGAAGATGATAAAGAAAATGGCAGGAAATGACTTCACACCCCACCCCCACCCCATTGGAGACGATGGTGTGGGGCGGGGAGCAGATGTGGAGCTGGAGCAGGGGTCAGACATTTCTGTGGCCCTGTGAAGTTAGGGGTGTTGGAGAGATTGCTTTGCAGACATTGGGCAGACATTGATCTTGTTAGGAAACCTCTGCCTAGTTAAGAGGTGGCACTTAATTCAGACTGGACAGTTCACCTTACCCTGAAAGCGTACAGGACTCAGCATGGTGTCCTAAAGGGCAGGTAGGCCTGGCTATACGTCAGGTACGAGAAGTCCTCTGTTCTGTGTCATCAGAACCCCAAGGAGCCCTGTGACTATGGACGGAGAAGGGATGGATTCTTCCCTACAAGGGCCATGACTTTTGACTAGCTTAAGGGACCTCCATCTCGGCCTTTTCCTCACTCCTCTCATTCAGCACGTGTTGGGTTGTTTGTTGTAGTGGACTTACATTTTGCTGTTTTGGGTTTCTGCTTTTCTTTTCTTTTCTCTTCCTTCTCTTCTCTTCTCTCCTCCCCTCTCCTCCCCTCTCCTCCCTTCTCCTCCCCTCTCCTCCCTCTTCTCTTCTCTTCTCTTCTCTTCTCTCTCTTTTTTTTTCTGTCAACCAGGCTGGCCTTGAGCTCAGAAATCCACCTGCCTCTCCTTCCTGAGTGCTGCGATCAAAGGCGTGCGCCACCACCAGCCAGCTGACTGATTCAATCAGGAGAAAAAGAGGAAGGTAGTATTTGGGGAACATTATTATTATTATCTTACATCTTAGCAGTTTTAAAAGGGTGATGCTGTAAGTAGTCTGTCTGTCTTAATCAGCGTAGGGACTCTGGAATTTAGCTTCCATTTGTCACCCTGATTGCCCTTGTGACTTAGCGGAGGTGATTAACTTCTTTGAGGCCCATTTGCTGCTCTGTAAGGCGAAGATTGGAATAGAAGCCTCCTCGTTAGTGCTCATCAAATACTCTGTTAGCATTACTTCCTGTAGTCCGTGATGATCTGTTGACCGTCATGAGGAAATGGGAAGGTGGTGACAGCTTTTTGAAAAAATAGGGTTGAAGAGCTTGTCTGGAAAGCTGGACAAACACAGTTCTAGACCTGGAGCCTGGAAGAGAGAGAGCTAACTCTTGGAAGTTCTTCTCTGACCTGGGCTTATGGGCCTTGGTATGAGTGTTGTTGTATGCACACCATAACACACACACACGTGTTGTTGTATGCACACCATAACACACACACACGTGTTGTTGTATACACACCATAACACACACACAAACACATTATACCACACACACAACACACACACACACACACACACACCACATACACATATACCATACACACACACATATACTACACAAACACACATCACACAAACACCATACACATACAAACACACTACACATACACACACACACACAAATAATAATAATAATAATAATAATAATAATAATAATAATAAGTAAAATCCACAAAACCGAACACACAATGTTACAGCTGGGTACAGCCATAGTCCCTGCACTCAGGTAAGGAAGATTGCCTGTTTCAGTTGAAACAGAAACACAAAATGAGTCAGAAATTCGTTGGGTTCTCTGTCTTTTTAATATATGTTTATACCTGCTTAGTCATCATTAAGAGTTAATTTTAAACAAAGATTTACATAGTGTCTCATCCAAAATTTTTCTTTCCTGTTATGGCAAGTTTTAGGCAGTTTTCGTAAGAAAGCATTGAATTCAGTGTTAAATTAGAATCTTCTTTCTGCTTCCATTTCTACTGAATCACAGTGCAACTAGGAGTCCGCGGCTACAGCTGCCGTTATGTGTGAAGCATTTAGAGCTAATTTGAGCTGTCAATTCTTTTTAGGAGCTGGAGGGGCTGCCGTGTGTGCTCGGGAGGAGTAAATGTGGTCTCTGCTCTTGTTTAGAACACTAGAACGACTTTCAAATGTTGGACAGATTCCCTAGACAAGATATCAAACCTGTTTGTAACCCTTTACCCATACTGTCTTAGTTTGAGTTTTGTTGCAGTGAAGAGACATGGCCACAGCAACTCATAAAGGAAGACATTTCATTGGGGCTGCCTTACAGTTTTGAAGGTTTAATCCATTATTGTCATGGTGGGGAATGCACAGGCAGACATGGTGCTGGAGAATCAGCTGAGAGCGAGCAAGCCCTTGTAAACTTGTATCAGAGATAGCAAGCCACTGCTTGGGCCAGACTGACCCCCAGAGCGAGCTTACACCTCATGTACTACATTTGAATGACTGAGAGCTCCCAGGGCTTTCACCACAGAGCCACGGCATCTGCCCCCCCCCCCTTTTTTTTTTTTTTTTTTTTTTTTTGGTTTTTCAAAACAGGGTTTCTCTGTATAGTCCTGGCTGTCCTGGAACTCACTCTGTTGACCAGGCTGTCCTGGAACTCAGAAATCCGCTTGCCTCTGCCTCCCAAGTGCTGGGATTAAAGGCGTGCGCCACCACCGCCCGGCTTCTGTTCCCATTTTTATCTGTTGTCTAAGGGTCAGTGTATTGGAGCCTTTTTGTTTACAAGTGAGAATGACCCTCACTTATGACCTGGTAGGAAGACTGATGAGCTCATCAGTCTAAGGGAGGAGGGAGCACTGTCGGTGTCTGCACCAAAGCCTCAGCTGCTGCTGTGTCGTGTAACTACTCTGTGAACACATGCTGGGTGTGGTTGGGCATCACACATAATTCTGTTTAAGGTATACAGGATGAGCCTTGATAGAAGTCCTATGAGCAAGCCCTGTAGCCTTCAGGTCAGGGTGAGAAATCCAAAACGTGAGCTCTGATGCAACAGCTGCTGGTCCTAGTCTCTGTGCCTCTGGCGTTCCTCTCTTTATAAGATGAGGGTTTGTAAGGATGATGCTCTTTGTAAGGATGATGCTCTTTGTAAGGATGATGCTCTTTTGCCAGGGACATTATGAAAATAAAGTAAGATGGCATCTATTAAGGAAGCAAAGGTGTCATCATTCTCGGGTCAGGGAGAGTATCTGGGACTTGTGATATTTAATTACCCTCCTTTTCCACGTTCTGATTAGAGTGTGTTTTACTCTGCAGAAAGTCTGGGGTCACTGACCACTATGCTTTGGACGACCACCACGCCCTCCACTTAACAAGGAAGGTTGTGAGGAGTCTCAATTATCAGAAGAAAATGGATGTGAGTAGGAACCTTTGTCTTTCCTTTTCCTGTGGACACTGTGTCCCGTCCTGAATCCTGACCTTAAACGTAGTGCATTTGTCCTAAATTCCCATAGGTTACCATTGAGCCTTCTGAGGAGCCCTTGTTCCCTGCAGATGAGCTCTATGGAATAGTTGGTGCAAACCTGAAGAGGAGCTTTGATGTCCGAGAGGTATGTGGGAGGTGGGACCCAAGCCATGAGTCGAGCTGCCACCCCTCAAGTTTCTGTTCAGGCAAAGGGACAACTGTGGGTCTTAGTAAGGAGTGGTGACATCCAGGAGAGCTGTCCTGACTGGTGCACCTGGTGTTGCTGGTCTACAGTAAGCAGCGAATGAGGAAAGGCTCTCAGCGATTGGGAAGTTTTCAGTGTACCACGAGGCAGCTTGGTTTGTTCACGGGTGCAACTCGTGCTATTGTGGGCAGCAAGAATGACCGAGGGCAGTCACACCATTTTCAACTACTTTCTCTCGGTGTTCTTATTTCGCCAAATAGACAGAATGTCAGTAAGTTGTTAGAAGAGAAAAGCATACCTTTTTAGATCACTATGACATTAGCAAAGAGTAGACAATTATAGCTGGAGGTGTTGCTATGGTTACAGATTGTGACATAGCCTTCTGGAAGCTAGAGTGACGGTTTCCAGTGTTTGCTTAGAGTGTGTAGGCTTTGATTTTCTTCAGTTCTCTATAGCTGGCAGAATACATTTTAAATTAGGAAATCATCTTAATGAGATTTTTTGCTGGAGGCTTTAGTATCTTAAGTTACTTTTCCTCTTGACTATAAGACTATTTTGTATTGGCTATGGGGGGGTGCGGTGGGTAGAGAACACAGAAAATAAAATAAAATGGCTTGTTCTCTCATTCAGAAAGAACAGCTAATATTTTGATATTTTTGGCTTAATCTGTATATACAGTTATCTCTCCATATCTGAGGATTCTGTGTACATGGATTCCACCAACCTCAGCTCAGAAATCCTTGAAAAGAGTATTTTTCTGTAATGACCATGGACAGATTTTTTTCCTTGTCATTATTCCCTAAACAGCATAGTATAGCAGCTGCTCATATGGAACACTTATGTTACTTGTAAGTAATCTAGAGATAATTCAAAATTTAAAGGAAAGCCGGGCGTGGTGGCACATGCCTTTAATCCCTGTACTCGGGAGGCAGAGGCAGGCGGATTTCTGAGTTCGAGGCCAGCTTGGTCTACAGAGTGAGTGCCAGGACAGCCAGGGCTACACAGAGAAACCATGTCTCGAAAAACCAAAAAAAAAAAAAAAAGAAATTTAAAGGAATATGTATATAAATAATATGCAAGTATTAATGCATTCTGTGCAAGTGACTTCAGCATCTAGAGATTTGGATATGGACATAGAACAAGTCCTCATGGATGAGGGATGGCTGTACACACACACACTAATGTATTTCTAATATATAATAATGTATTTTTGGTATAAGTATATATATACACACACACACACATATATATACACATATGTTTAATCCCCTTCCCCCATGTATATAAATTTTTTAAAATTCTACTTTTTCTGGTATAAATTACATATATTAGTTCTTATCCTTAAAATTCTCTTCAGTAACCATTTCTCTATGGCTAACTCTCAGTTCCCAAAATAGTGTCTGGCAACATGGTAGGCAGACTTTTTCGTGTTTTTTCTGTTTGTTTTCTGTTTTTTGTTTTTGTATGAATTGGTTAAGTGGTGTCACCCTGGAGAGATGTCTCCAGATATTTAAGCAACACTTTGTTACTACTGTGAAATCTTGGAGTTTATAGAAATTCCACTTTAGCCACGTGGCTCAGCTACAAAGTTTAGAATTATTTCTTAGCCTGACTTTTAGGTTAGCACAGACAGGAAAACATGGTGCTCATCATCTTCTGAGATGGCTGAGAATCCTCTCCTAGAAGAGCTTCACTTACTTTCCCGACAGCATTTACCGAGTGCAGATTGTGAGCTTCAGAGGTCGAGAACCAGCGGACACCCATCCCCGCCTCCGCATGCTTCTGACTGTGCTTTCACCGAAATCTAGCCTTTGCTGCTTCTTGCTGGTCATTTATTATGGTGTTTCCATCTTCTCTGCAATAAATAAGCCTTACAGAGAGGCCTCTGTAGCATGGGCAGCTGCTGTGATAATGGAAAACCTGGCCTCTGGGGCGGATCCTCTCAGTCAGGGGCAGTAGTGACCCAGCCTTTCCAAGCAAATGGCTTCTGCTGCTCAAATGTTATTTTATTGTCTGTTCCCAACGTTTGCATTCTTCTGAAGGTAATTGATATACTTTCTGTATAAGGATGGTACTGATTAGAAAGCCAGTTCAAGATGGTTTCATACGGATTTCTCAGACCTGGGGCGCTTCACCTTCACGTGGAAAAATGACTCTGGGATGTGTTGATTGTCAAAAGGTTCACTTTACGAGGTCCACAGGACCAAAAAATTGGTTTGCTCCCATACTTAGGAAAATAACTAAAAAAGCAATTTAAAGTAAGTTTTTACTTTCTGAGGTCTCTCACTTCTCAGCTAAGGGAGCACGAGCGTCATGGAGTCATATGCACCATCTCAGAGGAGTTCAAGAGCAACACGGGACAGGTTTCCTGTGTAACAGGCTTCTCTCTTGGTACTAGGATTGGAGTCAGGCGCTGAGTGGGCTGAGCAGGCGCTCTACTGAAAGACTTCTGTGACAGAAAGTCAAGGCTTAACTCTCTAGAAATCTCTGCTCCTTTTAGGTTAACAATATTTGTAGCCAGTCTCTCAGCTGGCTCATACTGGGACTTAATGAACATTTATTGAGGCTTAACAGTAATAATAGCCGCTTTTTAGTCAGAGACCACGTGCTTTAGTTAATACATTTTATTTATTTTTTTTAAAATATTTATTCATTATTATTATTATATCTAAGTACACTGTAGCTGTCTTCAGACACACCAGAAGAGGGCATCAGATCTCATTACAGATGGTTGTGAGCCACCATGTGGTTGCTGGGATTTGAACTCAGGACCTTTGGAAGAGCAGTCGGTGCTCTTAACCACTGAGCCATCTCTCCAGCCTTAGTTAATACATTATAAATGTGATCCTCGATTGAGGGTGAGGTCACCAATAGGCATAGAAAACTTTATGGACTGTTTGGGGGAGGAAGGCAGTGCTGGGGATGGAACCCGGGGCTTCGCACATGCTCACCAAGTACTCTGCCACCAAGCTGCCTCCCCAGGGCTTTAAGGATCTTGTGATAAGTTTCCCTGTGGCAGAGCTGCAGTTGGAGCCATTGTTCAGCTCAGCATCATTTACAGGCAGGCTCCTGTCCCCAGCTGTCAGAACCCTTTCTTCACCTTCCCACTGTCATGGAGTAAATGACAATGCTTTCTAAGAAGTGACTTACCTTGGCACATGGGGTGACAAGCAGAGCCATCCAGTGTTCCTCACTCCAGACCCTCAGCTGGGCTTTGGGTTTTCATTGATTCTTTGAAGCCCTACCAAGGCACTGATCAGGCCCCTGGAGCACTGGGCTTAGCCACCAGCCCCAGATTCTCTGCTGCGGTTCCTGTATGCAGCTAATTTCAAGACTTTAGCCTTGCCTCCTTGTTTGGCTCCAGTTCATCGAGAATTCTATGGAGTGTATAATTTCACAGAAGGCTGTTCAGTGAGTTCAGTCTTCCCACAGCCTCCCTGTAGATAATTGTTGTTTCCTAAGGCTTATTTGTTTTTTTATGTGTATGAGTATTTGCCTACATATGCTTATGCATACCATAAACCTCACAGCGTGGGCCCTGACAGTGCACATGTCAAGGGAAATTCTGAAGAGCTTTCCTGTGTAGCGCGAGATTGAACATGACATCGCTGTGAATTGCCTTCCCTTTAAATAACTTCAGGCACTGCAGACATGCTTGTGTGATGTAATTTCTCAGGGGCATTGTTATTTTTCCTCTTAGGTCATTGCTAGAATCGTGGATGGAAGCAGATTCAATGAGTTCAAGGCCTTATATGGAGACACCCTAGTTACAGGTACAAAAGCGAAGAGTTGAAAACACCAAACGTTTTTTTCGATTGCTTTGGAAACAAGTCATCACTTGCCACAAAGCTCACACCAGGAGCTTTGCTATCCGGAGAGGCATAAGTGAGTGAGTCAGCTGTCGGGTGTCACTGCTTTGTGAAGATGGTTTGTATCCGAATGACTTCCTGGATCCAAAGAGCTTAAAATGACGATGGCCTGATGCTATGGCGTAGACTCTTAACCTGTGACCTTGTGGCCTTGACGTGGCAGGGACTGAGAGTATTTGCAACACTTTTTGTTCGCTGGGTAGCAATTCTTTTCAGAACTTCAGCCGTGTCTCCTTGTTCAGCTCCAGGTCATCCAGAGTCACACAGAAGTTACAGATATTTTTGTTTCCTAAGGTTAATTTATTTTTTATGTGTGTGAGCGTATGCCTGCATATGTTTATGCATACCACATATATTTCTGGTGACCTTGGAGGCTACACTAGGGCATTGGGTACCCTGGAACTGGAGTTCCGGGCAATTCTGAGCCACGGAATGTGGGTGCTTGGGATTAAACCCATGTCTTCTGCAATCGCAGCAAGTGTTCTTGACCTCAGAGGCATCTCGCCAAGCCCCTCTTAAGGGATACATTCAAACGCCAAGTTGAAAATTCAGGTCAGTGTGCCATGTCAGGGAAAACAGTGGGTATACAAGTTAGTTCTTTGGTCTAAAGTGTTGGTTGGCACTGTCAGCTTCTGAAAGAAACCATTTCAAACAGACGCTAGACTCATAGTAACCCACCAGTGGATAATGGCAGAACAAATTTTGTGAATTTTATTAGCCTGTAAAAAGCCTGAAAATACAGTATTTCTTCTGAATAAAACTTAGTAGACCAGGGAAAAAAGAAGCTACAAAAATCCAAATTGCAGCTGTCTATAGAGGCTTAGGGCTGGACCTTGGCAATTCCTCCTAGCTCGATTTATGAGCGAGAGGATGGTTCATGCTGGAAGAGGAATTTATGGTTTTCTCTTTAGGTGTTTAAGTGATTAAGAGCTTTTTGTTTGATATATAGGCTGGATTTGCCTGGCAGCAGTGCAGGATGTAGCCCTCATTGTGTCATGGTTTAAAACAATCCAGGGAGATGTGCTTCCTCTAAGATGGATGGGCTGTCTCTGTTGTCTCCTTCTAAGTGCTTTGCCTGGTACCTGCCAAAAGACCATGGCACTCTTGTGTCCTTGTGTCAAGGACAAAGCTGGTTTCCCCATCTTTTCTCTATTGCACTGGAATTCATGTATAAGGCTGGGGTCAGGGGAGAGAGAGATGAGTAGGAGACCTGAAAGGAGAGAGTAGAGCTAGATGGCAGAGCCTTGGGTATTTCTGCAAGCTCCTTAAGGTTTCTTCTAAGCCTAGGAGATTTCTGTGACATACTCTGATTTTCTGTTTGGGTCAGGTCATTCGTAAAGGTCCTTTCTTGATTGAGAGGCTGGCATATTGAAAGCATGTGCCCAACTCAGCCTGTCTGTCTGTGCCTCGACGCCCACTCCTGCCCCGCCCGCTCACTCCTACCCCCGCAGGACATTGGGAGGGCTGAGTTGTAAATGGCTAAAAATTGAGTAGCATCATGTGACAGATTTCCATCCCTTCGTGGGTAAGGCAGAACTAAGGACATCTTGGGCCTTTTCCTCTTCTGCAGCTTCTAAAGGGTCAATACACTTAGAATGTTCATCATACATAGGCCTCTGGCTGGGACATTAGGCCTTAGAAACACAGAGAATCCTATGTGGCCCTCAGAGCAGGTTCTATCACATATAAAAAATGATGGCAAAAAAATAATAAAATCCAGACAAGGCTAGAAGTAAAGAGCCAAAGCGGCAATGGTTATTCAGAATTCAGCATTGTGACTCAGTCTATATGTTGCCACACTTTTTATTCATTTTCCTGTGTGACTCTTGGAGGACCTGTTCTTGGGCTCCGAGCACTTGGCACCTGCTTCTAGTAGGACCCAGGCTTGTTGGAAGAGGAAAGAATTTTTCTTTAATCAAGTTCTTCTGGTTTGCAAATCACCTTAAGCCTCTGCCTCTCAAAATGACAGGCCGTGATTTTTTCCTTTCGTGTGTGTGTGTGTGTGTGTGTGTGTGTGTGTGTGTGTGGTATACACAAGGATGGGGTGTGAGTATGTGTGTGTGTGGTGTAGACAAGGATGGTGTGTGTGTGTGTGTGTGTGTGTGTGTGTGTGTGAAGAGCAGAATATTCTTTTTAAAGAATTTCTTTAAAGTTTGAATTTTTATTATTTTTAAAGATTATTAATTTATTATATATATATATATATATGTATATATATATATGCACTCTATGTACATGTATACTTGCGTGCCAGAAAAGGGCATCAGATCCCATTACAGATGCCTGTGAGCCACTATGTAGTTGCTGGGAATTGAACTCAGGACCTCTGGAAGAACAGACACTACTCTTAACCACTGAGCCATCTCTCTAGCCCAAGTTTGAGGTATTTTAAACTTTAATAAATATTTCAAGACACCCTGGTCTCTGGTACCCTGGGGGGTAGGGGGCACTCACATGTGTGATATGTACATATTCTAAATGAGTCACTTAATCAAACTATGTAAGTATGGATAACTTTACATGGAACATGGACTTTGAGACGCACAAACAGAACGAACAAGAAACCTAGTACCTTTAGGAATAAAAAAAAAACACAGGAATTTTTTTTTTCCTAAGACCACTTCTATTTACATTTTAGCCTTTGATCTCAAATTAAAGGATGTGCAGTATGCTTCTGTTGCAAAAGAATGGCCCCCTGAAAAACATAACTCTTTTTTTTTTAATTTTCTCTTGAGGATTTGCTCGAATATTTGGGTACCCCGTTGGCATCATTGGAAACAATGGAGTTTTGTTTTCTGAATCTGCTAAGAAGGCAAGTACTGTTACATGCATTAAGATTTTCTGATTTACCATAATTAATTTTGAAGGTCATGTAGTAGATTAAAATGTATTGTATAAGAGCTTTATAGTATTACCTGGACCTCTTAGCAAGCAGAGCACTCTGTTTATGCATGTGCACAGTGCTGGTGTTGGAAGTAGAACCCCATGTGTGTACTTGTGCACAGTGCTGGTGTTGAACTGGCTTCTATGGTGCTTTACATGGTGTGAGGAGCTGGGTGTAGCACTATTAAAGCCTACTGGGTGACTTAGGAAGATCCCCCTGAGAAGGCAGGGAATTCTTGCCTCATTCTATAGGCCCCGCCATGCTAGGGAGGTTCTGATACCGTTTGTCTGTGGTTCTGAGTTGTGACCTCTCCAGCCATCTTTTCCATGTTACTTTTACTTTTTTGGTGACGTGCAGATCGTAGGTCATTGTTACTGCAGTTGCAGCCGTGAATGCGGGAGTCCCTCGTGCTCTGACCTCAGGACTTGATTTCACATCTTTGTCTCAGATTCACCTAAGCTTGTGGAAATGTAACACATGCACTTTGGTAAAATATTGTAACAACAACAACAACAACAAAAACCCCTCAGTTTTTCCTTTTCAGTCAACAAAGCAGTGCCCTTACTGAGAGGAACAGGCTGTTAAGCTCTTAGGCTAATCGAGGATAAATTTGTCCTTAAAGAAATGTTTTAGCAATAAAACTAATTTTTATATCCTGCTATACATGTTTAGTTCTCCCAACTTAATTATAAAATGAAAACAAACTCAAAGAAAATAGACAGCAGTTGGACATGTAGTTTACTCCTGTAGGCCTAGCACTTGGGAGGCTGAGATAGGAGGATAGTTCAGGCTAGCCTGAGCTACACCTATAATCATATTACAAAGGACCTTTAATACTCTTAAAAGTATACTGTTTTCTTTTTAAAAAATGATTTTTGCCATATATAGTTTTATCAGTTTTCATTTAATAGTTTTATAGTGTTTTAAAAGATATTAAAAATTCCTAAATAGCAGCTTAAAGAATACACACATACATACACACATGTACATGCATATGTCTGTATATATAAAGCTAGGTGTGGTGGCACATGCTTCTAATTTTACTACTTGAGAAGCAGAGGCAGGAGAATGTTTGTGAATTTGAGGCCAGCCTGGTCTACAAAGAGAATTCCGGTATAGCCAGGACTACATAAAAATATCCTGTCTTAAAATACACACATGCGTGCACACACACACCGAGTATGTAGTGTGTTTATTCCCATAGAGTAAATATCAGGCCAGGCCAGAGCTAGACAAACAATCTGGTTTGTCTGCCGTCTTGGCACAGGTAAGCCCTAGAGAAGTTATATTTGGCACCAGTCTGACATTTCCTTTATTGAAATAAGCCCCAAAGGTCTCTGTGGTTTCCTCATTTCTATAAACATAGTTATACAGAGGATGAGCAATTATCTTGCTATAGTGTATCTGCCAGGACCTTTCTAGAAGAGGCAAAAGGGATTTGCAAAAACAGAAGAAAGCACACAGGAATGGTAAACAAGATAGGAAAAGAATACAAGTTGGGATCACTAAACAATTCCTGAGCCTCAAGGCCAGAAGTCTCTAACACTGACCTAATCTACAAATTTTATTTGGATTGTGTCAGTGAGAAAGATGTCTCTTTTAACATAGTATTAGATCTGAAGGAATTTCAAATGGTCACCCAGATGTAAACGTCAGCCTTGATACCACAGAGGGCTTGCGTTTTGCCTATCCTAAAGTGGAGACCTGGAAAATGAGGGCAGACTCCTACCACTCGCTTGGGCAAGTGTGAATACAGAGGTAATAGAAAGGCCTTGCAGACCCACAGTCACTTATGTCCTGGTGACAGGGCAGCTACTGAAGTGTTGTCCTAGTACCTGGGAGGTCAGACTAGCCAGACAAGGGCTATGCTCTTTCTTAATTCTGCCTGGAAGTGTGGGTTGGGGAGAAGTTCATTTGTTTTGTTAAGGATCAGGTGTTTGTATGTTGTGTTTACAGGGTGCTCACTTCGTCCAGCTGTGCTGCCAGAGAAATATCCCTCTGCTGTTTCTTCAGAATATCACCGGTGAGGCCATCGTTCTCGCCACACTGCCCTGCAGCTCATGTGTGAATGCAGAGAGCGGGTTTCCTTCATGAGTACCAAGGAGTCTCAGATTACCTTAGGTGTTCTACGTGAAGCAGCCTGTGAATTTTGTGTATTACAAACTTTCACATGGCTTCTCTTGACTCTTGCTCACCTCTACCATTCACCCAGGAGCAGCGGGATGTCCCATCTTACCGCTACCAGAGAGGGTATCTGACTCACTGTCTCAGCATCCTAATCACTCCAAGCACATGCTATGGGCATCTCTTTACTTTCACTGTACAGTAAATTCTCTGAAATAATGCCTCTGTGTGTGTGTGTGTGTGTGTGTGTGTGTACTAGAGACCAGTGGCCAACTTCAAATGTCATTCCTTCAGCTGTTCACTGTTTTTGAGACAAGGTCTCTTACTGGGTAGAGCTCATCTGTTAGACTAGACTGGCTAGCCAGTGGTCCCTAAAGGTCTTTCTGTCTCTGTCTTCCCAGCACTGGGAGTGCAAATGTGCACCATGTGGGTGCTAGGGGTGAAAACCAGGCCCTCATGGTTCTTGGTAAGTGCTTTACTAGGCAGGGTGTGGTGGTGTAGGCCTGTAGTCCCAGTAGCTTGGGAAGCTGGGGCAGGATCGTGCATGAGTTCAAGGCCAGGACCCTGGATGTCAGGTAAGCGCTTTACTGATTAAGCCAGGTGCCCAATCTTGAAGTAATGTCTGTTTGCACTGAACCCTGGGGATTTGCATTTTAGCCCCATAGAATGGCTAGTGTGAACTTTTTTGCCTCTGAACTTCACAGGCCATAGACAATCCTAAGCAGGCGTAGGTTGATTTTGAAGACCTCCAGCTGTAGTGTTTAGACGTTTTCTCCTTTCCCGTTTTGTGTGCTGCATTGTGTTGATGTAGATACATATAACTCAGGCTACCAATAAACTTCCATTCCTTGGAAGATAGACCTTTTTAAAAATTGGGTTTCATCGTGTAGCCTTAGTTGGCCTTGAACACACTAAGTAGACTAGGCTAGCTCTGAACTCTCAAAAATCTGCCTTCCTCCTCTGTCTTCTGTGTTCTAGGATTAAAGACATGCACCACCCCCATCTACCAGCAGAGGCTTTTTTTTTTAAATTAGATATTTTCTTCATTTACATTTCAAATCCCGAAAATCCCCTATACCCTC
The DNA here is from genome assembly GCF_000001635.26 of Mus musculus. Taxonomy (NCBI): domain Eukaryota; kingdom Metazoa; phylum Chordata; class Mammalia; order Rodentia; family Muridae; genus Mus; species Mus musculus. The sequence goes on along the minus strand of NC_000079.6, from coordinate 99,957,621 downwards.
CCCCGACCCTGCTCCCCAACCCACTCACTCCCGCTTTCTGGCCCTGGCATTCTCCTGTACTGGGGCATACAATCTTCTCAAGCCCAAGGGCCTCTCCTCCCATTGATGGCCGACTAAGCCATCTTCTGCTACATATGCAGCTAGAGACACAGTTCTGGGGGGTACTGATTAGTTCATATTGTTGATCCTTCTATAGGGTTGCAGACCCCTTTAGCTCCTTGGGTACTTTCTCTAGCTCCTTCATTAGGGGCCCTGTGTTCCATCCAATAGATGACTGTGAGTAACAGAGGCTTTTAAGTAGTTGTTGAGCTCAGGGAAGTTTCTCTGAGAGGAAACTCACTATGTAGACCTGCCAGGCCTCTCAATCTTGGACAGGACTTTATATAGTAATGAAGCACCTTCATTCTATGTGTGTGTGTGTGTGTGTGTGTGTGTGTGTGTGTGTGTGTGTATGTATGGTTATTGTTGTTTTGTTTTTCCAGTGTTGGGGGTAGAGCCCAGGGCCTTAAGCACACTAAATAAATGCTCTCTTGATAACCACACTGTCAACCCTTAATGAATTTTGAGAGGAATTAGTTCCAGATAGTGACCTGAGAGGTTCATACATGGTAGCCTGTGTAAGAACAAATGGAAAAGTCTCTGATGTTTACCGATGCTAGGATCGTGTTTCTAACTGTGGCTCACCATTATAAAGTTAAACATTTGCTTAGATAATTTTCCCATTTTTGTCTTGTTTCACTTCGTTTACACTGTTTTGAGGGTAGAGGCTGAGTTTTGCTTTACAACATTGCATATGAGGGACCTGTGAGGCACTGGTGTGTGGGCATATGGTATGCCACTGAGTAAATCTTGGGCTGGGAGAGATATCTTAGCTGGGGATAAAAATATGCATTTCATCAGAATGAGGAGAAAATAGTTGAAGCTGTGGGAATAGAGAAGAATACCTTAGGAGAAGAGAAGGCTCAGGATAGTCTTCAAGCCACCTGCTCTCTTCCCCTGCCTCTCTTCATTTTTTGTAGTGCAAACAGATTTTTTTAAAAAAGATTTATTTATAATTATACATAAGTACACAGTAGCTGACCTCAGACGTACCAGAAGAAGGTGTCAGATCTCCTTACGGATGGTTGTGAAGCACCATGTGGATGCTGGGATTTGAACTCAAGACCTTACCCACTGAGCCATCTTGTCAGCCCCCAGATTTTTTTTTAAGGGAAACTAAGAACTCTCAAGAGTGGAAAGAATTCTCAGGGAAGAGTACTATCGCTCCGTTTTGGTTTTGATTTTTTTGTCCTACAGAGTTAAGAGTATAGGAAAAGAGGAAGCAAGACTACAGGATTTTTATGTGTTTGTATGCTTGTTTGCTCTCTCTCTCTCTCTCTCTCTCTCTCTCTCTCTCTCTCTGTGTGTGTGTGTGTGTGTGTGTGTGTGTGTGTGCGTGCGCATGCACTCGTGCATGTTAGGAAGGAGGATTTGAGAAAACCAGATGAAGTGGCTTCTTTTCTTTTGGATGCAGATCATCTGTAGAGTTGGTCAGGTGAGGGCTTGAGAAGAGCTGTTCCTTGGGGCCAGCTATGATAGAATATTTTGCAGAGTCAGATACATTGGGTGAAGCAGTTTTGAGCTGCTCTGAAGGCTGGCTTATAAAGGTGGCTGGAGTGTCAGACCTCACCAGCACAGGCAAGGGCCTCCCTCTGTTGTGGTTCCTTGGTGTCCCTGCATGTCCAGCTCCTCCACAGGATTGCTGGACTAAGTGGATGACACAATACTGGGGATTTGCCAACCAAGAGCAGAGAGTCAGACAAGCTAGTTTACATATGCAGGGGGGAAAATGCCTCCCCCAGAGCTTCAGGTGGGAATGGAGAACTGAAACTTGACTTCATGGTTCTCAAATAAGAAAAGGGTACGCCCCTGTCATAGAAGGCATGTTACAGCAGAAGAGTGATTTCCTCAGAGTTGAGGCTTGAAGAAACAGAGAAATCCTGTAATTACAAAGAAAACCTTTTTTTTTTTTTAAATCTTGCTGTTGAGCCCCTGGCAGGGACTCACCATCCCCATGAAACATTAATCTTTATTTCATCAAAGTTTTAAGCAGTGCTGCAAAGGGAGGAGTCCTATTTTAAACCAGGTCAGTGGATGTGGAAAGCTTCCAGACTGGCTTGCCTTGCCGGGCGGTACCTTTCCTGTGGCAATGTCACAGTCTCTCCCCATCAAGCCTTTGCCTTGTGATACTCTCTGGAAGACAGAGTGTTTCCTTCTGTGGCTCAAAGATCTGTACGTGTTGAAACAAAGTGTTTTAAGGACATCTAAAATGGAAAGAGCTGGTGATGGTGGTGGCACACACACGCCTTTAATCCCAGCATTCAGGAGGCTGAGGCAGGTGGATTTCTGTGATTTTGAGGCTAGCCTGGTCTATAGAATGAGTTCACATAGAGGAAGAAAAACAAACAAACAAACATGGAGAGACTTTTTTGTTTCTTTTTTTTTTTTTTTAAGATGTATTATATATACAGTGTTCTGCTTGCATGTATACCTGCAGGCCAGAAGAGGGCACTAGATCTCATTACAGATGGTCATGAGCCACCATGTAGTTGCTGGGAATTGAACTCAGGACCTCTGGAAGAGCAACCAATGCTCTTAACCTCTGAGCCATCTTTCCAGCATATGAAGAAAGGTTTTATTGTGGTCCTTTGAAGCACACATTGGCGTATGCACTTCCTGTGGGACTATTTTATTAGAATGAGAAAATTTATGGTGAAGTTAGTTTGAGCCAGGGTTTGACAGTACCTTGGTGGGATTGACTTCTGTATGTGCATCCGCCGCTCAAGGCTGTGTTTCTGTTCTTTCTCCTAGGATTCATGGTTGGCAGAGACTATGAAGCTGAAGGGATTGCCAAGGATGGTGCCAAAATGGTAGCTGCAGTAGCCTGTGCCAAAGTGCCTAAGATAACTGTCATAATTGGGGGATCGTACGGGGCTGGAAACTACGGAATGTGTGGCAGAGCATACAGGTGGGCAGTGGCCTCAGCTTTCTTTTGGAAGAAAGAAATGCATTTCAAGTGAAGTTACAGATGGTCATGTAAATTCCAGCAGTGGTGGCGCAGGCCTGTAATCTTCGCTCTTAGCAGGAAGAGGCAGGAGAATAGGGAGTTCAAAGCCAGCCTTGCAACACAGCAAATGTGAGGCAAGCTCAGGCTACTCCAGAGGGTCATGTCTACAAACAAAACACAAATAAGTTATCACTTTATCCCAGGTTTGGGGTGTAAAATGACATTCGGCACACATGCTCGGTTATATTTTAATCTGCTTACAGAGTTTTGCCACCATGCCGGATTGTACTGCATGAATCTGATGGTTTCTTTTTTTTCCTTCCAGTCCAAGGTTTCTCTACATGTGGCCAAATGCCCGCATCTCTGTGATGGGAGGAGAGCAGGCAGCCACGGTGTTAGCCACAGTGGCTAGAGACCAGAAAGCACGCGAGGGGAAGCAGGTAAGCGACTTCTTTGCTTCATGTGGGTTTGACTGTCCCCTGCAAACCCCTGCAGCTCGGAAGCAGAGCACCCAAGCTACCTGTGTGTCCGTGGGAAGGGTTGTGAGGCTCCACTCCTGAGCCTTAAGCATGCCAGGCAAGCACTGTACTGCTGACCTGTTCCTGCAGCCCCAGAAATTCCCAAGCTCCAGGCAGATGTGCTGGGTTCTTACTCTTTTGCTGTTAGTGAGATCTAAGGAAATCCAATTTACTCCTTTTTGGCCCAAAGCAGCAGATCTCCGTTCCTGTTTTTGTTTTACACAGTTGTTAAGGGTCACTTGAGAGAGATTCAGTCACCTACTGAGATGTGACTAAGTATTAGTATGTAAATTAGTATTCTTTGAGAGTATAACTATGGAAAAATGGACAGAGTATAAATGTGCTGCTGAAGGACAAACCAGGGTGACTGCTCTTAAATGGATTCTTTGTTTGTGTCTCTGCAGAAATTCTGTATGAGACTCTGTGGAAATTCTGTATGAATGTTTAGTTATGGCCTTTAAGGGCTCTGTTTAAGCACCAGGTCCTGAAATGTCAGCTGTGTGCTTCTGCTGTAGCTTATGTGCACCGTTGTCTTGTCATAGGCAAGATAGTGTGGATACCTCCTCGGTGTGACATTGCTTTGCTTTGCCAGCAGAGATCACGTGGTCAACCGCGGGGTCTGCAGAGTCACTTGAGTCTGTGTGTGCACACTCACATGTGAGAATGCCACTGCATGGTGATGTGGAGGTCAGAGGACAACCTCTAGTACTGGACCTTGCCTTCTGCCTGATCTGAGGCGAGGTCTCTTTGTTGTTTCTCTGTTGTGTACACTAGGTTAGCTCTCTGGTGAACTTCCAGGGGCTCTCCCATCTCCCCAAGCGGGCGCTGGGATTACAGCTTGTGGAACATGTCAAGCTGTTACATGGATCCTAGGAATCTGAACTCAGGTCTCCATGGTTTCAATGCAAGAGCTTTTACCCACTGACTGTCTCCCCAGCCTGCCTCTTTGTCTCTACCTGGCAGCAGGGCACTCTGTACAGTTAGGTTGATGTTTTAGATTCACTTCAGTGCCAGCCAGTACTGAAGCAAAATAGCTTTGCTCTTTGTGTGTGTGTCTAGGTGGAGGAGGGCTGAGGGGGATGCTGTCGGCAGCATAGGTGGTAGAGTCTGTTTACCTGATGTTTTGAAGGTATGTTTGAACTTTATCAAACAAAAGTAGCCCCTTGTTAGGTAACCATTTTTTTTCCTTTGGTTCATTTGATATATATTTAACTCATCCCTTTTCATATAAGCACATGTCGTGTCTTGGGTTCTCCCTCCAGTGCCTACTGACTGCAGTATGAGCATGAGAGAGGGTAAGGTTGACTTGAAGTAAGTCATTTGTTTCTAGTGTACCTGATTATTTACTTATTTATTTTGGCGTTGGGGGTTGAAGCCAAGGTCTCCCAAAGGCTAGGCAAGTGCATCCCTGTATCCACAGCTCTGGGATACTTCAGAGTTGAAAATTCTCCTTTATAGAGCTAGGATTAAGGGTGAGGGCCACTGTGCATGGCCTTCTCCACCTTTTTCACTGGAGATTGTCGAATGCTTTTTAGTTCTATGGCGGGACTCACATCTCCTATTGTACCCTGCCAGACAGGACACAGTGATATGTGACGCACGCCCTTGTTTTTGGCTTTCTTTGCGCTTCATGGCCTCAGCGTGTTGTCTTTGATGACCTGTGTCCCAGGCAAGGCCGTGTATGATAAAACATCCTTTGCGATCTGTCACTGTGCAAATGTTAGTTGCTCTGTACTTGTTGCCAGGGCATGTCTTTACGAGATTAGCTAAAGGAATCAGTCCCAGGGAGGCTGACTTACCGTCTCTTTTCTTTCAGTTCTCCAGTGCAGAGGAGGCAGCTTTGAAAGAACCCATCATTAAGAGGTTCGAAGAGGAAGGGAACCCTTACTACTCTAGTGCAAGGTGGGTACAGGGCTTCTCTCAGCCCCTCAGTCTCAGCTCCACAGACACCTGAGCTCTCTGGATGGTTGACCTTCATAGGAGACAAATGTAGTGTCTGGCTAGGTATGATAGCATAAGCCTGCTTTCCTGCCATTTGTATATCTGTGGCAGAAGGATTGAGGATTGAGGGCAGCCTGAGCTACATAGAAAGACCTTGTTACTGCCTAGACAAAAAGTTATATCTATCCGACCATTTGTTTATGCTAAGGTGCCGCTCTCCTCCCAGGCTTCCCCACACTGTAGCACCTCCGCCATTGCTCCTACGTCCCACCCCACTTAGGGTATCCATAATGTGGTGTGGCCCTGTAGCCAGAGGGGAGCCATGTCTGCTGTGGAGGATAAGAGTTCTAATGCTGGGTGTTACTTATTCAGGAGTTGATCTTGATCTTTGCCTAAGCACACAGATTTCTGATTGTTTGGTTGCGCCCCTCTTTTAAGCGTGAGATTGATTGGTCGATCACTTATTGACATTGGTTCACAAGTGTGCTTGAATACTCGGAAGGTGATTAGTCACAGCCAGGGCCACTGCTGACAGTTTGTTTTCTGTGAAGCATAATCATAATGAGGTAATAAATTCTCCCTGCCTGTCCTAGCTGGAGACTGCTTGGTGTGTGCTTTCAAATGGTTTTTCCAATAGCTGTACTGTTCAGTAAATGAAGACAAATCTAAACCATGCCTTCTTTCTTCCCTTGGGCAGACAGAGAAAAGAATAAATACTAGTGTCTTCTAAAATTAGGTTATGCCTAGGCTCCTGCCCTTTATGGACAAGGGCGAACTGGAGAGAAGGGCAGAAGAAAATAAGAAAGTTAGAATCCATTTCAGGGCTTGGAATTCCTCCCCTGTAGCCAGCGTTGCTCTGGCAGTAGAATGCAAAGACCAAAGCGTGTTGATCGTCAGTTTGAGTTCAGATAATAACATTTGAGATGTTTGTTGTTTGGCAGCGGGGTCTCGTTATAGCTCAGATCGGCTAGGACTGCCTAAGTTTAAAGATGATCTTGGATTCCTGATCCCCCTCCCTCTGGAGTCTCAGGATACAGGCCTCTGTGTCATCACCACAGTAGACAGTGCTGGGTGGGGTCGAACCCAGCAGAGTAGATCAGCCTTCCCCTATCTGAGCACACTTTCCGAACACACTTGTGAATTTTCAAAACTCCTATTTGTCTTGGTGCTAATTGTGTTCCCCACCCCCTAAAAAGATTTACAATTATATCGTGGTGGGTCATTGGGTCATTTAATTAACAACCAATTACTTTGTAATCTTTGGTTTGAGCAACAAAATTGTACCTCACTTTGCCATAATGCAAACAGACATTCAGTAATAGCAGCCAGTAGAGGCAGAGATTTACAGAGACCCATGCGAGAGATTTCAAATAAATACAAAGCAGGAACAGTTGAAATATTCAACTTTGGAAATGGAAAATTTTAGATGAGCTGTGAATTTAGGCTTTTTTATGCCTAAGATGAGTCATTTCTTGGGAAAGATCGAATCCTTTATTATTGCTATACTAATGTTAATGCTTGTTTTTTTTTAAGATTTATTTATTTTATGTATGTGAGTACACTGTCACTTTCTTCACACACACCAGAAGAGGGTACAGGATCCCATTACAGATGGTTGTGAGCCACCATGTGGTTGCTGGGAATTGAACTCAGGACCTCTGGAAGGAAGAACAGTCAGTGCTCTTAACCGCTGAGCCATCTCCTAAGCCTGTTAATGTTTGTTAATGGGTTCCATTCAAGACCTCAGTGAGTGTGGCTGGATAGATGGGTCTTTACAAATCAATGTTAAAAGACAGGAAGGTTTCTCTATTAATCTGTGTGTGCTTAATCGTGCTGTTGAAACAGTTGTTGCCCTGGAGACAGCAACCTTTTCCTAAAAAAGAAAAGATTTGCAAGCTGGCTTGGGGGTCTTGGTTTTGGGTTTGGTAAATCCCATCTTAGCAATCATTCCCTGGTTTGCTTAGACTTGAACATGGTCGATGCCAGCTTTCTGCAGTATCTCCTGTTACGGGAACCTCTGTTTCATTGCCTCTTGATCTGGGGCTCAAATCTCACACCTACTAACCCAGTGCTTTAGTTCCCAGCCCCGGTTCCTGTTCCCTAAATCCTTTGTGGCACACACGGACATCTGCTCATGTGCTGCACCCAGGCATTGGATTGACCCTCTTCCTTGGACGGCCTTTAATGGCTGTCACTGACAAGACAGTCCAGCCTTGCTCCCGAGGGATAATCAGTCTACCTGCTCACAGTTCCAAGGACAACCTCCTGCTGATTGGCCACTGGTACTTCAGGGTCCCTCTGATGAATGTTTTATGAGCAAAGATGTGATTCCTATCTGCCAATGTGAAAAACCGTTTAATAAGTGATGTGACATCCAGATGCTAGAAGCACTTGGAGTAAAGACGGCAAAACTGCCATTTACTAACAATTAACCCGAGAAGAGCAGACATTCCTCGTTTGGCAAAGTGGTTCACATCTGCAGAAGGCTGAGGCAGGAGGATCACCACAGGTTCCAGGCAGAGTTGGCCTGTAGAGTGAGATCTATCTTTTAAAAAACTGAACAAGCAACTAAAGACCAGTGTTATTTCTCACTCCTTTTTAAAATATATATATATATATAAATTTGAGGATGTCGATGAGAACAAGCTAAAATCTCTTAAGAGTTTCTCTTCAAATCAGTTTAAGGTTATTTTTTTTCACTACTGTAGCAAAAAATAAAGACTGGTATTTTAAGTTGCTTATTTTACTAATAGGATGTGGTGAGGCTTGCACGGTGATTGCCGGCTTGCTAAGAGTTTCAGGGAGTGTGCCTTTAGAGTACTGGATTTTACCTGGGTTTATGGGACTGCTAATGACAGAGCAGATTGCTACATTTCTATGAGGAGCAAAGAAACATGAAGTCTTTCCTAAAGCCTGAAGCTCCACATGGCTCCACATGGCAGCCTGGGGGAGCACTGCCGGTCTTTTCTTTGGGTAGGAGCACTGCTGTTCCTTTCTTTGTTCCACTCTCTCAAGCATGGCTTCTATTGGCCACTCCCGTACACAGGAACTAGTCCAGAGCTCTCTGTACTGTGGTTGGTCCTCTTGGTGATTCTGGGCATGGCATGGAGGGATGGTGGCTTGATGGCACATTCACAGTGGTCGTTTCATCTTTTCACAGGCTGTGGGACGATGGGATTATTGACCCGGTGGACACCAGGCTGGTCCTGGGGCTCAGCCTCAGTGCAGCCCTCAATGCGCCCATCCAGAGGACTGACTTTGGCATCTTCAGGATGTAACCCAGATATGGAACATGCTGCCACACCCGTAACAAGAATTAGCGCGTGTAACTAGCCTTGAAACTTGAGATTTACTGGACATGTAGCTGTCACAGGAATTCTTTTCTTAACAGTATGATTTGTTAAAACTGTGAAAATCAGTGACTAGTCTGCCTGATGAGCTTTGACTTTTTTTTTAAAAAAAAATTTTTTTCTTACAGACATTTTTCACGGCTCATTTTTACCACCCATAAAATGAAGAGAGCGATTTTGCAATTATCCTTTGAGTACCACAAACAGTATGAAAAATAAATCTCTTTAATCTGTACATTCTAGGGTTGTTGAGATGGTTAATTTAAAATTACGTTGCCCCCAAAGTGATTATTTTCTTGGTTATATTTGATATTTCAGCACACTTATATGTGTGCATGTGTGTGCATGTGTGTGTACATGTGTGTGTGCATATGTGTGTGCATGTATGTGTACATGTGTATGTACATGTGTGTACACGTGTGTGTTCGTGTGTTGTACATGTGTGTGTATGTGTGTGTGTACATGTGTGTGTACGTGTGTGTGTACGTGTGTGTGTACGTGTGTGTACATGTATGTGCCTGTAGAGATCAAAGACCAACTTCATTGTTCCTCAGGATCTGTCCACCCTTTTAAAAAGGTTTACTTTATTTTTACTTATGTGTTGTGTATGGTGTATGTGTGTATATGAGAGAGAGAGAGACAGAGGGGGGTGGGTGGACAACAGCATAGGCCGACCTGGAGCTGCCATTACAGGAAGTTGTGAACCTGCTCACATGGGTGCGGGGAACCAAAACTCAGGTTCTCTGGAAGAGCAGCAAGTTCTGTCCACCACAGAGCCGTCTTTCCAGACCCATCCACCCTGGTTTTGAGGCAGGGTGTCTCACTGATCCTGAAGCTCACGGATTCAGCTAGACTGTCTTGCCACAGAGGCCCTGGAATCCTCCTGTCTCCCTCCCCAGTGCTACAGATGTGCACCACCATGCCTGGCTTTTGGGGTTCTAAAGATCAAACTTGGATCTTCATTCTTGTACAGCAAACAGATTGCTCAGCAAGCCGTTTCCTCAGCCTGCAGCAGCCTTATTTGGAAGAATCATCTCTCACTTTTCCTGCAGCTACCATCCTGTCTCTTCCTGTGATAGTCAGGCTTGCTCCTGCTGGCACGCTGGGCTCTTTTCCAGCTCATTCCCCCTTCACTTGGTCATGTTCAGGCTTTGCTGCCTACAGCCTTCCCCAAGGTCACCATTGAGCTCCGTGTTGCTGAGGCCAGTGGATTCTTCTTTCTGATCTCACCAGATGATGTAACTCTGTAGCATCCTTTGTTGAACACCACCCACTGGAACGCTGCCCTTAGCTCTCCTGGTGCAACACTGGGTTTTCTACCAACTTCATTAATTCCCTCTTATCCACTGTTTCCCCCTGACATCCATCCTCCCTTGCTCCCATTATTTATCTTGCCTTTCATTAGTAAATCCATTCTTATGTTAAACTATACAAACAACATAGCACAGCTATTCTTTTTATTATTATTTATAAGATAAAGTATATCGCTTCAGCTCTTTTTAAGTGACTAGTTCTGTGACATTAAATACCTTCACTTCACTATGCAGCCATCACCGTCCTCCCTCTCTTGGGCCTCCTCATCTCCAGCTGACTCTGCACTGAGTGAACAGTAGCTCTCTGTTGCCCTTTCCCCGTAGCCTCGGCTCATCTCATTTTTAAATAGATACGTTTCTTGTGTCTTTATGATCCTTACTGGCCTCTTCCTGCCCATCTCTTGGCTTTCAGTTCCTATCTAGGACTCACTCACCTGCAGTTCTTTGCCCACCTATCCTCTGGGCTTCAATTCTGAATATATCCAGCAGGCTGCTGGGTATCCAGGAGGAGCCTCACATTCATCACTAAGTCCTGGGATGTTGTCTCCTTTGCTGTCTCTTGGCTCTCTCCACTCACTTCTCTCTTGCACCACCATCTGCCTTAGAAGTGGCCTGCTGCATCTGGTCCTCCCTAGTCCAGCCTGTCTACTGTAGAGTGAGAATGGCCATCCTGACCTGGCCAGGTGGAAGATTCTGTGGTGGTTGAGGAAGAACCCATATTCCAGTGGTCTCCATGGTCTTGCTCACCCCTTTAACCTCATCTTTCAAACTCCCCTTTTCATGGGAGAATGGCTATACCTATTTCAGACTGCCTGTTCTTTGAACCTACTTAGTCTTCTCTACCTAAGGTCTACAAGACTCCATTGGGCTGTACCGTTCTCTCTCTCTCTCTCTCTCTCTCTCTCTCTCTCTCTCTCTCTCTCTCTCTCTCTCTCTCTCTCCCTCTCTTCTTCAGCACTTCACCATTCAACAGAAACTCTTGATTCTTCCTTCATGTCTGTGACTTTCCCAGGCTAGACTGGCATCCCCCTGTATGCACTTATGAAATATAATCTAGTTCCTTTCCCACAAATTCACCATTCAACCATAAACATTCTTTCATTTTGTCTACCTGCTAACATGTGAACTCCATGAGAAACAGGACCCTGTGTGTCTCTAATGCCTGGTTAAAAAAAAAAAAAGTGCTCAGTGTTTGTTGAGTGAATGAAAAAAAAAATTCCCCTGTACTTGATGTCATCAGGCCAAGTAGTTTTTAAATCAAGTGACCAATTATATAACTAACTGTAATTATCAAGTGTTTTCCTGATAAACTTCCGAAGCATTCAGGAAGTCAAATCAATTAGGATGAGTGAGACATAGATACAGAAGATCATAATTCTAAGATAGCTTGCATTTTCAGAAAGAGCATGTTAAATGAAAAGGTGTGCCTGTGTGCATGTTTGTGTATGAATGTGTGTTTGTGTAGGTATGCGCACGCTGATAGGCTTGTGTGGTCAGAGGACAACCTTGGCGAGCTGCTTCTCAGCTCCTGCTGTGGGATCCAGCTTAGGTTGTTGGTTGTACGGTTTGCACCTTTATATGCTGAGCCATCCTACTGGCCTGGAAACACACGTTTTGAAAGTAGAAGCCCAGATCTATTTTTATCTGCTTTCCCTTAAGTTCTTGAGGGGACAGCATCAAAAAGACCCTGAATCGGGTGGCCTCAGTAGGGAGGTTGCCTTGGAATTCAGCAGGAGTTGTTTCTGTGGGCACAGGATATCTTCCCTAGTTGACTCAGCTTTTGCTAAGTTTGCTTTCGGGACTTGCTGGTTATCCTTTGTTGTATCCCATGTGCACATCTCTCAACAAAGACTTTAGGAAGACATAGTGCTAGAGACCCTACATCCAGCTGGCAGAAACTGCTGTGCCCTGTAGCCTTCTTTCCAGACATTTCTGCCTTTCAGAGTCTTGTTCCTGGGAGGCCTTCTCAGACTCTAACGCAGTATCTTTTAAGTTAATTAATAATTAATAAAACAAGCAAAATGGATTTCCTGTTAAGGCTCTGCATTGGTCCCCTGTAGGAGCTGTCAATGGCCAGAGATTTCCTGAATGTCTAGGAGTGTGTTTGCCTTTGAGGATCAGTAGAACCATATCTAAATGATAATCTCTCTAAGTGGGGAGGTGGCCATCCAACTGTGAAGACCAGAATTTCGTTCCCTAGGACCCAATATAAAGCCAGATACAGTACTGGGAGTTTGCAACCCTGCTGATCCTGCAGCTGGATAGGAGGCAGAGATGGGACCTTCAGAATCGTCTGAACCAGGCAGCCTGGTATAAGCAGGACTGAACAACATAGACTTTGTCCCAAACAAGGTGGAAGATGGCGCCCGAGGATACCTGAGGACATCCTCTGACCTCCCTATATGTGACATGGCATACGCTCAGATATAAATTATATATTTTTTTGTGAAAATACATACTTTATTTTTGCATTGTGACTTAAAAATTTTTGGTCAGGGTGTGAGTCGTGTGGAACGCTATGAAATGTAGCGCTAATTAGCCTCTGCGTTTGCCTCCTCAGGACTTAGAGAATTGAAATAGCCAACATTACGTTTTCCTCCCCACTTCCCTCCCGGTTTCCAAGAAATATGTTTTCTAATTAGGATATGTCTAAATACAGCGAACTAATCATAGCCCAGTGTCGTTTATAACAGGTCTCTAAAAATGTTACAAATGAGGTCCAAGCGATACACGGTGATGGCAAGTGAGTTTGCGCTGCTGTGATAAAAGCCTTTTCCGCCCAGAACACAGCTACCTCATTTTTACTTAATGCATCTGGAGTCATAATTACGAGCACTGAGCTGTTCTTTGGAGCTTTTACTTTTCAGTAGATGTGCATCCCGTACGGCAGCCCTGAATCAAAGGTGGAGATGTAATTCATCAACTACCTGGCACACCTTCGAGGGTGGCAGGCCTTACTGATAATCTCACTGGGGATCCGGTGTGATTTGGAGGACTGTGTGTGAGATGTGTGGTCACCCTCAGCAGCATCCTCATGGATCAACTCCTTTGGCTTTGCGTTAGCATCTCCGATTTCCCACAAGCCAGTATTCAGAAGACCTGCTTTGTAATTTCCAAATATTGATTTCAGTAGACTAGGAATTTTAAGAATCAAAACAAACAAAACCAAAGCGAATTCCCATTCCGGAGACAGACCTGGGGACGAGTTTAGCACAGGTAGAAGTCATTCTTACTGTTAAGTTTCCAGACTCAGTGGTCCAGTTTCTGAGGTCTGTATTTCACAGAGAAGACCCAAACCATGGGTTCCTACTCACTTTAAGGGAGAGAGATATCTCTGAGGGAGAAGAGGAGCTTGGGGTAGCGTGGTCTCAGAGTGAGGTTGCCTGAGAGAAAGTAATGCCCCATCAACCTGTTAGAAGTCAGCTGGGGAAGAGCACAGAGCACAGTTCAGATGGGTATTTGGTGAGGAGGAAGCTCAGAAGAAAGGGTGGTAGCACTTGGGAGTGCTGAGACCTCAATAGTAAGAGGGGTCTTTGGGAAAGTATTCAACACTTTAAAAACACAGCTCTGCCAACTACATTTCCCTATCTATAGGATAATTGGAAATCACCAACTCTAGGGGCTAGAGAGATGGTTAGTGGTTAAGAACACTGGCTGCTCTTCCAGAGGACCCAGATTGATCAGCTGGCAACCATGCGTGTGTCTAGCCTCCAAGGCATCTGATGCCCTCTTGTGGCCTCTGAGGGTACCTGCACACATGTGGCATATAGTCAGACATACACAAAACCAAAATGAATAAATGAAGTGACTTTTTTCTGAGGTTGCTGGTAACATTTGAAATCTACCAATGTCAAAAGCCTAGGAAGACAGAAATGAACAAAGTGAAAGAAAAAAAGCCTCCTAACCCAACTTCCCAGAAACAATCGCTGCTGTTAATGGTTTCCTGTAGTCAGTTTTATTCTACCTGTAAGGTTTGTTTTTGGTTTTTTGTATTTATGCAAAAATGATGCATTTCATCTTCTGTTATCTATGCGTTCCATTGATGTATTGTGACTATATTACTATATATTCACAAGTAATTGATTTCTTCTGGTACAATGCCAACAGAACATCACATTGTATGGATGCCTATGGGTGTACTTTCTTCCCCACTGTTGGGCATGGGGTATTTCTGATTTCCCACTACTGTGATATCTCAATGAAGCAGCTTTGCAGTCTCTTCACACACATTTGCTGGTTTAATATAATAAATCTCTAGAAGTGGGGAGCTGGGTTGAGGTTCTCAGATTTACAGGGCACATCGCTCAATTTTGCTCTGTACATTTTTAATGTACAGTGTGATGACAACCAGATGCTTGCTCCCAGTAATATTAAACTGTTTGGTGTGAGACCCTGTCTGCTTTCATTGCTTAACAGTTGAGTCTGAATGACCATGTTATACCTGCAAGTTAAGAAGACTCAGCATGGTCCAGAGCAGTTGCGGTCAGGGAAAGAACACAGCTGACAAACCCGCTCTGGTGCTACTACTGGTAAGTCATGGACAGCAGAAGAAGGTGAGGGAGGACCAGAAGGAGCTAGCCAAGAAGCTGTTTCCCTTCCTCCTTTTTAGGTGCACAGGTCTCTACTCCTTTCTCCCCTAGTCTGTGGTACTGGGCTGAGCGGGCTGAGTTGGGAGGTCAAATTGTGTGTGCAAAGAACATTGAAGATTCCTACACACATTTTGGTAGGAAACACTTGAGTTTATTTTGTTCTGATGAGCAAACTTTTACCCAAAGCAGATCATGTGCCAGACTTTGGAGTTAAACACAAGTATGGAATGGCTCCTGCACTTTTGCAGCACATAGCTAGTAACTCCTAAAGGTTGCTCAGTAGCCCTTACCTTTTGGCGAGTGAGCCTCATTCGATTGATAGCACCTCTCTCTTGCTCTGTGCAGCTTTGGTGGATGTTCTGAGCCCCTGCTCTCACATGTTGAGTCTTCGTCAGGTGAATTCGCTCCAAAAGCTTGATTCGCACTAAAGACAAAGATGGAAGACTGGTCTAGGGTGCTTCCAGTGGTCCCAAAGTTTGCTCCATGCTCCCAAGCACAGCCCTGGCTACTAGGCCAATGGCACCTTCTGTGTTTGCAATGCTACTCGTGTAATTCACCCACATCAAGCTTCAATTCTTGCAGCAACAAACCCTAAACAGTAGGATGTCCTGCAAGTCAATCTGTTTTGAAATTTGGTGAAAAAAAAATTTGTCTTCCTAACTACCCCACCCCACGCCTGGTCTCACACTCTTGGTTGACCTACGTTGATTTACCTTCCATTCCTAAGGTGGGTGGGCTGGAGACACATACCACCATGCCCAGCTCTCTGACGTCTACATTTAAAAAGATTTTTCAGAAAGAAACCACTGGAACTAAGTTTAAAAAGGAAAAATGATGCAGACAACAGAGCAGACTGTGGGCGTCGGTCCTCACCACATGAAGCATTCAAAAGAGCGTTCAAGCATCACTAGGGAGGGCAGATAGAGGGTTCAGAGTGTCCCCAGGGAAACTCAATTTGTTGTAATATTTCTCACTGTAGTGCATCACTGGGCAAGGATTTAGTTATGTTTAATTGGAAATGAGACTTTAAAAATTTTGACTGTCTTCCATTGGGGATAATTTAAAGACTGCAAAGAAGCAGAGTAGAATCAAATGAATTGTTAGGTAGCCTTTAGTGATCTCTGAAGAGCTCTAAGGCCACAGTGAAGGTCTAATAGGTAACCTTCTTACCCACAACTCCTTTGGAAATCATGGCGTTGCTTTCATTGTGTAGCTAATGGAAGTATTTTGGAGACCTCGGCTTTTATTTTGGAGCTACTGATATTTTAACTTTAATTTTTTTTTTCTGTCTTGGTTTTAAAGCTGCCTGTTTCCACCATAAACAATCTGTAGAAAAAGTAACCACAAAACTGGATTCCTGGAACCAGGCTCTGAAAATAAAGACACAATGAAGTCTTCAACAAGAATTAGATTAAATCTGAGCTAGAACAGATTTAGTATCTCTGAGTAGACAATTGTAAGAGCTTGCTAGAGAGAAGATTCAGTGTGAAGGTAACAGATCTGGGTCCTTTGTAGGGAAGGGTCTCTAATTGTGGGAGGTCCACCCCTTCTCTTTAAAATGTTATGATGATGATGATGATGGTGATGGTGATGAGAGTTACGGGGAGGGGGAGCATGCCTGCATGCCACAGTTGTGGATGTGTGGCTGTCTCTCATCTTGGGGAGATAGAACACTTAGATGATCAGGCTGCCCCACTGGGTGAGCTCACTGCTCTCCTTATCTGTTAATGCAAAGGTGACACTTGGTTTTTAGAGGTCACCCATCTTGTTGTCTCATTAAAATTAGCCATGGAGGTTTAAAACTATGCTGTGGTGTGATGGGATATTTTTTAACACCTAAATGCTCTAGAATAATGAATCTCAAACTTCAGTTTACATCAGAATCACCTTGCATTTGTTTAACTTTGTTTCTGTTTCTTTTTCTGTCATTGTTATCTATGTATCTATTTATTTAGACTGCGGCTCACTAGGTAGCCTACACTGGCTCAGACCGGTGCTGCTCTGGACCCTACCTCAGCTTCCTGTGAACTGGGATAGCAGGCCTGTGTGGCTGAGCCCAGTGGGAAGGCTTCTTAACATGCAGGTTGCTAGGCAACAGGCCAAGGTTTCTGCATCCTAGGTCTGCAGAGAGCTCCAGGGTTCCTTCCTAACAGACTGTGGCAGCTGGGCACCTGCATCTGCAGATGACTTTAATCTCTTGTGTAGTACTTAATTTTAGGACTCCATGATGGTTTTTGCTTTGGTAATATCACTTATTTATACTTCCTGTTACATAATTGTACATTTCTCTCCTCAAGTTTTGGGGCAGGGTAAATTTGTCTTAACATCTCACCAAATGTTAATTAAGAGCAGACATTTGTGGCAGTGACATGGCTCAGCAAGTGAAGGTGTCTGCTGCACAAACCTAACACACTCAAGTTGGATTCCTGGAACAAAGTTGTCCTCTAACCTTAGCATGGGCTTGATGACAACCCCACCCCAGCCCTGCAGCACCCCATACCACTAAATATACACACAAAAGAAGGAAAGGAAAGGAAAGGAAAGGAAAGGAAAGGAAAGGAAAGGAAAGGAAAGGAAAGGAAAGGAAAGGAAAGGAAAGGAAAGGGAGAGAGAGAGAGAGAGAGAGAGAGAGAGAGAGAGAGAGAGAGAGAGAGAGAATAAACATATCCTGAGCTGTATGAGAGAATAACTGAGGAATTTTTATTAAAAAACAAAAACCCTACAGAGCTAGAGAGATGCCTCAGAAGCTGAGAGCACTTGTTTTTTCCAGAGGTCCTGAGTTCACTTCCCATGATGGCTGGAAATTGCTACAACTCCAACTCCAGGAGAGCCCATGCCTCTGGCCTCAAGTCACACACACACACACACACACACACACACACACACACACACACACACATGTCACATGCATACACAAAAGGGGGGGGGAATCTTTTAAAAACAAAGAAGAGAAAAGAAAAGAATCCTGGAGTCTTCTTGGAATAATTGGACATTTTCTCATGTTGGGACCCATATGCAGTCAACACCAACACTGCGAGACCTTACCCAGTACAGCCACATCAGATTTCAAGCTGTGGCAGATATTGAAGACTCCTCCATGAATTTAAAATTGTTAATTTCAGATCATGCACAAATTTGGTGCTGCTCACAGCCCCACTAAAGCCTGCCTTATTTTGACTCTCTTCCCCACGTCTGGCTCTCTGTTAGGAGTACCAAGGGCTAGGAAGAGTCTTATGAGCTTTCTCCACAAGTGATGGGCAGAACCAAGACAGAGCAAAAGCAAGCTAAAACAAAAGTTTTATGTAATGGGCCCTAACAGCAGCAGAAACGTCACTTCCCCGGGATTGTTCTGAGTCATCTTTCTGCACCGGTGCCCGTGTTGCAGCTTGTCCGTGAGTTAAACGGGTTTAGGTCTCTACGGATTCCTGCCAGTTCCTCATTTCTAGATGACTGAGTAGACTTTAAAAAGGGAAGATTCATTATCCAGATGGTTGGTAATTTGAGATTATTGTTTATTCTGGAGAAACGTATATAACATAATCTTCACCATTGTAATAATCTTCAGTTCCTTGGCTTGCAACGCCCCATGATGTGTGGCCATCTCAGCCGTCCATCTCTAGGCAGCCCCCCGGAAACTGAGTAAAAGGGTATCTCTAAGCAGCAGTTCCTTCAGCCGGCGGAAACCACTACTTTACTTTGTGGGTGCCTATTCCAGGCGCCACAGGAAGTGGGATCATCCATCTTTCCGTGCCATGCTCATTTTGTTTAGCTGTCAGTCATCCAGGGATGATCTGTGCTAGACGTGTCTATGGTGATATAAACTCCTGTTTTTAGCTGTCGCTTTCTCCTAGGTGCTCAGCCCAGAAATGTGGGTATCTTTGTGATCCTTTCTCATCTCACTCTGATGTTCAATCGACCTGTAAATCTTACTGATCCTGCCTTTCTACAAGCTCCCCAAATCCCCATCCTTATCACTGAGCCCACCACAACCTGCCCTCTGTGATAATTCAGCATCCAAGCTCCTAGCCAGTCTCTTTGATTATCTGCCACCACTCATTAATTCAGTAATTCATTCAGCAAATACTTCAGGCAGTGAGCCAGGTTCTTGGATGACAAAATCATCCATGTAGCCCTTTGAGCCATTTATCTTAAAAAGAAGAAGAAAGGAAGAAAGAAGGAAGGAAAGGAAAGGAAAGGAAAGGAAAGGAAAGGAAAGGAAAGGAAAGGAAAGGAAAGGAAAGGAAAGGAAAAAGAAAGGAAGCATGAAGGAAGGAAGGAAGAAACAAAAGAAGAAAGGAAGAAGAAAACCTGATTTTATCCAAGTGTGTCTAACTCAGAGCCTTGCTTTTCCTGACCCACTCATTGCCCCTCAATACAGGGCTGGAAAGAAGTTCAAAATTCTGGATAAGATAAATGAAGGTTCAGCCGGGCGTGGTAGCGCATGCCTTTAATCCTAGCACTTGGGAGGCAGAGGCAGGCAGATTTCTGAGTTCGAGGCCAGCCTGGTCTACAGAGTGAGTTCCAGGCCAGCCAGGGCTACACAGAGAAACCCTGTCTCAAAAAACAAAAAAACAAAAAACAAAACAAAACAAAACAAAACAAAACAAAAAGATAAATGAAGGTTCAAAGCATCATGGAAACCAAGAGTAGTGGATACAGGAAGATAAAGAGCTGATGTGTAGTATTGTGGAAGTCTGATTTTGCAGTCATAGTTAATATAGAAAAACACAAAGCTCCAGGAATTTTAGTTATCACTATGCTTTAAGAGCAATCTGCATTAGACTGATTTTAAAAGCCTGACCATGAGTCATAATACTCCCTGCTGTTATGGCTGACCACAGTCTTCCATCTCCACACTGGATTCTATAAAGGATATTAACTAGAGGGGCATGCATCCACGGCAGCAATTCAGAGGCATGGTGATTGGAACAAGGCAGCAATTCAGAGGCAGGATAATTGGACCCTGGCTGTACTTGGGAACATGCCAAGAGCACAAATTTCAAATGCAGCTACATGACGACTTTGTCATCCAAGAGGACAGCTCAATGCCCGACAAGAAATGCTCATGCTGTGTATTTGGTGAGGAAATTGGTGAAATAATGAGTTTCCAGGTGATTTTAATGCCTGTCTGCACATATTTGTTTCCGTACCACTGATCTGCAAAAGAAAAGACGTCTTAAAGCAGTGGTTCTCAACCTTCCTAACACTGCAGCCCTTTAATGCAGTTCCTCATGTTGTGATGACTCCAACCATAAAATTATTTTTGTTGCTACTTCGTAACTGTCATTCTGCTGCCATTATGAATCATAATGTAAATATCTGTGTTTTCCAATGGTCTCAGGAGAATCCTGTGAAAGGTTGAGGACCATTGTCTTAGAAGATGTCGGAGAAGTCGTTTTGGGGAGGGAAAGATGGCTCAGCCTTTAGAGCATTTGTTGCCCTTTCAGAAGACTCCATTTTGGTTCCCAGCACCCACATGGTAGTTCATAACCATCCTTTAATTTAGTTCCAGGGGATCTGACAATCTCTTCTGACGTCCATGGGCACTGTGCATGTGGTACAGATCCAAACAAGCAAACTAAAGACGTATACACATACAATAAAATAAATCTAAAGAAAGAGAAATGGTTCTTTAGTTCAGAAAAAGAGGGCTAGGACCCCAAGACCTGAAAGGCTGCTGCCATGTGCACTTGGAGATGCCAGAAGGAGGGGAGTAATAAGAAAATAAAGAGGGTCATGAGCATCTCCCGACCCACCCATCCCACAAGTCCCATATAAAGAGAGGCAGTCATGGTCAACCATTTTATTCTTCAATAATTTCCGTGCCCATATATAAATGCTTATGTTACTATTCCTTTGCTCTTCAACTTTAGAAATTATCCATTTAATTATTATTTTTATATGTCAAATAGAATGTAGCTGTTAGTGTGTGGACTTAACACTATCTCCTCCCCTCTCTTCCCTCAATACAGTTATGTAGTGGTGATTGTTTTTGCTACACCACTTTGGCTCCTGCTGGGTCACATGTGTGCACCTACCCAGGAGCTATCTTTCCATCTGTGAATTGAAGACACACACACACACACACACACACACTAGATTATTTTAAAAGTTCCTTGGCTACCTCAAAAGATGGACACTCCTAAACCTTTCCCTGCTACCCCAGGCCCAATCAGGGAAGTGGCCAGTAGCCATTTACCCAGGGTCTCACATGGCTGGTTGCCTTTATATCCTGCTGTTCCTGTGTCTCATCCTTCTACCCCGAGTTATGGCAGTTCACTCCTGTTCCTCTCTATGTCCTAGCCTGTGCAACTCAAAGGGTCCCGTCCGTGCCCAGTCATTAGCTGTTGACATCTTTATTGATTGATCAAAAACCAATTGGTCACAAGGACCTTTAGCGTTTGGACATGCAGATTCCCAATTGAATCAAAGTATTAGAACCAATCTCCAACATAGTAGTATTATCACAGATTAATAATTTTAGCTATTCTTTAAATTTTTAAATTATCAAATAGAAGAGTGGTGTGTGTGTGTGTGTGTGTGTGTGTGTGTGTGTGTGTGTGTGTGTTGTTCTGTGTTTAGTGCTAAAACCCACATGGGGCCAAACTCAATCTGTATATGATGTCGTACATGGTTGGTTGTTAAGCATTATAAAAGCAAGTGCTCATGGGAAATAGCTATTGAACAATTGTGTGAGTAATGATGACCACCAGGGACACAAGTCTGGATGAATTCTTCTGGATGACCTTGGAGCACTTATAGAAAGAAAATAAATGACTGACTGGTTTAGATGTTTAAGTTCTCAGCTATGGGTTCAGAGCATCATTGAGCTTTTAACCTAGAGAGCTTTGAAAACAGCCCCTTCTCAGAGCCACAGTGTCAGCCCTACCAAAGAAGTAACAAAATCTACCTGAATTCACAGCCTGCCTATACCTCTCATGTGAACTTAGACATCAGTTGAGGAGGAATGGGGTGTTAAGATACAGAAATGGGGCTGGAGAGATGGGTCAGTGGCTAACAGCACTTACTGCTCTTGCAGAGGACCCAGGTTTGCTTCCTAGCATCCATGTGGTGGATCACAAATATCCCTAACTCTAGATCCAGGGGTTCTGATGCCCTTTGCTGACTTTTGTGGACACTAGGCACTCACATGGTACATATACGTACATGTAAACAAAACACATATACACATAAAACTAAACAAATCTAAAAAAATATTTAAAAATAAAAAGATGTAGAACAGGGCCACCTGACAGGCTCAGATGGAAAACTCAGCATCACGGATTGCTGGGTCCACATGAGCTTCCCTTGGTGGAAGCAGCCTGCCCATCTATGCTTTCCCCTCTCTCACATGTGAAGACTGTAATAGTCTCACTTGGGGCAGTTGGCTTATAAGAGGATGTGGAGCATCTTCAAGACACATCCCAGCTTCCATTTGCCCCTAGATGCGTATAACTAAAGAGACTAAATTAGAAGCCTGACATGGGAGGGAAGAGCCGGTACTGTGCCGTGGTTGCGGAACCACAGTTGAAGATGCAAGAAGCTGGCGCTTACCACATCCTCATCAACTCCCCTTCTCAAAAGGCATACGAATCTTGGGGAATTATCGTGGGCACCTGTAAACTACACTCCGATGTACTCTTCTAGGGGGATGTATGTTAGAACAGATCAATATTTTGCTGGAAGCTGGTCTGCCTATCAACTCGAGAGTGATTTTTTTTTTTCACCTTCCCAATCTGTAAACACCACGAGAAGCAACCTTCTTTTATCAGTGAGGACTAATTGTGTTTTCAGTCTTGCTTCAGAATTATGCTAGCTGTCCTGTCTTGTCCTACTATGTTCAGAAAAGCCTTAGGCATTTCGACATTCCTTTCACTATTACAATAGAGTACTGGATCCCATGTGCTCATTACACCTGATGAGCAGAAATGGGCAAGTTCTTGCAAATACCTTATTTTTATTTTATGGATGCAACTGTTTTACCTGCATGTATATATATACCCATGACTGCCTGTGGAGGTCCTATGGGGGCATTGGATCCCCTGGAACTAGAGTTACAGACAGTTGTGAGCTCCATGTGGGTATTGGGAATTGAATCTAGGCTCTATACAAGAACAGTAAGCATTTTTAACCTCTGAGCTACCCCTGCAGTCCAAGTTATTGACCGATACCTTAATCTCTGAACTGAAGGGCAGGTGATGAATTCCATGACAGTTAAGGAGTCTGTCTCCTCAGTGAAGTTTCTTTTTGTCAATATTTTTATTATATTTTATTTATTTGTCTGTTTGTTGTGTGTGTGCATGCACACTCAAGTGCAAATGCACACGCACATACATATGCCTGTTCATATGCACACAGGCGTGAAGGCGTGTATCATTCAATCAGAACCAGCCTGTGGAAGTCAGAGGACAATTTCCCAGAATCACTCATCTCCTTCCATCATGTGTATCCCAGGGATTGATCATAGGTCATCAGGCTTGGCAACACCTTGCCTTTACCATCTCAGCATCTCACCAACTGCCTAGGTGAAGTTTCCAGACTTAAGTCCTGACAGCTCCTAAAAAGGTAACCAAATGTTGCCTTTTTGTCTCTTGGAGGCAACCCATTTTAATATGTTCTTTTACTTTGCAACCTTTCAGTTTGGGATGGGGAAGATGAAGGGGAGGGCCGCCTCGGTTTTGTGCCTGTCCTACAGGGCATCCTACACTGTGGAATGGCATTGGCCTGTGCACTGAATGTCTGTGGTTTCCAGTCCTGCATCTCCTTGCTGCTCGTCTTTCATTCCAGTCACCGAGAAGGTTGCCTAGAGAAGCAGAAGCTGTCATGATGGCACCACATCCCTGCAGCCTGCCTAAGGAGTGCTTCCAACCTCAGGTCCCCAGCTCTGCTTCTTTGCTTGGAGGCTTTCTCCTGGGTTGAGAAAATCTTGTTCAGCACGCAAGCAGCTTGGGGGTCCTGGGAATTTCATGTCTTCAAGGAAAACTTAGCCCGGTAAGGATGGAAGTTTCTGATCTCCATGTGAGACAATTTAGAGGTGAGTTCTGCATTCCCTCGAGACTCGCTGTCCACAACACCAGTCATTGTTATAGTAACATAGTCTAGCTTTTGCTTGCTTTCTTCCATCTCTCTTTGCCCATACCTTGTGTATGCTTTCTGGGGAACACCTCCCAAACAAGCCACCTGGGCAACTCCAAACTCAAACTCTTATGTTTGAGTATTTGGTTTGGTTCCAGTTGGCATGGCCTTGTCGAAAAAGATGCATCACTGGATATAGGCTTTGAGTTTTCAAAAGACATGTACCCCGTGGGCCTCTTTGCTTCCTGTTTGTGGATCAAGCTGAGAGCTCTCAGCTATTGTTTCAGTGCCATGTCTACCTGCTTGCCTGCCTACTGCCATGCTCCCTATCATGATGGTGACAAACTCCTATCCCTCTAGAACTGTAAAATCCAAATACACTCTTCCTTCTAAAAGCTGTCTTGGTTGTGGCGTTTTTTCATAGCAATAAAACGGTAACTAACCCAGCTTCCTTTTCTGCATTCACACCCTTCCCAGAGCTTTCTACCCAGATGATTTATTTTGTACATTGTGAACAACCTCCCTCCACACACTCCATGTTTTATTGATTTATTCTTTTTGACCTTTTGGGGGGTTATTTCATTGATGGGTAGTGAATAGGATTCAAAATCTGCCTCAAACATTAGCTCTTCTGTCGAGTTTTCTCCCAATTTCCTTCTCTCTCCAAGCTGTTAGCAATTGTAAGTTCCGAATGCACTTCTCCCTCATCCTTACTGCCCTGCAAAGACAAGGTCTCTTATTTAATAGGGGACAGAGAGGGACACTTTCTATTCTGTAGTGTAAGAGCTCATGCTCTTCATTTGTAAGAGTAGCCTATACACACGGCTGATGGTTTGTTTGTTCCGAGTTAACCTGGAAGGACACAAAGCTCAGTGACCCAGGTGTGTGTGAAAGCCCTCTATAAAGAGAAAGGGGATAGAAGCAGAGAAGCATGGCTAACGGTCTGGGTCTGGGCCAGGTGTTTCCAGGTTCCTGGCACCTTGCTGAGAAGAACTGAAGAAGCACAAGTAAATAGCAAAGCATTGGGGGTGGGGGGTTCCACTCAGAAGCAAAGGGAAAGCCCAGCACAGATACACTGCAAGAGGCAGCAGGTCTGAGCAAGTGTGCAGCTCACAAGAGTCAGCAAGTGCGCAGCTCACAAGAGTCTGACTAGTCTGGGAAGAGGGGAAGGGTGGGTTTCCTGTTGTGGGTGTAGGAAGAGGAGTTGGTTAGTAGGGGTGCAGTGTGTGTGGTTTTGATTGACAGGCTTGGGTTATGTAAACCTGTAAACCTCTGTTCACTGTGCATGTTCTTTCCCATAATGCACAAGACCTCTGTTCACTGTGCATGTTCTTTCCCATAATGCACAAGATGATGAACCTGGATTCCCCCAATTTACAGAGAGGACGGTTTGCCTTACTGCACATGCATCTAAAATCAGTCCACGATGTGTTTGTCATAAAAGGGGAGTTACTAAGGGTTGGTTGCGAGGGAGCAGTAGGTCAGATGATTGATTGCTTTGTTTGGAGGGGGATGAACAGATCGCATGGCACAGGTGGGAGTTCCAGGTTGCTAGGAACTTTATTAGGAAACGGTTGTGTGTGAGGCTCAAGCCTAGTGGGGTTCCGGGATATATCCCTGCTCTTGCCTGCACTGTAAGTCTCAGAGATAGACTGGCCACCTGACCAGATGAACAAGCCTTTACTTTGGAATGACTGACTGCCTTTGTTTCTCCTCTCTGCACAGCCTGCTGGCTCACGATGAGATTTAAAGCAGGTTTTAAGGGTGCTGACCCGCTGACTTCTCAGATCGGTAGCTCTCTGAGTAGAGCAGGTTTAAGATTTAGTTCTCTCTGTTCATTGGCTTCTGAAATCGCAGGCAGCAAGGACTGAAATCTGGCTTCACATCTGTTTATCACTGAATTTCCATACATTGACGCACGATGCACACTCAACAATTGTTAAATGAACAAATGAGCACATGCCTTAAGGGCGAGAAATTTGATTTAGGTTGGCATGTCGGCACCTAGATCAGATCTGTACACAGATTGAGCTCCAAGAGTGACTGCAGGCAGCCACCTGTCTCCAACCACACACTGGGGAAAGTGCTGTTCCCTGAGGACATCTGCCACAGTGGACGGGCAGGATGCCGTGGTGACAAATGTGGTCACAGGAACATGAAGATAGGGGTTCTGTTATTGTTGTTGTTTTGCATTTTGCTATAATGTTTTGACTATGCACATTATTGTGATTTGGATGTGAAATAATTCCCAAAGGCCCAAGGATTGAGGGCTTGGTCCTCAAAGCAGAGAGGTTCAGAGAACTTTTGGGAAGTTATTACATTATGAAGGCCCTGAACAAATAGTGGGTTAATCCATCGATAGATTCATGATTTGTTGGACTGTTGGAGGGTGATAGTGAAAAGGTATAATGTAAAAACAAAATTCTTTAGGCCCAGGCTTGAGAATGTGACCTTTGTAACTCAATGCTCCAAGGCATGCTAATCATACAACCGATAGCAACATTCCTCCACCCACCTGCTTCCAGGGGTTCAGGGAGTGTTCCTTCAAAGAAAGTCACCCTGACCCACCCTGATCAAACCCACTATGCAAATGTGCTATTGTTAGAGGCTCCTAGAACACAGTCTTGACTTTCCACTTCCTTGTGACTCTTAACTGGTATTTTTGGTATTTTCCAACAATGCCCTCCCCACCTCCTTGAGTTGTGGTTTCTTCTTTAAATACCGCCTTACACAGCTACTTGGGGCACCATGGCCCTCTACCCCTGCGTGGTGTATGACTGTGGGCCCTAGAGCGCTCTTGAAATAAAAGTCCTCTTGCAGTTTGCAGCAAGACCGGTTCTCATGAGTAACTTGGGGTGTCGCCTCTCCTGAGTCAGAACGTGGGGGAGTCCTCACATTGTGGGCCTTTCAATAGAAATGGAGAAGATAGAACTTAGTTGAAGGTAAGGTCATTTGGTCCTTAGGTTCTAGCAGGGTATATAATGTGGGAGTTACTCCCTGCCCCTGTTCACTATGACATGAGTAACAGCTTTTCTCCATCTCCACCAGACACAGTGGAGCCAAGGGAACACAACCTGAGACCTGTACAACTGTGGCTCTAAAACAAATCTTGTTTCTCCTTTGCCCAAGGCTGAATGGTGTGCAGGTGAAAAGCTGGAGTCTTGGATGTGGACTCTGAGCTCTATCTCTTCCTATTGTTGTCATTTTGGAGTTCCTCAAATTCCCTTTCACCTATTGTAAAGTGTGTGTGTGTGTGTGCATGTGTGTCTGCATATCTGTACGTATAATGCATTATTACATATTTTAGATATGCATTTTGTATGATCACTTTGGAGCCATGCAGGCCACGTATAAATTCTATGTGTTACCTATGGTCAGTAGAACCAGCACTAGCAGACTGGTGCAGGAGTTTGAGATGGTTAGGTGGCCTGCTCAGCGTCACTGAGAGGACGTGCAGTGAGCCCAGAGGAACAAGCTACACATTTTGAGATTCAGGGACTGTTTGCAGAGCTCTGTCTTCCAGAGATGGAACAGCTGGCTACACCTCACTAAGCACGGGGACTCATCACAGACTCAGCTTAATGACTGGATCGAAGCAACAGGACAGATGATTCAGAAAATCCATGTGGTTTCTACCACTGAAGTTCTGATGTATGTCTGACACACTAGTGTGAGTCTCTGAAGGACTCACTAAAGCCCAAGATACAGTGGTTTCTTATTCATTCATTCATTCATTCTGTAGTATATAGACGTAAAAAGGAACGGAATCTCTGACAAATCGATCCCTTAATATTGAAATGCCAGCATACCTCCTTTGGTTTCTAATATATCACACTGTAATAAAAAAGTGATCTAAAGATATCTCCTTAGTGGTGATACCATCTAGGTGACAATCAGCATGAGAGCACAGGATCTGTGGTGCTCTGCCCAGGCCAGGGCTGGTGAGAGGCAGGGTTCATACACCCCCGGGTCTCTCTGGCCTCTAAGAGATTACTTGCCTATGTCAGTTCCTTTCCAGTGGGCTTGGAGCCTCCATGTCTTCAACACGAAGGGTGAGATCAAGGGTCTGAAGCAGAGTCAAGGTGCTTGAAGATGATTTTATTCCTGGAATGGCAACAGGTCGGGTACTGGAGAAGTCTGGTGTTCTTCAGTCCTTTGTGAAGACCTGTGCTCTGGAATAGCTTTCCTTTGGCCAGAAGAACTTGCATATATACTTGCACACGCACACACACACATGTATTCGTTCATTATCCATTGCTGAGTCGGCTGAAGTACTTGTCTAGTATGGTTTATTTATTTGGTTTTATGCCCATGTGTGTGTGCCTTGCCTTGGAGGTCAGAAGATCCCCTGGAGCTGGAGTCATAGGTAGTTATGAACTTCCCAATGTGGCTGCTGGGAGCTGCACTAAGGACCTCTTCAAGAGCAGCAAGGGCTTTTTAACCCATACACCACTTCTCCAGCTCAAGAACTTGCTTTTTTTTTTTTAAACATTTATTTATACGTTTGTGTGCAAGCACACAAGCACGGGACTGTGCTGCATTGTGGAGGTTGGAGGACAGCTTTGGGAATTGCTTTTCTCCTATAATGCGGTCTCAGAGATTGAAGTCAGGTTGTCAGGTTTGGTGCCAAGTGCCCTTACTGACTGAGCCATCTCCATCTCCAGAAGAACTTTCTTGAACACTCTTCCGTAGTGTCAGTCAGCTGGCAACAAGTTTCCAGTTTCCGTTTTCCCTGAAAATGTCTTTATTTCACTTTATTGCAGGAGAAAGGGCAGAAACATGTAAATGTGTGTGTCCATGGAATAATAAAATATGTGCAAGTGTTGAAGATAATGCAAGAGGAAATGTAAAGACATCTGCTGAACATTAAGTGCCAAAACATTGATGATATTACTCTAGAAAAGTTAAGTATATTGAAAAAATAGCCTCTAGAACATCCTGGCAGGGGTGGGAAGCCATGCCAGGCCAACGATGTGGCTTTTGCTTATTGGAATTTTCTGAAGTTTCTAAAATAAGCCTGTGTCAACATTTGTAAGAAAGTATAACTTGTTTGTCTTTTCCATCTAATATTTCACATTATTGAGCTATGCATATCTTAATTTAAGAGTATAAACATCACCTCAGCCAGCTGTGGTGGAATATGCCTTTAATCCCAGCAGTCAGGATGGAAAAACTGGCAGATCTCTGTGACTTTGAGTGAGTTTCATACTATGCAAAGCTACATAGAGAGACCCTATCTTAAAAATGAATAAATTGGGGGCTAGAGGCATGTTTCAGTGATTAAAAGCAATGGGTTTGTTGTTGTTGTTGTTGGGCTTTTGGGGGGAGGGAGCAGAAGAGCAGAGTTTGGTTCTCTGCACCTACATGGTGGCTCACAACCATCTATTCCAGTTGCAGGGAATCCCCTGCCCTCTTCTGATCCCCATAGACACCGGGCTTGAACGGAAAGCACCATTAGCCATGGGGTCACCTCCCTGGACCTCTTTGAATCCTTCAGTCCCCACACACACACCAGCTTCCTGAGGTCCCAACCGTCTGTATGCTAGTCCAGATTACATGGCGCCTGCAGTCACTGAGGCCACACGTGTCTGCCTGGCTCTTTAGCATGTCTTCCTTGCTTCAGCTGGGGAGTTTAAATAGTTCAAACCATCTTGTATTTTAAGTGCATTGAGTTTTTTGCCAGTGTCGGTCTTTAATTAAGCTCAGTCAATTTTTCATTTGGATATACATTTTTGGCTGATAATATGCTAGTTTTTAAAAGTAGTTTTTATTTCTTTTCTGTTGTTAATAGTTTCTTTTTATTTATATTTATAGTACTGCTTTAAAGTTTTTGCCTGCAACTGGGTGGGGTGAATGCCTTAAATATACTCTCTTAGCATTTTTCAACTATATAGCAACAGGTCATTATTAGCTATATGGTCACCCCTGTGGCTAGCGGAGGAAGTTCCCAGTGAATGTGGAATGTACAGATGAAGTCATGTGTGGATGTGTATTGTTGACATGCACAGCCTGTCAACGGCTCTAATGCCTTAGACCCTTGGGAACTGGCAATCCTCTGATCCAAGGAAAAGACTGAACAGTGTGTGTGTTGCTTCCCCTCCGGCAAGTCCAGCTTGCTTATGGAGATCGCCCACTGAGACCCACTGACTCCTTCGTGTGTTGTAAGTAATGAACAGTTCCGGTTTGTTACATAGTTGCTAGGTTTGTTACATAGTTGCTAGCATTCCGGCAGAGCAAGTGCAGCCTATCTTATCTCCACTTTTCTGTACAAGTGTCTGTCCTTCCTTCATTCTCTGGTTGTCCCAGTCAAGTTTCCAGAGCCTCAGTGGATACAGCAAACACAGTATATCATTAAAATTCTTAGCTGCAAATGATGAGAGTCAGCCTGGCTGGTTGATTGATTCTCAGAATTGTCAAGATCCAGGAGGAACAAGCCTGAGAGATGCAGAGGAACTAAGGTTAGCCGGGTGACAGGAGGCCCTGGGGGGCCAAGTTTGTGTGGTTGCTGCCTTGGCTCACACACTGGGTGGCATGGTTGCTGCCAACAGAGTCTGCTGTGAGTGGCTCCGCTTCTCTCCAACTCTTGTCTAGAGCAGGGATCCCCATTCTGTCACCTGCCTATGGCCCAAGAACCAAGTGCTTTGCTTTCTTGCTTCCATAGAAGGAACTGGAGCCCTGCCTTGATCAAGTCAAGGGTTAATTTCCAAGGGCCAGCCAGGTACTTACGGATGCAGGATGCCCATCCATGTTGACGGAGGTCACTTCTGGGCTGATCTGTAGAGTTTGAATCCCAGCCATGGCATTGCTCATCATTTTTGCTGTGAGACCTTGGGAAAAGTTCCTCTCTTCACCCTGATAGCTTGACTTCTCCACCCGTGAAAGGTGGATTGTAATATGTCTGTTTTGATGGGAGGATTTATTGTGTTAAAGTATACAAAGCATCTAGGGTAGTATCTGACACTCAGTAACTGCTGCGTGTTGTTATTAAATGCCCCAGTCTGGTCATCTCTGTGCCAAAGGCTGACACTTATCAGTGATGTATATTTCTAGGGGTTGGACTTGGAACCCTAGCTTTAAAACAGAAACGTGTTCAATTACTTTGCTGTGAGCACGTGGAGTTTGCTGCCATTACTGAAGTCACTATCTTTAACCCTTGTATAATATTCTGTCATATACACTTCCTTAGGGGTAGGAATTTAGGCCGTCTTTCGTACTTTTTCACTAAGAACAATTCTTGGGCCTTCATTCATATTCCTGACTCTGTGTACATGACGAGTGTGGAGTTGCTGGGCTGAGGCTCAGTCCGGCCTGCTGAATGCCAGAGCATTATGTCATTCTCCCACTTACAGAGTCATTTGTAGGGACAAACAATCAATTCTGAGGTGGGTGATGATCCATGGCTAATGGAGAAATTCCTCAGCTGTGCCCCGTCCCCAAGAGAGAACAGTCATTCTGAGGGGCCCTTGGTAAAGGAGGCATTAACCACTCTTCCCATTGTAAATGAATCCACATTGAACATTTAGCCACATTTGATGAACATAAAAACAGGAAAGAAAAAAAAAAGATTTAAAGGGATGTTGTCAACACGAATTTTTATTCCATCAGAAAAAGGCTTTTAAAGTTATTTTTTAAAATGTATTCAATGAACATTTAATCACAGACATTTGTGGCAGACTCAGGGAGTGGTGATTTGTGGGGGTAAGATGGATTGAGACACTATTTCTTTTCGAATCTGACACAGTAAGTCTCATTAGTGAGCCAAAAACAATTTAATTGTCTGTGTATCGGAGCGCATCAGGAGTTATTGGATGGTGGGATGGGGTTTTAGAAAAATGGTGGAGTGTTTAAAAGTGTCAAGTCACCAGAAGGACTGTAGAAGAGAGGGACAGTCAGTGAAAGAAGGGAAACTCACTGGAGGTAGGGTGGGGTGGGGCAGTAGGGATGGTACAGTCCTGGCCGAGAGATCCAGGCTCGGTACCCAAGAGTACGGCCATCCATTCCCTCATGTAGAGTCTAAATCCAGGTCTGGACACCACCTCCCTCACCCAGGCCTTTCTCAGCTTTCTGCAGTCAGAAGAAAGGTACCTGGAAGGCAGGTTTAGTCTATTCCTCTGCAGGCAGCCTCTGGGGACCCAGAGGGCAACTCCCAAATCATCTGAACTCCTGTGTGCTTTTACTTCACCTGCTGAGGCTGTGGCTGAGGCTGCAAACAGATCCTCTTCTCCTTGACCGTTCTTTCTACCCACCCCATCCTTCCAGACGCACAGCCATGGGATGAGGGACCACTGCCTGTGGGTGTCCTCGGTGGTGGGCTCTGGGAACAGCTTGCCTGGTTTTGAAGTGCCAGCCTGAGCTCCCTTTTCTGCCTTTGAGAAAAGATGCAAGAGGTGTGGGGAAGGGCTCAGCAGTGAGGTGAGGTGAATTCTGACTCGGTAGGACTGAAGAGCATTTCGATCAGATTGCAAAGGGAGGAGGGAAAATGGCCTGCCTCTGACCCTGCTTCAGTCAGCCCTTAACCCTAACCTTAACCTTAGTCCCTAGTCTTTAAACTAATTTGAGAGATACGTAGGCATTCCCAACAGTAGGGAAGTCAGAGGGACAGCACATTGCCCCAGGGCATCTCCTGGGAAGTATGGTTTCTAGGGACAGTAGGATGTGCGATTCCTAATTCCTCACTCGCAAGTTGTCAGACTCTGACTCCAGGCTGCTCAGTGCTGCTCCAAACCGCCTGGATCCTTAACCTTAGGACTAGGCTCTTTCCTGTGTGTGCAGTGACATTTGGGAAGTTATCGTCAGTGACCTGAGGACCAGCCAGCCAGTCAGTTGAAGCAAACGGGAGTGATAAAGAAACACGCCTCAAAGGCGCAGTTAAAGTCAAAGGAAAATGAATTGTGCTTTTTAATTTTCATAAAGCATTTTAAGCAAGCCATCGCTGACGGGCATTTTGTTCTGTGACCCGATTATGATGAGGTCTAAGGATTTTATTCTGCTTTTCATGACTTTCTTGCCCATTCTGCACCCAGAGTCCTCTTGCAGTCCCCACTGTGACTGAGACAGTTTCACTTCTAGCGACAGGCAGGGACCTGATTGCTGCATTTGCAGACATATTTCCTATATATTGAACTTCCGTTTTAACCGCTGTATATTTTAGTTTCAAATACCTCATTTAGGAAAGAAAGGAAAGAAAGAAACAAGATGGCGACAGACTCATTGGAAATACTCTAAATGCAAATTCCAGGTCATGGGTGAAAGGCACAGTTCTCACCATGAGGAGTAAAAGAGATGGTTTACTCTGGGGAAATATTTGAGTGACCCTGGGAACAGAGGGTTAGGTCTGCCCAAATACCATGTTCTAGTTCCATATTCTGTGCAGTAAGCTATGAATGGAAACAGGACAAAGAGGACTATAAAACTCCATGTCTTTCAAATACAAGATTGTAGAGTGAAGAGGCAGGAGCCTAACAGCTCATCTCTAGAACAACTCAGACTCAGCGCTTCTGAGTCAGCATAGAATGTATGTGCACATATACACAGTCACACACACTCTCACTCACACATACTCACACACATACATACATCCACACACTCACACAAATGCATGTGTATACATGCACACATATTGCACATGTGAGCACACACACACTCTCACATACAGTCACACACAAATGTACTCACACATACACACACATATCACACACATATACACACTGATGCACATACACACACTCTCACACACATGCACTCACACTCACATATACAGTCACACATGCATTAACACTCATGCATGCACACAGATGCACATGTGAGAGCACATACAAACTCACACACACACTCAAACACAATGCACACATACATACATATACAAACAGTCACACATGCATGCACTCACATACACATTCGCACACACTCACACAGAGAGAGACAGAGACAGAGAGACACAAAGACAGAGAGACAGAGATAGACTGATTGACAGATCTGTTTGGTTATCTACTACATAGGTTAAAAAATGATTGCCTATTAACTTCATGAGCATCCAATAGCCACACTTGTAGCTGTTGCTGTGGATGTGGATGGTCACATCTTTGGCTACTCATAAGCACTGTGAGTATTTTGGCCTTTCTTTAGTCTTAATAGAATTTCTAACCCGACATTAACACTTACTTTGTTAGTAATCTTAGCATTGTATAAAAAGGCTTCCATGAATCATACATAATTCCAACTGTCAAAGGTCTGATTCTTGCCTAAATTTGCTAAATTCATTTTGCAGTTTGACATTTAAATAATTGCTACATACTTGCCTTTCCTCTCTTGAGTTCAGCTCTGGGGTCATTAAGAACCTGGTGCAGCTGGTGAGCAGGCAGCGGTAAAAGCGCTTGCCACACATCTGCAGACTGAGTTCAATCCCAAGGTCCCACACTAAGGTGAAAGAAGACTAAGTCCACAGTTATCCTCTGTCTTCCAGTGTAGCACAAGTGTGTCTTCTCATACTACAAACACACACACACACACACACACACACACACACACACACAGAACTAGATGCATCAGTAAAAATGTCATGAACTTGGCCTCAGAAAACATTGTTACCTGTAAACCTTGTGACGTGCAGCAATCTGAAAAAATGGATGAAATATTCTATTAAATGTAATAAATAATATACTTTATGATTGCATGCATAGTTACTAAGATACTCATGATTCTAGACTGGAGAGGAGGCTCTGTTGGCAAGGTGTTTGCTCCACAAATGTGAGGACCTGAGTTAGAGTCCCCAGAGCCCACATTAGAAAGCTGGATATGGGGAGTTCCTGAATTATGACTTCCAGGCTCAGTAAGAGACCCTGTCTCAAAAATAAGATGGGATCAGGCATATAGGTCACTGTTCTGAAACACAAGAATCAAGTTCTTGTCTGAACCGTCAATACCTACCTGTCTCTCTAGCTTCCCACTCCGCCAGAAATGATGGTGCACACTTTAATCCCAGAACTCGAGAGGTAGAATCAGATGGTTCTCTGTCGAGTTGAGGCTAGGTTGGTCTATCTATATAAGGAGTTCCAAGCTAGCCATGGCTACATAGTGAAACTATATCTCAAAGCACACACACACACACACACACACACACACACAAAACACGCACACGTGCACGTGCACACACACACACAAGTGGTCCTGTCAACATTTCACCATAGAAAGGGCTCATGAGTGCCTATGGACAGTTAATGGTGGCTCAGTGGAGGCTGTTGTTTTCTTCTGTGGTGTAGCCACTGTTAAGTTGCCCAGACTGTAATAAATAGCTTTCGATCCTTACTCTGCACACAGCACTAAAGTCACTGGTTGATGCACACACAAAGACATGGAAGTAAGAGGAGGATTTGTTGGGAAGTGGGGGTTCAGCAGGAGACGGGTGTGCGCACATACATAGTTCATGTGCACCTCTCCCATGCGCATACAGAAGCACGTGCACACAAAAAGATAGTAGAATAAACTGCCAAGCTAGCAGCTATTGAAATGTTAACATGTGTGTGCAGGTTAGGTGTCTTTGGTCAGCTTGGCACAGCTGGAGTCATCTGGGGAGAGGAAACCTCGATGGCGAAGATGCCTCCACCAGATCAGCCTCTTGGCAAGTCTGTCGGGGCACTTTCTTGAATGTAGACTGATGTGAGATGGACACCCTGGGGTGAGATAAAAAGCAAACTGATGAAGCTTAGGGAACAAGCCAGTAAGCGGCACTCTTTTGTGGTTCCTGCCTCTGCTTCTGCCCTGACTTCCTTCAATGAAGGACTGTGATCCAAATGTGTAAGCCAAATAAACCCTTTGTCCCCACCCCACCCCCACTACCACCCCCGCCCCCACCCCCAAGTTGCTTTTGGCCACAGTGTTTATCACAGCAGTAGAAATTAAATCAGGGCAATCTGTACATTATATTCCTGTTACAGCTATCTAGGAGAAGTACCTATGGACAGTGCCTGATACCTACTAGATATTTGGTAAGTAAATATGCTGTTACTATTCTCTCAGGGAAGAAGCCTGTGTTGGCTTATATTAAAAGTATTCATTAGACTCCATTCTGTCTTTGGAGCTTTGAAAGGAAGTGAATTTTTTTAAGTGCAATTCTTTGGGACTTGGTAACCATGGGGTGACTAATGCTGAGTGAGCATTATGAATGAGTCAAAGCCATGTCATCAGGTGTCTCGTTTGGTCGGGGGCACTGGCTGGGGGCATTTGGTGCTGTATGAGGAGGTACAGAGAGTGGTCTGAAGGTCTGAGCTCTAATCGTGGTCTGAAGGTCTGAGCTCTAATTGTCCGTCCTTCTGTTAGAACTTGCTGCTCTCCCAGGTCCTGATTTAAGACACGGTGGCTGCTGTGGTAAGGCCACCTGGATGAGGCGGGGCTCTCAGGTGATGGAGAGGAGCATTTGACGTTATCTTTCCCCTGGTTTACTTGATAACCTGCCATAGGAAAAACTGACAGAGCCACATGGCAAAAGGCTCAGGCCTTGCCATTCATGAGTGGTCTGACTGTGCTGCCTTTCTGAATCTTAGTTTCTTCATCTGAAAACATGTGAACAATCCCTTTAATTGATAAATGCCTTAAGCTGGGCCTGGTGGTGGCCATAGAAGGCAAAGGCAGGAGGACAGTAAATTTGAGGCCAACCTGGATTGGAACCACGAATCCAAGATCAGCCTGGAACAGATAACAAAACTCTATCTCACAAAATCACAGGCAAAAAGTAAATACTGTAGTGGTACTTACTCACTGTTATGGGTATGGACAGCATGGTTCTGCATATGTGTGTGTGTGTGTGTGTGTGTGTGCATGTCTGTATGTATGTACATGCATGCATATGTGTGACTATATGTGACTGTGCATGTGTGTGAGTATATGAATGTGTCCATGAGTGTGTGTGTGAGTGTGTGTCTATGTGTGTGAGTGTGTATATGTGTGTACCTGTGTGTGTGAGTGTATATGTGTGTGAGTGTATGTGCATGAGTGTATCTATGTGTGAGAGTGTGGATGTGTGCACATGTGTGAGTGTGTGTGTGAGTATATTGTGAATGTGAATGTGTGTGTGTGCATGTCTATATGTATCTACATGCATGCATATGTGTGACTCTATGTGATTGTGCATATGTGTGAGTGTATGTGTCCATGTGTGTGTGTGTCTATGTGTATGAGTGTGTCTATGTGTGTAACTGTGTATGTGTGTGAGTGTATGTGCATGAGTATATCTATGTGTGTGAGTGTGTATGTGTGCACATGTGTGAGTATGTGTGAGTGTATTGAGTGTGAATGTGTATGTGTGTGAGTGTGTGTATATGTGTGTAACTGTATATGTGTGTGAGTGTATCTAGGTGTGTGAGTGTGTATGTGTACACATGTGTGAGTGTACATGTGTGAGTGTATGTGAGTGTATTATGAGTGTGAATGTGTGTGTGTGTGTGTGTGTGTGTGTGTGTGTGTTGCTCCTAGGGCTGCACACATGCTATGGTGACTCAGAAGCACTGAGTCTGAACTGTTCTAGAGATGAGCTGTTAGGCTCCCACCTCTTCACTCTACAATCGTAAAAGCTTTTTCCCATTTCTTTAATGCCATGTATTTTAGAACTCCGATTTCCCAAGTGGACGCCTCTCTAAAGGAATAAGCTGTCTGACAGCAATATCTGGGCTGAGTTCAGGGAAATGGTCCTTGAGATGCAATCAGTGGATGTTAGCAAGGCTGTTCAGCTCCATCTGATGATCCCCAGAAAAAGAGGTCTCAGCCAGTTCACCCTGGGACATCAAACCGGAGCTTCCCGGATCTTAGGATGAAGCTGCAGTGATGTATTGAAAGTCCAGTGCTTATGATGTCACCCAGCCATCCACAGCCACTCACTGGCCCTGTCCATAGCTCTGGTTCCACTCAGAATCCTGGTGACACTGGCAATGCCATCATTGGGGTTGACTTGCTGTGGGCTTAGGCAGGTGTCCTAGGACGAGACCTAACATCAGCTCCCTTGGGAAACAATGTGGGAATGAGGTACTAGGATAAAGCCTAACCTGTCCCTCCCAGAAGGTGATCTTGGGCAAGCGTGTGGCACTGCATCTGGACCTGTAAGGGTGCACTTACAGGCAGGTAGGATATGCATGCAGGGACGGAGAGACTTGGCCACTTCTTCCACTCAAGACCACATTTGTAGCTTCTCTTGGGAGTGCAGAGGAGCCAGGCACACAGCTCCAGAGGAGCCTTGAGACACTGCTGACTGGGCTGGGATTTATGGGGCAGGGGTGACGACAGGTTCCATCTGGTTGCAGGTAGCATAGCTCTAGTACAGGAGGAGGAGGTTTGAGTCTGCCTCCCCAAAGGCTGAGCTGCGTCTTATTCTGCGTGCCCTCTGGTAGCAGCCTAGTCTGGCCAGATCCTTGCCTTTATTAAGTTTACAGCCTAAGGAGGAATATCAACATTTAAAGTGAGTAAATGAATTCATTCTAAAAGAATAAAGATGTAGAAAATAAAATATGGGTTTAAAAATAAAAGCACAGATGATAAAAATGAATCAATTCTGAAGGGATAAGGACTAACACAGGGCAAAGGTTTAGGGCAGCTGGTGCTTTCTCTTACAGCTTCTTAGAGATGACATTAGGTTAGAAGCCCAAGAAGAGCTGAGGAATAAGACGAACAGAGGCACAGACCCTGGGAGATGCTCAGGAAATCCGTGAAGCGAAGAGGAGGGGCCTGTGAGGGCCAGCTCACCCTGATCCTGTAGGCCATTAAGGGAATATATCCCAGGCACAAAGGGAGGCACCAGGGAGGTTCAAGGAGACACTGAAGAACTCAGTGCATGTTTCCAAAAAGACTCTTATGTTGTGGCACATGCCTGTTATGCCAGCACACAGGAGGCTAAGGCAGAAGATTGAGATTGGGCAGGGGTGGGAGGCTAGCATGAGCCACATAGAGAGTTCCAGGTTACCCTACGCTACATAGTAAGGCACTGTCTGTCACACACACACACAAACACAAATTCATATGAAACTGTAGTGGGAAACGGGATGTGGAGAGCCTAGAGTTTGGTGTATTTCATATTTTTCAAATCAAGTTACCTTTATTGTGTGTGTGTGTGTGTGTGTGTGTGTGTGTGTGTTGGGCATGAAGATGTTATGACATGAGGAGGTTAGGAGACAACTGGAGGGAGTCAGTTCTCCCCTTTCGCTGTGGGGACTCAGGGATCAAGCTCAGGTCACCAAGCTTTACGTCGGGTGCCTTTTCCTGCCAAGCCACCTCACTGGCTCCTTTTAATAGTTCTGTTTATGATGCTTTTCCCACTGCCCTGTCCCCTTAGGTGACTCAGAAGTGTATCCATTCCTTAAAGCAAAGTGTTTGCAATTCTCCATCAGCAGCCCTGAGGTACAGTGTCTTAATAACGGGTTGCTCATTAGAGAAATAATACAACATTTTCAAGGAAAGGGGCCTGAGGTTTATAGGATAAGTCTACCGAGATGCATTTGGGCATAAAAGTTCTCTGTGCCCAGAGACATGTCAAATGGATCCCATTGTTCCCATTGTGTTTCCTCCCTAGGAGTAATGACGTCAGGCAGCTGCAGGAAGAAGGCTGGTTACAGTGTTTCTGCATCATAGTGTGCGGAGTGGCAGGTGGTGGTGGGTGGTTTCTTGAGGTCTGTGGACTGGTGGGGAGAACATAGAGGGCAGCAGGGATCACAACTTGCCTCACTAAAGAGACAGGCAGGGCAGAGAAAGAGCCCGGACTGGAGGCAGCATTTGCTACCTTTGTCACAAATACCCTGAAGCTGTATGTCGGCTGTTGCAGGCAGGCACCCGGGATTAGTGATTACATTAGATATTTGTAGGAACCCTCCAACTTTAAGGATTCTGAGAGGCCTTAAGTGAAGATGACTTTGGGTTTTCTGAAGCATAGTCTGTGTACCTTTCTTATGTCCATCATTCCTCATGGTAGCCCATTTTATGGATTTGGAATCTGAGGCTCCAGATGGGTTACCCAATACCATGAAATAGGTAAGGTCCTGGCTTTAATGGCTGAGATCAATAATGGATCCCACACTGTCTGGTTTAGGGTGTGTGTGTGTGTGTGTGTGTGTGTGTGTGTATACCCATGCAGAAGCCAGAGAAAGAAGAATTGGGTGTCATGTCTTTCGCTATTGCTCCAGTCTTATTTCTCTGGGACAGGGTCTCTTGCTGAACAAGAGTCTCCTTGCTTGGGCAAGGCTGGTTGGCCAGAGTTCCTGGGATCATCCTGTGTTCTCCATGCTGAGGGTAGAGGCATGAGCAGACATACACAGCTTTCTTACATGGGTGCTGGAGCCTTGAACCCAAGTCCTCATGTTTGCATAGCGAGCCCTCGCTCTTACGGTGCCACCCAGCCAGCTCTGGTTTAGGAAGTTAACACAATGGCCCAACAGGGATCATTTTGGGGGGATGTTTAGATATCCCCTTCCTTTTGCTGTTTTGAGGGGAGGAGGATTCTCTAAAGTTCTGGACCTTGTACCAGGACCCTAAGTAGTTGTGGTGAAACTTCTAGAATCGAGTTGCCTGTCTCAGGCATGGGGCTGTGACTCCACCCACCCAGCAACCAAAGTTCGGGGAAGATCAATGAATGATCCATGCAGATGAGAAGTTGAGAATTGGTCCCAAGGCCCCTCCCCTGTGGCTCTGGGGCTGGTGGGGCACAGTGTTTGCCAGATGCCACGGCCAGCTTTGCAGATGTGTTCATTCATTCCTCGCTCTTGCCTGTTTTCCTTGGTCTCCCGGGGACCCAGTGATGGAAACGCCGAGAACCAAGGCTCTGCTCTGCACTTTCAAAGGGTATCACATCTGATGTCAACCTTCTAAAAACTGGAAAGCTTCGTATGAAAATCCAAATTTCTGTCATCTTTTGAATAGTC
Source organism: Mus musculus (assembly GCF_000001635.26). NCBI lineage: Eukaryota > Metazoa > Chordata > Mammalia > Rodentia > Muridae > Mus > Mus musculus. The sequence continues at coordinate 99,916,897 of NC_000079.6, read as the reverse complement.
TGAGTCTTAGCTCTCTCTGTTGGCTCTGGACCCCCTCACCTCCACTGCCCTTGCTGGTGTTTGGAGGCATCTGAGTTTGTGTGTAACCCCTAAGCTAAAAGGAAGCTAACTGACCCAAGTGCCCAGCCAGCGTTTCCTGGGTAGGCCCCAGAAGGATCATGCTCACCGAGAAAGCAAACAAAAACACAAACAAGACAAACAAACAAACCTCCCAGCTTCCATCCAAACCTCCCAGCTTCCATCCAGGGAACTTTCAACTACCCCCCGCACCCCCACCCCTTCCCTGGCTACCACCCTGCGCCAAGTAGGTCAGGATTTGTAAGGATGAGGCCCAAATTGCTATTTTTTAAAAAAGGTTCCAGGCAGCTTTACTCTGCAGCCAAATTAGGATCTTCCACTTTAGGGTTCCCCCTAAATAGTGCTCCTGGCTTCGGACCTTGGTACCAGACAGCGGGCTGCAGAGGTTTTGCAAGGAGCCACTACTGTCTGTTTTCCTCCCAGCCCACTCTTGATGTTCACATGTCGATGAATCTTTCTCCCTTTTCCTATCTGGGCCTGCAGAGCTAAGAAGTATGTTTACAGAGTTCTAGGTGGGGAGAGAGTAGATGAGGACAAAACAGATTTCCTCTGAAATGCGTTGAGAGTGTCAGAATTCTTCTGTGAGAAACTGGAAAAATTTTTAGGAAACAAGTAATGGTGTTTAGAAGCTCTGTACTGTCCTGTGCATATTCTTCCTTCAGAAATAAAAACACATAATAGGAAATGAAGCGACTTGACAGCTTCGTTTGAAGCCTTGTTTACTTGTTGTTTTCATTCTCAGCTAAGAAATTTTATCAGCACATGCTGGGAGAGATTGTGGGTCTCTGATGGCTGCCGTGGGCAAAGCTAGACTTACCAGTCTATCCCACATGACGGGGCACCGGGTAAAGGCCATGTCTACCAGCAATGCCTTCAACCAGGGCCACCATGGCCAAGGGTGCAGATGGCAGAAAATGATATTTGTATTTGAGCATAAAGCTCTGTGGGTGTCCACAGCTGTGTTTCCTCAGGCGTCTCTCCTCAGTCAGGCATGGCGGGGTATATGTCACACAGGCTGTGATCTTTTTTCTTCCTCCAACTGTAGCCCTTGAAAGGGCTCTCCTGCCTATCCAGGAGCTTGATCTCTGATGGGCAACCAGGCAGATCATAGTCCAAAACTGAAAACCTTTCACTTAAAACAGCCAGACCTGTTGAATGCTCAGAAAGTTGATGTTCACACTGAGAAATGCAACCTGCCAAACCCTGGAGAACAACTTAGAATTCCAAGGATCAATGCGGTTCTTGATCACCAGGAAGTTTTGTTTTGTTTTGTTTTACAGCACTTGAAGGGGGCTCTAGCTGTCCTGAGCTTGGTGAGTATGGCTCTGGCAAGCCGTGCCTTTCCTGCCCATTCCCTCTACCTTGCTAAAAACCATTAGATCACATTCCCAAGCTAGCCAAAGTCTATTCCCTTATTTGGCCAATTCCTCCTCCTGAGGCTGACTCCCCTGGTCTGGCAATTGAAGTATTAAAGTCCAACCATCAAAAGCCCCCCTTGGCTCAACTAATTAACATGCCTAATGCCCAATTAAGATTAAACACCTCATCCTAACACCAGGTTTCCCCCTGTACCTTTCTAGAAACCACCATTTTCTTATGGGCCATGTCTGTCTCTTCTCTATGTAGAGCCAGTCCTTTGTTTCACTCTGGAACAAACCCCCCTCCCCTTCTTCCTTGCCCCCTTTCTCCCCTCTCCCTGGTTCCTGTCCCTGGGAAAGGTTAGTGGTGTTCACTAGTTTAGCCAGATTGTTGAGCTCCAATTCCTAGTAAGAGACTCCTGAGGATCTCACAGACACAGACACAGACACAGACACAGACACAGACACAGACACAGACACAGACACAGACACAGACACAGACACAGACACAGACACAGACACAGACAGACACAGACACAGACACAGACACAGACACAGACACACACACACACACACACACACACACACATATATGGAGAGAGAGAGAGAGAGGTGCTCCTACTCACACACGAGCAAGTACATATATACCCATACATGCAATACTCTTGCCCCACACACAATCAGAAAAGACAACAACTTGGTTTTCAGATGAGCTAGACCCAACCATTTTTTTGTGTTTGCTTCAGACCTGGATCCAGTTGCTTAAAGGATCTGTTTTACCATCTACAGAATGAGTAGCTCCAAGTAAGTAGAAGACAGCCAGTCATCAGAATTTGCTGGCTTACTTTTATTTGGAGGCATGGCTTCACTACATGATAGGCACTCCTGGAAAAGCCATTCCTGACCGTTTACTTACATGTGGGGATGATGGGAATTTCTGGCAAGCCAAGGGTGACTTGACTTGACCTATTTACACTGGCTTGGCCATGGGCGTCTTTGTCTTTTTCAAGAGAAGTGTATTAGAATCCCAGACAAACTTGGCCTTTAAGACGTTTGAAGGGTGACATGTGCTTACCCGATACCCCTCATGAAATGACCAGACAATCTCCTTGAGCAGTGGTGTTTATCTGGGGTGTTACAGCAGTCAGCTTATAGCAGACTCACTTGGGGCAGCATTTGAACCTGTACAAAAGCAGGACTCCCCCTCCTCCACAGAGATCCTGGAGCCCCACACTTTGGGACTGGGCATAAGCATACTGTAGTCTGTCCCATAAAATTCCCAGTTGACACGGATGCTTCTACTTCAAGCCAGGAGCTATTTTCTGCAGGTGAATCTAAGCGTTGTTTTTCCTGGGCTCACATTTGATGCACTGTATACTGGGGACCCACAGTCCTAGACAGTGTCATCTGGTAGCTCTAGATTGGAGATGAGTGTGACATCAGCATTACTTTTTGGTACTGGGGATAGCCCTAAAGAAAGAAGCCTCAACTTGGCCTGTGTGTTGCCAATGACACCGTTCTCCTCTGCTCAAACAAAGAATTCCACCCATCAAGTCCTGTAACCTGACCTGTTAAATGATGACTTGCCTTTTTGATTGCACCCGCTTGAAGAGCTTGCCTCCTCTGCACTCTTAATTCACTCACTGTCTTGATGATATATTTAATTCAATTAATGATCGCTTGCCCTCACTTCTGCCGCAGATGAATACAATCTGTCTTGCATTGCTGTTTAATTTTTCACTTCTCTGTCTAGTAGAAATAGCAGTGCTCTGGGGGATTATTTCTGACTCTGCACCCTAGCCAAAGTGTTTAACCTTCTTGGATTTCAAAGCTTCACTTAGAAAATCGCACCTTTCACTTTCTTGCCATTTAGTTCTCTACATGATTCTCATTGACTTACTGTAGTTTTCAGGGGACAGTCATTGAGGTAGGTAGTTTCCTATATGGGTCCTCAGGACACTTGTTTCCCACTCTTGTGTATCCCTGACGCTTGAGTATAGGGTGGGCCCATGGATAGGACATGGGGAAAGTGACGAGGTGTCACTTGTGTGATTAATTTGGAAGTGTGTGAGTTTGCCTTGCTGGTATTCTTTCCAATCTCTTCTTACACATCTGCTCCTGTGCAGAAAGCTACCTTGAGTGGACTTAAAAATGGCTCCAGGTCAGGAGCCTCCAAGTGACTGACGCTTAAGTCATCAGAGTCTGATAACAAGGGGTGGATCTTGCTCCAGCTGAGCCATGACATAACCAGTCAATGCCTTGTGATCGAAGTCTGTGCCCCTAGACTGTGCCATGACAGTGGCCTCATGACAGAACCTACAGCAGAAGATTGGTTAAGCCATGGCAGGATTTCAGGTCTGCAGAAATGCAAAGACACAAAATGTGTGATGTTTAAGCCACTGAGGTTGTAAAGCAGCTAGTCGTCCTGTAACAACAGACAATTAATATTATCTATGAAATGGGTTGACAGTCACATGTCTCCTTGTGTTGCTCAGATTAAATTATTCTGCAGTACCAAATGACTCCCCCAAATCTCAATGCTTTATTTCCCCAAAAGCTTATCCCTTGTTTATACTACACATCCATCAATAATTGGTTGCAGCTTAGTATTTTTCCTGTATCATATTCCAGAACCAAGACTGACAAAGCTTCCTATATACAGAATATTCCAGATATATCCTGGAAGGTAAAGAAAAAGGCCAGAGCATTGTATGCTTTAGCTTTGAAGATGTCTCCATGGGAGGACATTCCACATGCCCTCAGAGCTGTCCAGTGAATGATGTACATCCACAGTATATGACAAGCAAAGGTACAAAGAATAAATAGTAAATAACAGAGATAAAAACACCAAATAGAGAGAGAAGCCTCAAGTCAGGCCCTCACAGCACCCAGCACCCAGTAGAAAGGACTTGGGATAGCCCGACTGAGAGAACAAAGAAAAGCAACACCGTCAAATCAGGAGGTTTCAAACATACAGCAGACATCCACTGGGGAAACTGGGGCAGTCGACAGTCGGAGTCTCCCGCTGAGCTTTCTCTCCACGGGCAAGCGTCTTGTGGCTGAAGTTTATCTTCTAGTTCCCCCTGCAGACAGTTTTACATCATGGGCTAAGCAACGGCCTCTGTTGGAAACAGTTCACCTTCTAGCTTTGACACGTGCCGTTCCTTTTCCGGCTGTTTCTCTGGTCATGCCCTGCTCTGTGTCAGATAGTTATGGGGACCAGCCCATCCCTGGACAGGGATTCTTAGAGGATACTTTGAGACAAACATACTTGGCTGTAAAATGGTGCGGTGAGGGACAACCCAGCTTCCCGAACAGAGCTTCCCAGTAAGCTCAAACAATACGCGACGGTTTATCAATACGATGGGCATTACAGTATGACTGTGTCTTGATGGGCAAAGCTAGTACAGAGGAGTTGAATGGGGCCACTTAAATCTAATCTCCCCCTTGGAAGCTACCAGACATCAAGCCGGTTGTACTGTATACTTGTGCGCTGGGTCAGAGGCATGGTCGTCACTGACTATCATGATGTACAGAGAAGAGAAGGACCAGCTCATTTCATAAGGATAGATGTAGAGAGCCCAGAACCTAAGAGGGGAGCTGTGCCCGAAGAGCTAGCTTTCCTAGAAAAGGGTCGAAGATTCAGAGGGCCCAAGGCAATAAGAGAAACAGAAGTTTTATCATCTCTATGTTATTCACCGTCACCTCCCTACAATGGGATGAAAACTGCATTCTCCTGTCAGCCAGCATCTTCAAGGCACCTCCCCTGTTACCCCTTGCTGTTTGATTGGTTTGCTTCCCCTAAGTCCTTTAAGCTTCTTCTCTATAGAAAGAATAATCCTGTTCATAAAGTTAGACAGAGGTTTCCAACTGTCACACAGCCATAAATTAGTAAAAGAGAAATATTAAGGCCCTTGGGCAAGCCTGCAGTTATCTCAGCACCCATCTTCTCAGAGTCCACTCTAATCTCACCTTCCTGAGGGATAAACATGACCCCGGAGGGCATCCAGGACTCAGGAGCGGAACTGAAGGACTGGTTGCTATTCAGCATTCATCAGCCTGGCTTCAGAGAGGCTAGCTTGATGAGATAGGGAAGCCTACACATTTGCATGCAGAGTGGCCATCAGGACCCTTCTTAAGCAGGTAAGCCAAGGCAACATGATGGACCCATTGCTGCAACCCAAGTTGCACTAAACTGCTGGTGCGCAGCAGACATATGTCAAAGACGGATCCCCTTAAATGAAAGCTGATGTCCCCCTTTCCTATAAAACATACTTTTGCCCGCAGGCCTTGTGCGATCTTTGCATCCTGCCAGATGGTTTTTGGTTTCTCTTGAGGTTATAGTTTATGTCAAAAGCAATAGACTTCATTTAGATGAGTTTTGAAGGAAGCACGGGAGAGCCCCAGAACTGTGGCTTTTAACACTGACCTCAGATGCCTCTGAAATCTAACCCCTGCCCAGCAGAGGGGTGGCTTCTGTTGGGACCATCAAAATAGTCTGGGGTTTGCTGGTCCAGGGTCATCTTGTGCTAGATTTCTTCCCATATTGTACCATGGAGAATGTGAGAGGGGCTAGGACAGGGCTCAGATGTAGTCCCAGTGTCTGTGAAGCCCCTTGCCCCACAGAAGAAGAGTATATGTGGAAGGAGCAATGGAATAGAAGATTGGAATGTGGCTGGAATTACTTCTTAGCGACACAGCAATTTGGGCCTTTGGGGGAAATATTTCAGTCTTAAAGCTGAAACGCATTTAGTTATCACAGGAACCACTAAGCGAAGCTATCATTATCTGTGTTCCAGAAACTTTGCTTTGGAAATTGGCTAGCTGCTAAACCATTTTAGCTCTCCTTCTACACACTTTTTCCCGATGTAAGGTCGGTAACGCCGTTTCTAAATAGCAACCTGGCAGTGCTTCTGAGCTGCCCGAGAGGCTTGCCTGTGACGGGCTGTGCACTGCTGCCCGAGAGGCTTGCCTGTGATGGCTGTGCACTGCTGCCCGAGAGGCTTGCCTGTGATGGCTGTGCACTGCTGCCCGAGAGGCTTGCCTGTGATGGCTGTGCACTGCTGCCCGAGAGGCTTGCCTGTGACGGGCTGTGCACTGCTGCCCGAGAGGCTTGCCTGTGATGGGCTGTGCACTGCTGCCCGAGAGGCTTGCCTGTGACGGCTGTGCACTGCTGCCCGAGAGGCTTGCCTGTGATGGGCTGTGCACTGCTGCCCGAGAGGCTTGCCTGTGATGGCTGTGCACTTCACCCAGCTGTTGTCTCGTTCCTGGCTGCAGGCTACCTTCCATCTCGTAGCAGCTAACTTCACCTCACACTGCTGTCTATCAGGCACCGTCACGAGTGCTGGGAATACAGAAGCAGTTAGATGCCCTCTCTGCCTTCAAGGATCTCCTTGTCTAGCAAGTGAGTGATACATACAGCTGCATGAAGTGATACATGAACTGTGTTAATACATGTATACTCAGACATCTCTCTTATTGGCAAGGCAGACCCAGTAGCATAATGGAGCAGTAGATAAAGAAGAACTCAGGAATGATGTGTCTTGACATATATATATATATATATATATATATATATTTTTTAAGTGTTCAAAGTAAAGCAGTTACATGTGAGACACAGGCAGGATGTACACTAAGGCTGACACCCGTGGTGGCTATATTTGTATTACAATATTTGTATTCTGGGCACATGTCAACACTGAACTTCTAAGGCCCCTTTTCTTTGATGAGATCACCTGACTAGTTTGGGCACATGAGTGGGAGGTAAAAATGAAAACCCAGAGCCAGTGAGATGATCCAGTAAATGAAAGCAACACCCCTTTACCACCATATTTGAGGGCCCACATGGTGGAAAGCGAGAACCTACTCATTGTCTTCTGACAGCCAAAATGCTCGCTTTGGGACACACACACACACACACACACACACACACACACACACACACACACTGTCTATCTATCTATCTATCTATCTATCTATCTATCTATCTATCTATCTACCTACCTACCTACCTACCTATCTATCTATCTATCTATCTATCTATCTATCTATCTATCTATCTATCTATCTATCATATATATATAATTTTTAAAGTGAAGAAATCACTTCTGAGCCCATTCTAGCCCACCCAAGACTGCCCAGAGTTTTCCTGAGACTCTCAAACAAACCAGCCATTTTAGAGATGGTAGGATTTCTGTCACTGGGAGTTCTTACACGGCCACAATGAAGAGAATAGCCCATCAGCTCTCGGGACACACGTCAGTCATCCAAGTGAAAATGTATTTTCATTTTTCCAAGTCACTGAGATTTAAATATTCTTTTTTTTTGAGTTGTATTTTTATTTTTAGCAGAATGACATAATCTGTTTCTCAAATTCATTGCAAAATTGGCTGATGGCCCATCCTTATATCCAACAGGACCTACTTTCTGAGGCAAAACTTTTAGGTGAAATCACTTGCTTCTAGTGTTCCTGTTGGACGAACGGAGTTCTGTGGCTCGCCTATGCTCCTGCTTCCTGCTCACTGGTTCCTAGTTCAGACTTTTTGCTACTCTGGACCTTCTGCTTTGTTCTGTTTGTTTGAAAGCCTTATTTCCCATTACATTTCTCCGTCTCTCACGTGCCTTGTGTACCCCACTGTGTCAATCTAGGACACTCATTGTGTCCTCATGTGTCCAGCCTTCATGACATCTGTAGTAGTTACTTCTCTATTGCTGTGTTAAAACATTGTGACCAACTTATAGAAGGAAGGGGTCAGTAGGGGGCTTATAGCTCCAGAGGGACGGGAGTCCATGACCATCATGACAAGAAACATGGCAGCAGGCAGGCAGGCAGACATGACACTGGAAGAGTAGCTGAGAGCTCACATCTTGATCTATATGCAGTAACAGAGAGCACAGTATGAGTGCCACAAATATTTTGAAACCTCAAGCCCATCCCTCTTCCAAAAGACCACACCTCCTAATCCTTCCCAAACAGTTCCATCAAGTGGGGACCAAGCATTCAAACATGTGAGCCTATGGAGACCATTCTTGTTCAAACCACCACAGCATCTCTTTCCTGCCTTTTTGCCCTCGGGTTACCAGAATGGGAAATCTGCTTTTGTTGATTTTTTTTCTCCTTTCGAGACCCAGAAACTTGTCCATAGAATTTTTTTTAATGAAAAACTTCACACTAGAGATAACTTAGTCTGATTTCCCTGAGCTTCCCTTTCCTAATTAGGAACCCTCCTCTCTAAGATGGCATATTATAGGTACTTATGTATATACCAGACTCAGCGATCCTCAAGAGCAAAAGTTGGCCTGGAACATCTTTTCAGTCTTTATAATATGTAGCAGACCTTTGTTCATATGCAAATACCCAGATACAGAGTCTTCAAATTGAAACCCTTTGCATTGAAAGCTTAAAATCATTTGCATTAAAGCTCAAGTTTTCCCTACTTTGCCTTTCCAAACGTCTGTAAAACATACATTTGCTCCACATCTTCAATACCTCCAAAAGTTCCAAGATTCTTTTATTTGTGCTACTGGTAGTCACTGTCTGGGTTTGGTTTTTTCCAGTTTCTTAGCCTCTTATGTAAAGGTTTGAAATACGGGCTCATACAGATTTTCAAAAGCAGCAAGGTAACTTTATTCAAATCAAAGCTCTAGAACAGGTCAACAAACACTATCGAGAAAACCAAATGGAATCCTAGACCAAGTAGAAGCCCAAACCAAGTGGAGTCCTAAGCTACTAAACTATTCCATATGCTTGTCTTCCTCGCATGCAGATTATTTTCTCCCAGACAGGAATACAGATCTTTACATAGAACATAGAAAAATAACAGATCCATTGGAAAGCTATGAATTGAAGGTTGGTAAATAGAAGATGAACGTCAATGACCACGGATCTGTTCTGGCAGCAGGGGAAGTGCCAAGTAGATGGTGCAGAAATAGAGCTGGGTGCTACCTGAGAGTTTACACAAGGGGAACAAAGTGGTGCTTAACTTGGAGGAAGTGAAGCTGATTCAAGGGAAGACGGGGCTTGCTATTTAAAGATATTTAAGAAGTTAATGAGATAAAGTTTTGCTGTTGGATGAATGGGGTTGGAAGGATAGGTTGAGAGAGGGTCAATGGATAACAAGATGGTCTGACAGTTGAACAGTTTGGTAACCTAACAGATTGGTGCTATCTTGAGCTGTATGGGTAGAGGAAATATTAAAAATTTAAAGAAGAGAAATACATGAGGTTGAGGGATGTGGGGAGCCACAATTCTCATGCTTTGTTCTGCTATGACCTTCTCATTTCACCTTTCAACCTCTGGGGACTGTGGGGCCCTTATTTAGACTAATATAGACCAATAGCAATTAGTCTATACATTTTCACTTTTTTAAAAAATTAGAACCAAGGTGGTCTCTGTTTTCATAAGAACATTAGAAAAGGGATGTGTGCATAGCCTAAACTAAGGCACAGATCAATCAGTGGGTTATTATTTATTTTTTATTTTAAAAGGTTCAAAACTGTAAGAGATAGAGATGTGTAAGAAATGTCTCCTCATTTGAAATTTTCTCCTCAGAAAGCAGTGTGTCCTAAGAGCCTTTCAACAGTGCTAGGTTCCTGGCTCTCTGCTGATGAGAATTTTGTACCTGAGACTTCAGTGAGCAGACCTACAAGCCTACTCTATCTCAGGAGCAGTTAAGTGAGGCCCCTGGAAGATCTCTATAGACATATGCGGCTTAATGCTTTTCTTTTGCAAGGTGACCTGCTTTCTTTTTCTATATTTGGGGTGAGGAATGGTGATTAATTTCAATGATCATCTTCAAAATTATTTAATAGACAAAGAGCTACAAGCAACCAAGGATGAGAGTGGGGGAAAAAGAATCTTCCCCAGTGATGAGCCCCTTAAAACTGATTATCCAATACCAAATGGTCGACTCTACAGTCATATACCGACAAGTAACACTATATGGACTGAGCAAGTTGTGCTTATATATTTATATTTAGGCATCTGTTAACTATAACAACTAAAAGAAAAGAGGATATTACTTCAAGAGGGAGCTAAAGGGGGGTTGGGGGAGAGAAGGCAGAAATGATATATTTTAGATGTATTTCAATTATTTTATATATAGATAAAGGTATATTAGATATATTTTAATTAAAAAAGAAAGAAATCTTTTTACCTTAGTCCACAAAGATTTCCTCCTAGAAATGATTTTTCTAGGAGTGTTATAGTTATAGTTCTTAAATTTAGGTCCACAGTCTATTTCAAGTTAGTTTTTAATGTATGATGTGATGAATGAATGAGGTTAATTTATTTCATACACATCTTAGTTTGCTCCAGCACAATTTAGACACTATCTTTTCCCTCTTTGGATCACTTTGAGCTGAGAAAGGGATTGGCTTATTATAGGAGCCAGTGTGGCCTGAATTCGGTGAGGGAGGAAAGGGGTGTTGTGTGCAGATGCTGAGGAAGAAGCTAGGGGCCAAGTCATAAACAGACTTATGAGCCTTAGTAAGAAAATTGCATTTTATTCTTAGAAGATTTCATTGCTTCAAGGTTTCTAAGTGGATATTGCATGATTTCACTTACCTCTTTTAAATATAAAGATGTGTTTTTAGTAAATCCAATAAATTCACTCTGATACTTACCATGGAATCATAAAAAGCAAGAGAATCATTTGTTATTATATGTGTTTGCATATGTCGGATGTGTGTGTGGGTCCATGCGCCATAACGCGCCATAACGCACATATACAGGTCAGAGGACAATGTTGTAGAGTCATTTTCCTTCTTCCATTTTTATGTAGGTTTCAGGGATTGAGCTCATGTTGCCAGACTTTCTTGGTAAGGGGCCTTTACCTGCTGAGGCATGGAACCAGCGAGGTTATTACTGGAATGTATAGCTTCTGGGTACCAAAGTCATCAAATAGCAGTCAAAATATATAAGCTGTCCTGATGGCATGGTGTAAAAACCGCAGCACACCTCGTTCTTTGTTCCTTCTTCAGTCAAACCAACAAAAATTGGCCAAGCTTTACTGTACAAAGCTTCCTCAATATACTCTAGGATGAAGGTTCTCAGCCAGTGAGTCATGACCCCTTGGGGATCAAATGACCCTTTCACAGGGGTCCCCTAAGACCATGGGAAGCAGACATTTACATTGCAATTCATAGCTAGCATTAATTACAGTAATGAAGTAGCAACAAAATAACTTTGTGGTTGGAGGTCACCACAACACGAGAAACTGCATCAGGAAGGCTGATTACCACTGCTCTAGAAGTAGAAGATGCCATGGTGTGGAAATGACCCAGGTATGCCTGCCTTGCTTCCCTTGGCGATTCAAGACTCCTTTTCCTGACGATTCGACTACATGTGAGGATCCTTCTTATGTGAGAATGAGGACATCGACTAAGTAACATCAGGACTTGAATTTTTGAGTTGCTTTCCTAATATAAATGACACAAAGCAAAGATATCACTTGTACTTGGGGACAAAATTTGAGAGATACCTTGCACTGGGAGTGTTCACATCCTTGTGAGGGGTGGGTTAAGTAGTTACTTGGAGTCATTTTTCTTCTGAAATGTAGATCATTTTTAAGATCATTGGGGACTTTGTGCAGCAAGTGCCATTGAATCTGTGTAAGGTTTAAACAGTAAAATGAGCTGCAGTTGAAAGTCCATGCAAATTAAAAGGCCATCTGTGAGAAGCAGAACTTGAGGGATGTCTTAGTTAGGGTTTACTGCTGTGAACAGACACCATGACCAAGGACAACATTTAATTAGGGCTGCTTACAGAGGCTCAGAGGTTTAGTCGATTACCATCAAGGCATGTGGGCAGGCATGATGCAAGAGGAGCTGAGAGTTCTACATCTTCATCTGAAGGCATTGATCAGAAGACTGACTTCCAGGCAGCTAGCACAGGGGTCTTAACGCCCATGCCCACAGTGACACACCTACTCTAACAAAGCCACACCTCCTTATAGTGCCACTCCCTGAGCCAGGCATATACAAAGCATCACAGGGGAAGTGTTAGACATGGTTTCAAGTTGGGCTTAACCCCAAGGAGAAATATTATATGCATACTATTGATCAGAAGGGAACCTACTTCTCGAATTTCACCCAAATACACATTTCAGTGGTGATTAAAAACTTGGTAACTGAAGAAAACAGATACATATTCTGTATTAACTATTTCAGTAATCCACATCACGTGTTAAATCAATAAGGTTGTAGAAGAAAAAAATTGAAGTATGCCTTAGACTGAGTAGCCGTGGAAATTTACAAATCGAGATTTATGTCACAAGAAGCAGTGAGAGACTTAAAGACATAGGAAGACATTTCCAGGCAAGGTAAATACAAAGGCCAAGCAGGGAGAGATTGACTCGTGAGAGGATCAAGAAGGCCAGCCAGAGCGCAGTGGCAGGGTCTGTGGCCAGGGCTGCGGTGCAGATGATGCAGAGTGGGGGATGCAGATTCCCCACTGAGCAGCCATTTTTAGGATACGGCTGGTGGTGGACTGTGGATTAGAGAAAGGTGAGGGAAAAGGGTGGGATGAAGAACCAGACAGTCAGCACACTGCGGCTGTTGGCCAGGATTCTGGTGTGATGATGGGACTGGGGCAGAAAGGGTGTGTTTCAGGATCTGTCGAGGGGAGGAGGGTGCGATGCAAGCAGTCAGGTCAACAAACAGATGGGATCTATTCTGGGTCCATGTTCCACATAGGGTGAGGCCCTTAACTTTACAAAGCCACTATTGTGTGTCTTCCTGAACCAGAAGACTTGGCTCACCTTGGCTTCTGATCTCTCGAGATCTTTCCAGAATCAGGGAGCTGCGTTTTTCACTCCTTTAATTTCTGGAATTCTTGGAGTACCAGAGAAAGTGGGAAGGATGAGTGCGGTGGGTGGTTCAATTTGCCCTGAGTTAAAGTTGAGACAGGGGACACACAGTCTTTGGACGACTTCACAGTTCTAGGGGAAGGGACCAGGAGGCTTAGTGTTTATTGTGGCGAGGGTAACTTAGTGTTTATTGTGGCGAGGGCAACTTAGTGTTTATTGTGGCGAGGGCAACTTAGTGTTTATTGTGGCGAGGGCAACTTAGTGTTTATTGTGGCGAGGGCAACTTAGTGTTTATTGTGGCGAGGGCAACTCAGTGTTTATTGTGGCGAGGGCAACTCAGTGTTGTTTATTGTGGCGAGGGCAACTCAGTGTTTATTGTGGCGAGGGCAACTCAGTGTTTATTGTGGCGAGGGCAACTCAGTGTTTATTGTGGCGAGGGCAACTCAGTGTTTATTGTGGCGAGGGCAACTCAGTGTTTATTGTGGCGAGGGCAACTCAGTGTTTATTGTGGCGAGGGCAACTCAGTGTTTATTGTGGCGAGGGCAACTCAGTGTTTATTGTGGCGAGGGCAACTCAGTGTTTATTGTGGCGAGGGCAACTCAGTGTTTATTGTGGCGAGGGCAACTCAGTGTTTATTGTGGCGAGGGCAACTCAGTGTTTATTGTGGCGAGGGTAACTCAGTGTTTATTGTGGCGAGGGCAACTCAGTGTTTATTGTGGCGAGGGTAACTCAGTGTTTATTGTGGCGAGGGTAACTCAGTGTTTATTGTGGCGAGGGTAACTCAGTGTTTATTGTGGCGAGGGTAACTCAGTGTTTATTGTGGCGAGGGTAACTCAGTGTTTATTGTGGCGAGGGTAACTCAGTGTTTATTGTGGCGAGGGTAACTCAGTGTTTATTGTGGCGAGGGTAACTCAGTGTTTATTGTGGCGAGGGTAACTCAGTGTTTATTGTGGCGAGGGTAACTCAGTGTTTATTGTGGCGAGGGTAACTCAGTGTTTATTGTGGCGAGGGTAACTCAGTGTTTATTGTGGCGAGGGTAACTCAGTGTTTATTGTGGCGAGGGTAACTCAGTGTTTATTGTGGCGAGGGTAACTCAGTGTTTATTGTGGCGAGGGTAACTCAGTGTTTATTGTGGCGAGGGTAACTCAGTGTTTATTGTGGCGAGGGTAACTCAGTGTTTATTGTGGCGAGGGTAACTCAGTGTTTATTGTGGCGAGGGTAACTCAGTGTTTATTGTGGCGAGGGTAACTCAGTGTTTATTGTGGCGAGGGTAACTCAGTGTTTATTGTGGCGAGGGTAACTCAGTGTTTATTGTGGCGAGGGTAACTCAGTGTTTATTGTGGCGAGGGTAACTCAGTGTTTATTGTGGCGAGGGTAACTCAGTGTTTATTGTGGCGAGGGTAACTCAGTGTTTATTGTGGCGAGGGTAACTCAGTGTTTATTGTGGCGAGGGTAACTCAGTGTTTATTGTGGCGAGGGTAACTCAGTGTTTATTGTGGCGAGGGTAACTCAGTGTTTATTGTGGCGAGGGTAACTCAGTGTTTATTGTGGCGAGGGTAACTCAGTGTTTATTGTGGCGAGGGTAACTCAGTGTTTATTGTGGCGAGGGTAACTCAGTGTTTATTGTGGCGAGGGTAACTCAGTGTTTATTGTGGCGAGGGTAACTCAGTGTTTATTGTGGCGAGGGTAACTCAGTGTTTATTGTGGCGAGGGTAACTCAGTGTTTATTGTGGCGAGGGTAACTCAGTGTTTATTGTGGCGAGGGTAACTCAGTGTTTATTGTGGCGAGGGTAACTCAGTGTTTATTGTGGCGAGGGTAACTCAGTGTTTATTGTGGCGAGGGTAACTCAGTGTTTATTGTGGCGAGGGTAACTCAGTGTTTATTGTGGCGAGGGTAACTCAGTGTTTATTGTGGCGAGGGTAACTCAGTGTTTATTGTGGCGAGGGTAACTCAGTGTTTATTGTGGCGAGGGTAACTCAGTGTTTATTGTGGCGAGGGTAACTTAGTGTTTATTGTGGCGAGGGTAACTTAGTGTTTATTGTGGCGAGGGTAACTAAGGAACGTTGTACACAAGAGCCGTCAATTCCATCCTTCCAGTGTTACATTCTTCCAACTTCGGTTTTATAAGACAAAGATAGATGTTCGGAGAGGTTCTTTAAAAATGTGCTATTACTTTAGTTTTAATTATCCATATATGTGTAAGTATGTGTACACGAGTGCAGGTGCCTGCGGTGTTGGGAACTCGAGCTCAGACCTTGTAAAAACAGCACGTGCTCTTAATCATTGAGCCATCTGTCAGCCCATCAGAAAGGTTAACTTTGTGCTAAGGTACAGACTCTGGAAGTGATTGGCCCAGGACTGGTACCACGTCCGGTTCTCTCGCTCCCGTTCAGTTGAGTTACTCTACTTTCCTCTTCGGGTTATTAGTATCACACAGCCTCTACAGAGCCCTTGGTGCAGAGGACATAATTTCCCTTCGTCTAGTATGCTGATCATCTCCCTCACTCCCTAGCTTTCCTAGAATTGTGCTCAGCAAGTGAGCCTGCTGGAGTCCACATATCCTTCTTGCTGCTACACCCGGGGCTTGGGGATTAGGGAGGCAAAGCAGAGCCTATGAGCAGAACTCTGGTGCATCTACCACGGCTAAGATAGGGAAAACAACTCTTCTGCTTGTTCATTGCCCCGAAGGCATTTTCCATTTCCCTCACCTTTTGCCCCTCAGTTTCAGCTCTGGCCCCTAGGGAAGCTTCCCTGGCTGCGGGGCGGACAGCGTTTCGGGGCACGGGGTCTTGTTTTCTGCGCTCTAGCCCATCTGTGCGCAGAGCCTCGTTCCCGGGCTCCCGGAGCCCGGCGGGCATTGACGTCAAACGGCAGCGGAGCGCTGCCTACAGACGGCTGACCCGGGCTCTCCTCCACACCCCCGTCCTTCTTCTCCCCCTCCCTCTTCCCGGCACCCGATTTCAACCGGCTATAAGAAGCCGGAGAGCGCAGTGCCCGAGCAGCGAGGAGGTCCAGAACCATGGAGAGCTCCCGCCTGCGGCTGCTACCCCTCCTGGGCGCCGCCCTGCTGCTACTGCTACCTTTGCTGGGTGCCCGTGCCCAGGAGGACGCCGAGCTGCAGCCCCGAGCCCTGGACATCTACTCTGCCGTGGATGATGCGTCCCACGAGAAGGAGCTGGTCAGTATTTCCCTCGCCTCGGGTTCCCCCACTGGACTACCACAGGGTCCTTGCTTTGCGTGCGTCCCCCTCTATCCCAGTCCCATCCCAGAAGGCAGAGCCCCTGACGCTGGATTAAAAAAAAAAAAGTACCCTGGGTACCCTCTACCAGACAAAGATATTTGAGTTCACGGGCTGCGGGCTGTCTGTCGAGCGAATCCCTAGTTGTGGCCGGTCTGGGCAGTGTGCTCCTTGGAGGCTCTGGAAGGTGAGGTCAGGTCTAGGGACTTTGCCCGCCTGGCTTCCTTTCCACCAGTATCTACTCCCCTTTGTCCCCCGAGTCCTGCTGCCCCGCGGTTGTGTGTCCCGGGCTCCTTATAACTGGGCTGAAAGTGAGCACCTGCGCTGGGCTCGCAGCCAAGGCGGCAACTTCGGGCTCCCGGCGCTATGTTGCAGATCGAAGCGTTGCAAGAAGTCCTGAAGAAGCTCAAGAGTAAACGCATTCCGATCTACGAGAAGAAGTACGGCCAAGTCCCCATGGTAAGGCTCCGGGTTCCCTTTTCCCTACTTTTCCACGAGAAAAGATTGCCTAGAATCTTACACACGGTCTTTACTCTAGCAGGTGGCTGAGCAGCTAGGTGAAGAATTTATCTGGAACGTCCTCTTTGCTTCTGCCCTCGCCCCTTTGCTCCTTGGTCTCTAAGAACAAGAGGGAACAGGCTACTTAGGGCCAGAAAACAGTCTCATGATCTGAGTGGGAGTACTTTCTGAAACATCTCAAATGGGAGAGCCCTTGAATCTATTCAGTTCTCTCTAATTCCTTCTAGAGCACCACCATTTTTTTTCTTTTTCTTTATTTGTATCATTTCGTTGTTGTTTTCTTTCTTAAATTCTGTGATAAAAAGTTTTCAGGACTGGTCACCTTCGTTGTACAGCTCTAGGTAAAAATCACACGCGCGCGCGCACACACACACACACACACACACACACACACACACTTTTTCCTTCTTTGAGCAAGGAAGTGGGAAAGCAGAAAACAAAGGTTATGAGAAAAAAATATATATGTTGGTTTTTCGAGACAGGGTTTCTCTGTGTAGCCCTGGCTGTCCTGGAACTCACTTTGTAGACCAGGCTGGCCTCGAACTCAGAAATCCGCCTGCCTCTGCCTCCCGAGTGCTGGGATTAAAGGCGTGTATATTTCTTAGATGCAAGAATCTGGGTGATTTCCCCCCCCCCCCGCCCCTTTCAGATAAAGAGAAAAGGAAGCTGAAATTGTGGTCCCTCCCCAAAGGCAGAAGAACGTAGGAGGAGGGGATCAGTCATTTAAATTTCTTCCTTTAAATATCCTCTTTCTGAAATTATAAGCCCGAGGCCCCCTGGGCTTCGGATCTGACTGCTTCGACCTGAGCTGATGGTACCATGAGGAAGCTCCCTTGGGACCCCAGTAACCATCGGTTGTGTTGTTGACAGTGTGACGCTGGAGAGCAGTGCGCAGTGAGGAAAGGGGCCAGGATCGGGAAGCTGTGTGACTGTCCCCGAGGAACTTCCTGCAATTCTTTCCTCTTGAAGTGCTTGTGAAGGGACGACAGCCGCCACCTTCGGTTCCCATATTCCCTCTTTCCCCCAAAGGAGCGCTCCATTATCCCTGGAGCCTGGCTTTAGCAACAATAAAGTTTGCGTTCCCCTCAGAGAGCGGATGGGCTCTTTCCCTGTTGCTTCAAAATAAAAGATTTGACATCATTGTGTGAAGGAGAATGCCTCGAATGGTGTTGGTGTGTGTGCAAAGATTTCTTTTCTTGTTTTATCCATCTGACACATTCTTGTGAATCTTTCTGGGAAGAAGAGGAACTTCGTTTTAAAACTGTATTTTTGTATGTGGTGTGTCACAATGAGAATTAGATCTAGTTAATTTGGGTAGATGACATCACAACCCGGAAAATAAATTGCCCTAAAGCCACACAAATTGAAGCATGTACAAATTACACATAATAAAGCATTTTTAACAATTGCTCACAGTGCATGGCTCTTTCTACATAAGTAATTTAAATAGGAATAATAGGATTAATCATGCTGTTGTTTTGAAAGAGAAATATTTTAAAAATAGCTGTCTATTGGGAGAGCAGCACCTCAGCTCCAAGGAGTTTTGATCATTAATTAGGAGTGTGTTACACCAGCTTCAGTATACATACTGTGTGCTAACTACAGAGGTGTGGTGGTAGTCTCTCTCTCTCTCCTCTCTCTCTCTCTCTCTCTCTCTCTCTCTCTCTCTCTCTCTTCCCAGTGTGTGTGAGAGAGAGAGAGACAGAGACAGAGACAGAGAGAGAGAGAGAGAGAGGAGGGGTAGAGATGGTTGGGTTTGAGATAACAAGCACACTGTTACTTATTCAGACCTTGGTTTTCAGCAGTGAGCCTTGTTCAGGGACACTTGCACATATGTGTTCATTACTGCACTATTCACAAAAGCCAGGGAATGGAATCACCGTAGAGGTGCAGCAACAAAAGAATGAATGAAGAATTTGTGCAACAGACACTCAATTGGATTGTGTGCAGCCATAAAGATAAGTGAAGTGATATCTTCAGAAAAGTGGATGGAACTGGAAATCATTATGTTAAGTGAAATAAGTCAGACTCAGCAAACAAATGTATAGGGAACCTATGTTTGAATGTGTGTGTGTGTGTGTGTGTGTGTGTGTGTAAACCAATAAGTCCTATCTTTATACAAGAACCCTGCTTTAAAGCCAACAAATGGTTTATTCTGAGCCAAATCTACGTGGTTAACTTCTGGGTGCATGTATTCAAGTTACCTTCAGTGACATTCTCTGGAAGGAAAGAAGTTATATAAACTCTTCCATCCACAGAACAAAGAAAATCATAAATCAATAGATCCAGCAAGTACATTGGTAGGAGCTTTAGGCAGGCAGGCAACAGCAAGAGGAGGAAGTCTGTTGTATATTTTAGCTGCTATCCAACAGCCTTAGCTTTAGGGTTGATCAAAGCTGGAGGCCTACCAAGGACTCCACACTGACTTGTAGCTTCTGCATAGAGCGGAAGGCAATTAGTGATGAGTATTCAATCAGGAAAACAAGAGGCTACTTTTCTTAAAGATAGCCCCAGACAATTTTGACTGTGTGTGTAGTATTTAGTCTTTCACAATCATGAGGCTACTCGGCAATGGCCTGACAGCTTGAGTGTCTTTATGGGTGTGGCTTCTGAAGAGAAATTCAGCACCACGGGCCAATAAACATATTCTTTCCAACCGTGGGCACACTTAAAACAAGATGGAAAACCTGAACTTTTGTTTTGTTCTTTTTGAGACAGGGTGTCCTGCGACTCAGTTTTGTCTCAAGCCGGTTCTGTAGCTAAGGATTACCTTCATCTTCTGAATTGCCCATCTCTGTCTGTCCTAGGGTTACAGCCACGTGCCAACAGAGTCAGCCTACATGGATGGGTCTGGGGCTCAAACTCAGGGCTCTGTGTGTGCTAGGCAAGTACAAACTCTCTACCAAAAGACCGCCTACATCCCAGTTCTGGGAAGCCCCTAAAGACCTACATCCCAGTTCTGGGCAGCCCCTTGATTGGAAAATATGTTCTTTTTGGAGGTTGTTCATTCTAAGAAAGGGAGTTACTGCATCACATGCTTGAAGAGTACGAGACTAATTCACTTTCACAGCCAATATACCTGAGAAACTCTCTGTCCAAGAAAAAGAAAATTTGCTTAAATATTATTAGTTTTTAGATAAACAAGGGGAAATTGGTGGTGGTGGTGGTGGGGCAATATCAACTCAAGAAATAGAAAAGAAAGTGAAATGTTACATTTCTTAACTTTTAAACACGCGTCTCTGTGCTCCCCTAAGAGTAAGTAACACACACACACACACACACACACACACACACACACACACACACACACACGTCTCCTGTAGCACAGGCTGGCTCTTAGCTCCCTAAGTAGCTTGAAGCAGCCCTTGAATTCCCTCCGTTCCTGCTTCCACCTCCTGCAGGCTGAGATCACCTGCGTGCACCATCACCCGCCTGTGAGAGTGACTTTTGAGCAGCACCATTAGGAGAGGAGCAGTTGCTAAGAGCTTTGTAATCCAAACTCAAGAGGCACAGGCAGAGGAGCAGAATTGAAAGGAAAGCTTTGTAGATTCTTGAGGAGCTGGGGAGCGCAGGTAGGAAGCAGTCTCATGGACAATGGCCATCTGCCACGTGCTTATTGTTTTGATTAGCATGCCTAATCTAATTAATCTTGCAAGGAGATTCAGTTACCCGTTTTTCAGAGTACAAAACAGAAGCCGAGAGAGATTATAGAATTTGATTATACAATTCCAAATTGTGGGTTTTTTTTTCCTTTGCTTTGATCTCTTTGATTGCTCTTTATCTTTTCCTTTAATATCACTCTGGTACCAACAGCTATTGATTTCCCAAAATGAATTTTGCTTAATAGAAAGTAGTTTAGTGGGGGAGGGGTCAACATGTATTTTAGAGAAATATCCAAAATCCATTTGATTTCCCCCCACCCCACACACACATCCTATTTGTGATTATAATTCGGTATGCTTTAATCCTGAAGCACTACAAATGATTGTTAAACAGTATCACAGTCTGCTACTTTTCCAGAAATAATTTCCACTAAAACTCTAACTTTCACAACACTCATAAGTGTATCTAGTCATGTCAACCCTAACTAAGTCTGGAGAGGACATAGCTTTAGTCACTGATGAGTTGCCAGGCCGAACTCTTGGGGACAATGACATTCAGAACTGCCCAGAATATTTATTCCAAGGCAGGAGATCCTGGAGGAATGTCACACTTAAGCAAAGGAACACAAAGCTCCAAACATCAACCCAGTCCCCCTCACCTCCAGCTCTATGGCATCTTCCTTCCTTCTTGTCTAGGAAGAAGATGATGAATATGTTGCTTGTCAATTTGGCACACCTGGGAACAGGGAGCGTGGACTAGGATGTGGCCTCCACTAGATTAGCCTGGGAGTATTTTTGTTGTTGTTGTTAATTGATGGGGGGGGGGGGGCACAGCCTACAGTCACAGCGCAATGGTGAAGGAAGTGTAAGTTGAAATAAAACCCTTTCCTCAAGTTGTTTTCGGTCAGACAGCAACAGAGAGAAAGAGTAAAGAGTCTCGGGAATGTTATGAGCAGCTAATGATGAGGACACTCTGTTCAGTTGGGTGTGAAATGGCTTTTGCCAAACATTTCATCTGGAAGTCCAGCTTTCAAGTTCATGATGTGAATAGCAGTCTGCACTGATGATTAATAAAAAAAAATTTAAATTTCTTGTTAAAAGTAACTTTACCTTTCTAGCTCCTCTTCAAATAGAATATTTCATTATGTTTAATTATTGAAGGTATAAGAAAAAAAAAAGACTGAAGGTTAAGAAAGTTTTAATGAGAAAGGGATCCATCTACAAGTGAGGCCCAGGGGTGGCATGAGAGTGGCTGGTAGGTCTGGCTGTTGGCAGAGCTGCAATGGAAGAGATATAAGGCACAGGGGTGATGCACCCAGAGCGGTGGGCCTCACAGCAGCCAAGAACTTTCCCTTTTTGTAAGGTCTCAACATCTTACAGTAATTATAGTTATTGTATGTCTTGCACAGTGCTAGAATCTGGAGGGCTGTGTGGGGGCACATTGCAAAACCCATAGACCTTGGCCCCTTTCCAATCTTGATAGGACACATCTGAGTAAGGGGACTGTCGTTAGGAAAGTGAGTTTAGGACTCTGTAGTCTGTTTGTTTACTTAGAGACAGTCTGGTGACATAGCCCAGGCTGGGCTTGAACTCAAATCCTCTGCACCAGCTTACTGAATGCTAAGACTGCAAGCATGTACCCAGTGTCCAGCTGAAATCATATCGTATAAATGAGCCCTTTGGATAGTTTCGCTAAGCTCCTTAAAGCCTCTGGAACACTGAGCTCAGTTTTGTTTTTTTTTTTAAACTTTCTTTTAATAAAGGCTCTCAAATGCTTTGACTCCCCTTCCAACCCACCATCCAAAGGTAGGGGAGAAAATATGGTAAAGAGGACAAGGGAGATGTGGACCTGTTCAGAAGTAGTTCTTTGTAGCGATTCCAATCTGTGTTTGTCAGGTATATGGTATAGTCTGCTCTCAAAGCAGAAAGGGAATGAGTTAGACATGATTAAGGAAAGGGGTTAGAAGAAGGAGGGGAAGGATGCTCGGAATTCCAAAGACAACAGAGGTGAGCAACTGGAGGATGGCAACCAGAAGATGACTGATGTAGTGGTCTGAGTGGAAAAAGTCCCCCATAGGCTCACATATTTAGTCTCCGGTTCATGGTGTTGTTTGGAGAGGTTTGGGGGTGTGGTCCTTGTTGTATGTAATGTGTCACTAGAGGCAGGATTTGAGAGTTTAAAGTCTGGTAACATTTCCAATTTGTTCTCTCTGCTTCATGCTTGCAGATGAGAATGTGAGCTCTCAGCTTCCTATTCCGGCCGCCATGCCTGCGGCCTGTAGCTGTGGCTGTGCCTGTCATTATGGGTTCATCCAGACCGCTGGATCCATAAGTCAAAATAAACTCTTCCTTCTGTAAGTTGTTTTTTGTCATTGATTTTTGTTTCGTTTTATCTCAACAACAGAAAAGGAAGCAATACAGCCATGAACTCGGAAAGTGATAGCTTGTGGGAAAGCTTCACACTATCCCTTTGTCTTGGTCATTTGACCTTGTCCCTCGGGTGTTTGCTGTGGCCTTGATCAGATGTCAGGTGGAATAGAAATCGTTCAGGAACATCTCAAAGGAAAGCAGGGCTTGCAATGAAGTGGGGGACTGTCCTCGGCTCAGCTCTCAGTATTTATTTTTTGTCAAACTGGTATTTAAATGCAATTCTCTCTTGGATGATATGATCATTAACTCTGACTGTCAATTTGGCAGGATCTAGACTGAGCAAGCAGACGAGCCTCTGGGATGCCTATGAGAAATCATCTTGACTGGGTCAGTGCTGGGCACGCCTGTGAAAGATCTCCTAACTTAGGCCAACTGAACTGGAAAGAACCACCTTGAGTTTGTTAATATATAACCAATCTGAATCTTTACCTTTTGCTATTATTCTTTTGCCTTTTTTGTTATGCTGTCTTGAAGTTTGGCTTGTTTTTTTTTTTGTTAGTTTGTTTTACTTTTATTTAGACAAGATCACACCCAACTGCAATGCTAGTTTCTGGGGATCTAACGTCCTCTTCTGGTCTCTGTAGGTATTGCATACAGTGGTACACATGCATTCTGGCAAACATTTATATATGCACATGTATATTTTATATAATAAATCTTTAAAAATACTATTTTTTTCAACATTTCAGTTTTACTTTTCTCTTCCTCACAATAATTTTTTTCTGTGTTCTTGTAATAAAAAATGACATAGCAAGTAACTAAAGTTACAGACTTGACAAAGACTTACAGGATTCCATCACTGGCAAGCCATAGAGAGCAAACTAGTGTGCAGGATTCCTCCATGGCCTCTGCTTCAGTTCCTGCCTTGAGGCTCCTGCCCTGAGTTTCTGCTCTGACTCCCCTCAGTGGTAGAAATGTAAATAAAATGAGTGCCTTTATCCCCACATCGCTCGCTCGGTGATAATGTTTATCACAGCATCAGGACCCTGAAGACATGTGTACTCGTGAGTCTTCTAAAACAGAAAAAGCTGTGACTAAAACAAAACAGTCACTGAATTACACAGACCCATGCACATATATCAAAATCACTCTAATAATTAGAAGCCCAGAAAAACCCAAGACCATTAGACAGACAAATTTTCTCTTATTTGTGGTCAAGTCTGTTGTACAATACTCCAATGTACATTTTCCTTAAACACATTCAGTTTTATTTCAATGTATCGTTTCAATGTATTGGAACTCTTTTTTCTTCAATTGTTTTCTAAGGATTAATAAAACAAATGACAACTTAAAATTTTGTATATATGTGTGCATATTCCTCACCTATGGAGGCAAAAGGAGGGTGCTGGATCTCCTGGGACTGGATTTACAGGCAGTTGTGAGCCACCCAGTAGGAGTGCCGGGAAAGGAACATGGGCCCTCTGCAAGAGCAGCAAGCTCTTCTAACCACTGAGCCATCCCTCCATCATCATCAATCAATATTTTCTCTAATGAGAGCAGACCATGGTGAGACTAAAACTGTTCTTGGTGAAGATGTAGCAGACATCTGTTTTATTTGAAGGGAGGGAACACAATGTTCTTGTTTGTGTCAGTTCATAGGCAAAATTATTTTTCCCACATTTTTTATTAGATATTTTCTTCATTTACATTTCAAATGTTATCCCAAAAGTCCCCTATACCCTCCCCCTGCCCTGCTCCCCTACCTACTCACTCCTACTTCTTGGCCCTGGAGTTTCCCTGTACAGGGGCATGTAAAGTTTGCTAGACCAAGGAGTCTCTCTTCCCAATGATGGCCAACTAGGCCATCTTCTGCTATATATGCAGCTAGAGACACGAGCTCTGGGGGTACTGATTAATTCATATTGTTGTTCTACCTATAGGGCTGCAGACCCCTTCAGCTCTTGGGTACTTTCTTTAGTTCCTATATTGGGGGCCCTGTGTTCCATCCTAGAGATGACTGTGAGCATCCACTTCTGTATTTGCCAGGCACTGGCAAAGCATAGGCAAAATTATTAAGTTGGTTTTGTGTTTGCTCCTGTTTTTTTTTCTTTATTGTGGTTTCAGGGTGACTCTGTTTGAGCTTGATTCCATCCGTTACTCAGGGGAGAACAGCACAGCCCAGCTACCAGCAATAAGGAAGTCCAAGTGGGAACATTAGAACAGTTCCCAGTGTCTCCTCTGGTGACCCAGCGTTCTCCCTTACCATCACTAGGGTTCTTTTAAAATTACATTAGTTATTTCGTTACTTTACTTTTACTTGTGAATTTTAGCATCAGCAAACATTTATTAAAGGATTTTTTGTATATTTTTAGTTAGTCAGGGTTCTCTAGGAGAACAGAACCAATGTGTTGTGAGTGAAAATTTATTAAGGCAGCTTATGCTGCAATAGTAGCAACAGTTGCCTCAGAACCAAGTAGCTGAGAACTTGACAGTTGCTTCTTCCTTGACGCTAGCTAGTTGCCTCAGCAGTCTGTCCCACAGTGGCTGTCTCTCACTAAGGAGGCCCCAAACCCAGTAGCTCCTCAGTCCACAAGGCTGGGTATCTCAGGAGCCCCAATGTGGTTCAGAAAGCCTAGAGGTTGCTTGAGAGCTGCTGGTCCCAAGCCCTCCAAGAAAACCTAGAAACATTGGTTCTGTGTGGGACCGCCTTCCGCCCCACTGGAGAGCTTGACTGGGCTTATTCCATGTCGGGTGTTGTTGGGTTTCAGAGAAGTGCTGAGACACTGTTCCAGGGGTGGGAAGATGCAGCCAAAGTTGGGGTTCCCTGACTTATGGGCCTTGAGTTGCTGCTAGAGAACTGCACAGAGAATCAGGAATGAAGTGTCAGAGAGTCTGCTGCAACAAGTCTGGAACCATTGGCAGCCCAAAGGCTGAGGACATTGTCTAGCCCAGGGCCAGAGCTGGGAGCTACAGCTTAGCTCATCAGCAAAGGTGGCAGTGGTTGTCTGGGGGAACAGTGAAGTCATCTATGGGAGATTTAGACTTCGACTCTGTAGTTGAAGGCCTTTTCCATGATGGTTTCAAATGGAAGAGACAGTCCTTGGTTCCAAACTGTTTATTGATTGTTCATCATGGAAAATGAATGTATACCAACTTCTCAGGGTGGATCAGAGATTAAATACCTTTTGCAGGGAGGAATGTCTGGGAAGGGGAAACTTATTGGCTAAACCCTCAGGGCCTCTAGGTACCTCATTAGCATGGAGAACTCTGTTCTGGGCCTTATGTGACCACAGGACACGTTTCCTTATGGAGGAAGTGTGGCATGCGTTCCAGGCTAGGAATCTGTTCCTGGGAGCAGGGATCTTTGTACCATCTCAGGTGTGTACCCACTAAGTTTACGGAACTCAGATCTGCTCTACCTTACCAAGTTTCCTGGCAAGGTCCATTGTCCCATAGTTCTGATATTCTAGAAGGAATTGGAAATAGAAGGAGCAATAACCATGTTAAATCAACTCAGCAGCAAAAGAGAAGCCAGCTGGGCAAACGCGGAGCCATCTCCCTCCAGCTTATACCTTGTTTCATCGGAGCTGATACTAGAAGTTGCCGCTCACAATCAGCATGGGCCTTCTCACATCAATTAAAGCAATCAGGACAGTTCTTCAGCTGAGCTTCCCTATTCAAGCAATTCTAATTGGTGTCAAGTTAACACCACCGCCAACCAAAATAGGCATTGCCTGGAATTATATCGTGTTTGTAACTAATTAGGAGAACTTATATGTTAAACCATGAACACAGCAGAGTCTCTAGTTAGACCTCCTTCTGAAACATTCTTCACTAATTTTTTCTTTTTTTTTTTTGGTTTTTCGAGACAGGGTTCCTCTGTATAGCCCTGGCTGTCCTGGAACTCACTCTGTAGACCAGGCTGGCCTCGAACTCAGAAATCTGCCTGCCTCTGCCTCCCGACTCCTGAGTGCTGGGATTAAAGGCGTGAGCCACCACGCCCGGCTCATTAATTTTTAAAATAACTTTTCCATGAAAGTCTTGGATTTAATTACATTCTGAGGACAGTATGCCTTGTTTCAGCTAAGTACAACCACACTGGGTACCAAGCTCCCCAAACAATGAACCTGCAGCATACACCCCAGACTATGTTCAAACTAGAGTCCTTTCTTCATGTATTTTTAAGATTTACCATATAGTTTCTTGGAAGATAGTTTGTTTATTTCTAATACTTTGGAGATTAATGCATATCTCCAAAGTCTATAAATTTGCTTTAAAGTACCACCTTGGGTGTTTGTTAGCAAAAATAACCCTAGCCACTGAACCACTAACTGCAATATCAGAGTGAAGTCAGATTTTTTCCTGAATGCATTTCTGTTAACAACACTAGAAAGA
Organism: Mus musculus; assembly: GCF_000001635.26. NCBI lineage: Eukaryota > Metazoa > Chordata > Mammalia > Rodentia > Muridae > Mus > Mus musculus. The sequence continues at coordinate 99,889,529 of NC_000079.6, read as the reverse complement.
TCTAGTCTTATTTCTTGTAATGGTCCATATTATAAGGCAGCCTCCATGGTTGGCATGCAAAGGGGAGAAACCACACACAGCTATGCTTGTGTGGGCAAGCTATAAAGTAGCCCCATCTTATTAGTTGAGTATCCTGTAGCACAATTACTAGCCTAACTGTAAGGGAGGTTGAGGGAGTATTATACTGATAAAAATATTTCTACTTCCCTCCCAGACAACATAAGAACCTAATACACTTTATGTTAAATAATTGCTTGCTATCTTCTTAAAAAAATGTATTTTTAAATCTTAAACTCCTTACATTCTCCAAGTGTCTTTTATTTCCAGATGCTGGCATTACAGGCATATGCAATGTAGGCCAGCTCTACAGGCTTTGAAACAAGGCACTAGAGAGAGGCCACGGCATGAACGTCCACGGGGAGACATCAGCACCAGCTTTTTCTGCTTCAGACTTTACCAGGCACAGATCTGCCTGGACATCTTCACACACAAACCCAAAGGGAAAACCAAGAGCCCTGGGCTGGCTCATGAGAATGGCACTCACTGCTCTTTAAGTCATGTGATTATTTTAACAACTGTGCCTTTCTTTTTCGTTCCCTCTGTTTTACGTTTCTCCTCATAAGCAGAGGGAGGAAAAGAGATAGAGAAGAAGAGATGGAGGGAGACTCTGTGTGGTGTCAGGGTAGATATGGTGATGCCTCCATAGGTGGAGGCATCTGGAAAGGGAATTTGAGAAAAAAATATATTTAATAAGCATTTATTCCATTGTTTGCTATGTTGTGGGTATACATTGGGAACTCTCTCCCTGCTTTCTAATGGGTTCTTTCAAGTCTGGATATCTCTGTGTAGCTCTGGCTGCCTTGGAACTTGCTATGTAGACCAGGCTGGCCTCAGGCTCACAGAGATCTACCAGTCTCTGAGAGCTGGGGTTCTGCTTTGCCACTTTAACAACGGATGGGATTTTATTTCTAAAATGCTAATAAATATTTGTCTTATGTCGATGTCCAACATGATAAATAACCATTTGTCTATCCCCTCATTCCATATTTCACAAATCTTTGGTACCTCTCATGTGCCAGTGCTCAGGCAGACTCCAGAAACACAGTAGAGAACCTGCTAAAAAGCAATCTGATGCAACGAGACCGTTCTGCTCGATGGAAAGTGAAGATGGGCCTGTGGGCAGAGATAGATGCTCTGAAACACTAGGCTCCTTGTCCTTGGGATTTGTCTCCATTGCTTCTTTCATTCATGCCTACCTCCTACTTTCCCATGTTCCTGACCACACCTTTGGTCTATCTCAGCCCCTAACATTTGTTGCCAAGCCTTAGGGTCTGAAAGCAAATGTCAGATACACATTCCAGGACAGACACCTCAACACTGATGTCCTTGAGTGCTCCACACTCTACCCTCACACTGACCTCGCCTGTGCTATTACCCCCTGATTCCAATGTTCAGGTCCCCATAGACAGACTTGACTCCCATGTGGCCCTAAGTAGGGAGAATGTGAGAGTTCATTCTAGCTGCAAGAGGGACCTGTTCCCAGGTCTGATCCATAAGTGATTTTGCATGCAAACATAGGTAAGAGTTCAGGTGTAAATGGCTGAATCTGTGTGCACAGACTCCAGGAAGCATGCACACATACAGGCACATGTGCACACATGCACACAGACACAGGTACATGTACACAGATGGGCGTACAGATACACGCATGCACATATACCTAGCTCTGATCCCCTGCCTACTCTGCCTGTTTCCCCAGAACACTTTCATGCTGTCACCAAGGACAATTCTCCACAGGGCTGTCTGCTCTCTAGATGATTAAAACCATTAATAATTTACCCAACTCTATTACCCCTTTCATTATTATCATGATGCTAATGATGTCCCTCAGGAAAATGGAAAAGTAAGTCTGCCTCCAACGCAGGCTCTGTGGAGACAGACAGCATTTCATAAATAAATCAGATGTGATGTTTTGCCTTGGATTCCTTTGAACTCTTCCTCCATAGAGCCAGAGGAGGCAGAAGTGGGCGTAAAAGGATTAAAGGAAGCAGGAAGAGGGTTCTCCTGAAATATTAGCATCCAATGGGCTACCAGTGTGACTACCATTTATTCTGTCTGCTTTCCTGCTTTCTTCTTCTTCTTCTTCTTCTTCTTCTTCTTCTTCTTCTTCTTCTTCTTCTTCTTCTTCTTCTTCTTCTTCTTCTTCTTCTTCTTCTTCTTCTTCTTCTTCTCCTTCCTCCTCCTCCTCCTCCTCCTCTTCCTCCTACTCTTCCCCCCCTCCTCTTTCTCCTCTTTGTATTCCTCCTCTTCCTTCCCCTCCTTCCTCCTCCTCCTTCTGAGACAGGGTCTCTCTAAGTAGTTCTGCATGGCTTGGAACATATTCTGTAGACCAGGTTGGTTTTGAACCTGAGATCCACCTGCCTCTGCCTTCTGAGTACTGGAATTAAAGATGTGCACAACAACGGCCATCTCTGAGATGTCTATTTAATCGAGGCAGAGGTGTTCTTGAAATGTGGCACCATGAACATGACAGTAAACTGCCTAGGCTGCTGCACTTGTGCCTCATGAGGCAGCTTTTCTCCATCTGGCCCGACTTTGTTCACCTAGGAAGGGACTGATTTAATATAAGAGAAACATTGGACATTATAAGTACTTGATACGAAGTAGTTATCTTGAAAATCAAAGGCATGTTCCTCAGCATTTCAGAAAAGGTTTTTCACATTTGTATTCTCTGAGATGCCTTTCATGGACACTGTGAGATGTAGTTGGTGGTTTCACCAGTGCAGCTGAGTTCCTCTGGCCATTCCTGCTTTCTCTGCAAGGAGTAGATATGCAAACAGTACATCCTGGATCAACCCAGGTAGGATCTTGAGGTTAACTGCTCTAAAAATGTTACTTGTCCTAGGTCTGGTGTGCAAGTATTATCAGATCATGAATTTGTTTTAGAACTCTTCAACAGTTGTTTTGAATAACCGAAAAGTCCAACCAAATCTGAATAACAAAGTTTTTCAAGGAAATGAAAATTTCTTTCTTGTTTGGCTTTTCCCAGTCTCAACGCAGTGATTTTATCACAAAAAAAAAAAAAAAAAAAATGAATAAAAGCAAAATGAGATTGAAATTAGTTTGCTTTCTCATCGGTGTGGTCACAATACTTGACAAAAACAACCTAGGGTTGTGTGCTGGGTAGTTTTTGTCAACTTGATTCATGCAGAGAGGTCTCAGTGACCTTCCCAAACCTACAAAGAGACAGTCTGCCTGAGGCAAGACCGCAGCTTGGTTCAACATCACTAAGTAGTGTGGCATCTGACCCTGAGTAGTTCATTTTAGGCATATTTAAGCACAATACAATTTGGTGGAAATTTATCCTGGTGATAATTTACTCAATCTTGTGTTCACAACAAAGCATACATCTCCTTGAGGAACAAAGTTAGCTAAATACAGATCAGACAGGACTATACTGAAACTCTTTGTAAAATTCATAAGGATAGATTCTATAGACTTGCTGAGAAAAACAAACTTTCTCTAAGGGCCTGAGCGAGGATCTGATGCCAGAAAAGTCTTTAAGCATACAGATAGTGCAAAGACCACAAGGCTAGGAAACATGGCCATTCCCAGACTTCTGGTGGGTAACAGGTGTCGCATTCCTCCCTTTGAAAGAACAACCCTGTGCGCTTAACAGTCTGTGAGCATAAAGACCTTTGTGCCCCTGACAGCTGGGACTTAATCCATGTTACCAGAGTCTAGATCGTGTGTCGTCAGTGTGGTTTCTTTTTGTGACACTATGACACTATGAGCTCTGGAGGCAGGAATTGAAGCAGAAGCCATGGAGGGGTGCTGCTCACTGGCTCGCTCCCCATGGCCTGCTATGCCTGCTTTCTGATAGAACTCAGGACTACCTGTCCAGGGGTAACACTGCCCATGTGATCTGGGCCTTCCATATAAAAAGAAAATGCCCCCACAAACTTGTCTATAGGCTATTTTGTTGAGGCAATTTCTCAGTTAAGGTTCCCTCTTTCTGGATAACTCACAATTGTGTCAAGCTAACCAGGATGCACATTTACATACAAGTGTGTGTGTGTGTGTGTGTGTGTGTGTGTGTGTGTGTGTGTGTGTGTGTGTGTGTGTATGTGTGGTGTGTACATACATTTCAATTTTTTTTAGTTGTATATAGAGAGCAACAGTCCTGGATTGTATGCATTTTATTTTATTTTTTTATTAGATATGCATTTTTATATATTGAGGGACAGTTTTCCAAAGTGGCTGCACTATGTTATAATCTGCCAACAATTGTAGTGATATGTATACTAAAGTCTGAGCTTCTATCTCCACTGCGGCACCTATGACTGACATCAATCAATAAACAATATTTGAGGTTTCTAATTTCTACAGATCCTTGTCAAAGCTTGCTGGCTTAGAACCAACAATAAAACAATTGCTATTATAGTAACAGCAAGGTAGCATTTAATTGTGATTTTACTTATATAATCTTATTAACTAGAGTAGAGATGTCAAACATCATTTCCTAATTTTAGCAATCATTTACATATTTGGTGGGGTTTATTTATTTATTTAAGAAATGTTACTAGGAGGTTTTTTTTTGTTTTTGTTTTTGTTTTGGTAACTATTCAATTAGTTGAGTTATTTGTCTTAATTGCTGAGTGGTAACAGTTCTTTATTTGGATACTAATTTCTTACCAAACATATAATCTTCAGGATTTTCTCCTTTTATCTGCCTTGCCTTTTTATTCAATTGATCATGTCTTTGTAGCATCAATGTTTTTAATTTCAAGGTGGCTGAATTTAATCTTTTTTCTTCATAACTTTTATTTGGGGTTACATTAAAAAAATCATTGCATATAATGGATGGGAATTAACACCAAGATCCCCAACTAGACAATGTGCAGACAGAGAGACTTTGGTGTACTCGGTCTTAAGTGGGATGTCTTCATCAAAGCCATTCCCTCAAGGTTCAGGGATCTATAGAGAAGACGAGGCAGAAAGATGGTTAAGAACCAGAGGTGGCAGAGGGCTTCAGGGAAATGGTGTCTTCTAGACACAAAAAGACTGGTGAACGTATAACTGCACAGAGACTGTGGCAGTTTGCACAAGACCTGCGGGGGTTCAAGGTAGACAGGGCCCCAGCACAGAGATGGGAAATGGACGACCCCCAACCGAGGAGCTATTTGCAGTTGATACCTGCTGACAAAGGGAAAATCCATTTTCTCCACTGGAGTGTCACTGGGTCTATCAGACACACTGCAGCGTGGGCTCTGGGCTCATGAGTAGTTGGCCAACACAAAACAAACTCCATCCTTTATTCTTGTGCTTTTTGTTTGTTTTGTTCAGAGAGAGAGAGAGAGAGAGAGAGCAAAGGAGCAAAGTTAGGTGGGTAGGGAGGTGAGGGGGATCTGGAAGGCAGTCCAGGTTGAAGGAAATAGGATCAAAATATATTGCATGAAAAAGCTTTAATAATTTAAAAAAACCACATAGTCACAAAGAATTACTATTGAGTTTTCGTCTAAGAGTTTTATTTTTTCCACTCTTACATTTTAAATCTTTGTATAAGTTTTCTGTTGCTTCCATAGTGAATTGCCACAACCAGAGGATCTCACTGAGTCTAAACAAAGTGTTAATGGCCTGGCTCTCTCCTGGAGGCTCCAGGAAGGCACTCTTTCCTTACCCTACCTGGCTTCTGTAGCCAGCTCAGTTCTTTCATAGCTCAAGGACTTCTTCCCTCATCTCTAAAGAGAGCAATGTCAGGTGGGTCTGCCACATGCCACCATCAGGATCTGTCACACACTGCCATCGGGGTCTGTCGCATGCTGCTGTCTCTTTCCTTTCTTCTTTAATTTCCTCAAGGTCTCAAGTTTGTAACTCAGGCTGGCCTTTCATTTATTAGACAGCCCCAGGCTGGCTTTGAACTTGTGATTCTCCTGCCTCAGCTTCCCAGGAGCTGGTCTAACAAGTGAACGTTACCACTCCTGGTTCCTTGTCCACTTTCAACGCTCTTCCTCGTGATTACCAAGGCTTATCTGGAAACCAGGGACATTTCCCTGTGTGGAGCTGTGGTTACTGCTATCTTCTTAATGTTTTCAGTGTTTGCACCAATCTTTGTTCCCTTTTCTCCTCTGTTGTGATGAAACAATTTTCTTACAGTTCATACTTGATTCATTTATTTCTTGTGTGTGTATCTACTACACACACACATAGGTTTTTGTTTTATGGTTACTGGGAAGCTAAAAATACCTTATAGACAAAGCAGGTTATTTCAAGCTGCTGCCAGCGTAATTTTGTTCATAAATACACACACATGAAAACTATGCTCTGCTTTTAGCCCATGGCCCATTTATTATTTTTGATGTCATAATTTACATCCTTCACATTACCACCATTACAGATTTAGAGTATTCTGAATTTGATTAGGTATTTATTGTTACTGATGAGTTTTGGTAATTTTAGGTATTTCTTTTATTGCAGGTGGCCTTTTCATCTGGAAGAAATCCTTTTAGCATTTCTTATAAGACAGCTCTTATTTTTCTGGGGGAGGATAATCTTATTCTATCCTCTAGTTTTGAAAAATGCCTTTGCTGAGAGGTGAGTCTTGGTTGGCAGTGTTTTCCTCAAGGCTTTGCGTCTCTCCCCTTGCTTCCCGACCTATCACACATCTACTGAGATAGATGTCCATTGCTAACTACTTCAGAACCCCTTGTCAGCTGCTTCCTGCCTCTTGCTGTGTCAGTATCCCTCTTTGTCTTTGGTAGTTTGGTTGTAATTCTTTTTTTTTGTTTGTTTTTGTTTTTTGTTTTTCGAGACAGGTTTTCTCTGTATAGCCCTGGCTGTCCTGGAACTCACTTTGTAGACCAGGCTGGCCTCGAACTCAGAAATTTGCCTGCCTCTGCCTCCCAAGCTGGGATTAAAGTCATGCGCCACCACCGCCTGGCTTGGCTGTAATTCTTATTGGAGTAGTCTTGATTGCACTGCATCTGATTTGAGACATTTAATCTTCCCATACTTAGATAGTTAGACCTTCCTTGAGATTTGGGGAATTTTCTGCTATTATTTCTCATTTTTTCCTCTTCTTCTTGGTTTGCCCCCTTAATTAGAGAGAAAGAAAGAATACATTCTTAGAATCTTACAGGTTATCTCTCTTACACTCTGGACGTGATGTCTGCTATTATTTCTTTAAGTGAGCTTTCTGTCTCTCTGTCCATAGGATCAGGCCTTCTTCAGAAGATTATGATTTCATAACTTATTGCTCCATTTCCCCTCCTCTGATAATTTTTTTTTATTTCCCAATTTCTCTTACCTTCGAGAGTTTTTCTAGGCTTTCTTAGGACAGTTGTTTTAAGATCGTTGTCAGGAAGCTCATACAGTTCTACTTCTTTTGGGTCAGTGACTAGCGACTTATTTTGTCTGGGGCATCAGTTTTTCTTGATTCTTTTGACTTCTTGTCTATGTATGGTGATGAAGCAGGTGCTTGTTCCAAGCCTCTGTGGGCGGGGCCAGCCCTGTGCAGGGGATCCTGGGTTGTATGAGAAAGCAGGTGGAGCACATGGTGCCAAACAAGCCAGTCAGCAGACTTTCTCCAAGGCCTCTGACTCCGCCCCTGCCTTCAGGTCCTGCTGACTCCGCCCCTGCCTTCAGGTCCTGCTGACTCCGCCCCTGCCTTCAGGTCCTGCTGACTCCGCCCCTGCCTTCAGGTCCTGCTGACTCCGCCCCTGCCTTCAGGTCCTGCTCTGCTTCCGTTCTTGCTTTGACTTCCCTCAGTGATGGTTTATGACCAGGATGTGTGAGCCGGATAAACCCTTTCCTCCTTGAGTTGCTTTTGGTCCTGGTGTTTTATCACAACAGGTATTTAACTAGGATACTTACATTCCAGATAAGAGGCAAAAAAAGTGATTTAGCTCAAGATATTTTGATTTACAAAGTCTCTGCTTAGCTGGGCGTGGTGGCGCACGCCTTTAATCCCAGCACTCGGGAGGCAGAGGCAAGCAGATTACTGAGTTCGAGGCCAGCCTGGTCTACAAAGTGAGCTCCAGGACAGCCAGGGCTATACAGAGAAACCCTGTCTCGAAAAAACAAACAAACAAACAAAAAGCCTCTGCTTACAAACATTGAACTCTTTTCATACAAACTCTTTTGTTTTTAAGCTATAAGGCTTTACTTAGTAACATTTTCCTTCAAGCCACTCACTGGGAGGGCTATAGGCGATACATGAGTCTAAATTCTACATAGTCTGGTTTCTCTGCCTAGACTAACCCTCTGTGGCGTTTGAATGAAAATGACCCCTATAGGCTCATAGGGAGTAGCATATTAGGAGGTGTGGCCTTGTTGGAATAGGTGTGACCTTGCTGGAGTGGGTGTGGCCTAATGGGTGGGTGTGGCCTTGTTGGAGAAAGTGTGTCACTGAGGGTGGGCTTTGAGTTTTCAGATGCTGAAGCCATGCCCATTGTCACTCTCAACTACCTCTCCAGTGTCATGTCTGCCTCCATGCCACCAGGTTCCTACCATAATGATAATGGACAAATCTCTGAACTGTGAACCAGCCCCAATTAAATGTTTGCCTTTATAACAGTTGCCAGGGTCATAGTGTCTCTTCACAGCAAGAGAAACCCTAAGTAAGACACCCTCCTTCTCAGCTTCTGGACCGCAGTGTAACTCTGCTTCCTCAGAGGCTGATCCAAGACATCAGCGTAATCAAGTAGAATTCTAATGCCCTCCATGGACACTGACTGCTTACCACACAGCTGGGCTCAAAAGCAGAGCAGCGCCTTGCTAGCATTTCAGGGTTAGGGATTTTAGTTTTGCCAGTAAAATGAAGACACGTAATTGACTTTTTGAAAGAGGAATTAATCAGAGCTTTTGTGGTGGTTTGAATGAAATTGGCCCCCAAAGATCCATAGGGAAGAATGGCCTTGTTGGAGGAAATGTGTCCCTGGTGGTGGGCGTTGAGGTTTCAAAATTCCAGCCAGGCCCAGCGTCTCACTCTCTGCATGTTGCCTGTGGATCCAGATGTAGAACTCTCAGCTACCTCTCCAGCACCAGGTCTGCCTGCTTGCTGCCACACCTTCCACCATGATGATAATGGACTAAACGTTTGAACTGTCAGCCAGCGCCCAGTTAAGTTTTCTTTTATAAGAGTAGCTGTGGTCATGGTGTGTCTTCACAGCAATAGAACTTTGACTAAGACAGCTTCCAAAGCAAGGATGAAGAAGACACGAGGAGAAAAAGATGTCAGAAGCAAGGAGTTCTCAAAGGGGCTTGGTTGATAGCAGGCTGAGTGATACATTGGAGAGTTTTATTACAATGAAATTAAATAACTCGCTTGCCATGACTCAGGGCACTTTTGTTTGAAAATCAAGGCCTGGGGAGAGATGAGGCCCCAGTCTCCCAGCACGAAGCCACTTCAGAAAAATCAATAGCATCTGTTTGTCATTGTATTTAACTGCCTCGATGACTGATTATCTCAGCCTCAGAGACAAGATCCACAAACATAGAAAGTGGAAGAGACAGTCTCTGCATCTTCCCCAGCAGTCAAACAGCAAACGAGTTCCGTGCCCTTTTCTCTGAGCGGCGAATCCCTGGGGCCCCGTGAAGCGATCCCTCCTGTGACTCCAGTGACGCCCTTGGCGCTGATGTCATCCAGGTTCCTGGTTCTCTTGATTAGACTGAGACCAGTCAAACACTGCTCATTGAGACAGATATTGATTTTCATCAGGAAGTTCTGTCATCTGCAGTAATTACAATTGCCGTTTTAATTTATTAGATCAGGAAATCCAATGCATTTTCCATGAGCCTTCTCCCATTGTGTGTGTGTGTGTTTGTGTAGAATACCAAGTAATTTCTCAGAAAATGGACTTTGAAATGGGATTTAGCTGTGAAATGCACACTGCTGCATTTCTTGCTCCTGGTGGTTGATTTAAAACCACTCCTTTTAGCTGTGTAGTCCTGGGCAAGCAATTTAACTCATCTGCTTAGTAAGTTCTATCCTTCTGTTTTCATGTGGGTAGGGTGAGAAGGATTCCTATCCTGGATTTGAGGTCTACTTAAAGCCTCAACATGTCTATCCACTAAATACTTAAAGGGCAGGAACACAGAGTTGGCTGTCGATAAACATCAGCCTTTGTCGCCATTACCATTAACGAGAACAGAGAAAGGCACCCAAGACATACATTGCAGAGTACAAATGGGTTACTTTTAAGGATTGGAACAAGATGGTACAGAAGTAATTGGAGATAGCAAGTGGATATATAGATAAAAATAAACAGGCTTGTTTAATCCTTCAGGCATTGCCTATATTGAAAACACAATTACAGAAAAATACAAACTATCCACATTTTGTAACCTACTGTTTACACTGCTACTGTTTTGAGATTTGCCTCCAGACCTTTATTTGTTTTCATGTCTTCATGGATTTGTAGCATATTTGGCACTATGCCATATGGAGTATTATAATTCTTAAATTACAATAATATAGGAAATATTTGCATGCCAACTCTAGTTTACACACCCTCCCCCATCTCTCTAGGTAAATGCTATCTAAATTTTGTGTTCTCTAATTTCCTTGCTTTTAAAAAAATACAATTTTATTGTTTCTGGCAGTATATTGTTAATTTTTGAGTTTTATAAAAAAAAAGTGTATTTTTGTGGCTTTTGGGAACTGCTTCACTAAAAATATCTATGTACTTTTAAGCTTTATCTTTGTTTTGACAGTGGTACACTATTTTCAGTTTCTATATATATTCTGTGTTTACACAATACTTTATAAAAATACATTTCTGCTCATGGTTATGAAAGTTATGTCTAATTGTTGCTATCACAGTAATAAACTTTGCATATTTCAATTAGAAAGGCAAATTCTAAGCTTCATGTCAGATCCAGTAAAGTCAATTACTCTGGTTGGGTTCCCCAAATCTACATTTTATTTATTTATTTCTATTGTCTCTTTATGTAGCTCAGGCCTTCCTCACACTTGCGGTTCTCCTGCCTTGGCCTCCAGGGGCTGAGATTATAGACCCGTGCTACTCTACCCATGCTACTCCACACTAGAGCACTGTTAATCACCAACCCTTTAGGTATTTAGCTGTAATCTGAGAGCCACTGCTCTAGGGAATTAGGATACTAGAGAGTTTAAAAAAATATGCAAGTGTTCAACTTTATAAAAGTCTGACTGTTCAGCCCTATGACCACATGTCGCTGTTGACCGCTCAGAAAGCAGCAGCCAACACTAGGGATGAGTTAGCTTTAATTAAACACAAGCACGGTGCAACGATTGATTTAAGCATACTCAGGACAATGCTAGCATGCAAATCACTTTTTAAAAATGATTTTTACTTTAATTACGTGCATGTAGGGGGATATGTGGGCATGAACATACCAAGTTGCAGTAGGATTAGCTGCATCTTCTACTGAGGCTGGGCAAGGCAGCCCAGTTAGGGGAAAGGGATCCAAAGGCAGGCAACAGAGTCAGAGACAGCCCCTGTTCCAGCTGTTAGGGGCCCAACATGAAGACCAAGCTGCACATCTGTTACATATGTGTAGGGGGCCTAGGTCCATCCCATGCGTGCTCTCTGGTTGATAATTGATTCAGTCTCAGTGAGCTCCTGTGGGACCAGGTTAGTTGTTTCTGTAGATTTTTCTTGTGGCATCCTTGACCTCTCTGGCTCCCTCAATCTTTTCCTTCTCTCTTCTTCAGGATTCCCCAAGCTCTGCTTAATGTTTGACTGTGTCTGCATCTGTTTCCATCAGCTGCTGGGTGAAGCCTCTCAGATGACAGTTATGCTAGATTCCTGTCTGTAAATATAGCAGAATATCATTAATGGTGTCAGGAGTTGGCTCTCTCCCATGGGCTGGGTCTTAAGATGGGCAGTCATTGGTTGGCCATTCCCTCAGTTCCTGCTCCATCTTTTCCCTCGCACATCTTGTTGGCAGGAAATATTAAGGGTTGAAGGTTTTGTGGCTGGGTTGGTGTCCCCGTCCTTCCACTGGAAGCCTGGCAGTGATCACTTTTAAAACTACTGGTTTTAAGAACTATAGGAGTCAAGTATTTCTAGGGCTTATTTGCTTCTAAATTGAAATTTTCCATATGGATAAGAAACATCTATATTGTTGAATCTTACTATGAAAAACAGAACACACGATATCTCAGTAATTGTTACATTAGTTCTACATTGACCTGACACAACAACATTTTAAATATAGTAAGTACAATACAGTATATTATCAGAATTAACGTCATTTGTTTCTTCTTTATGTATGGCTATGAGGAAATTTAAGTATTTAATTATAAGACATGCCAAAATGCTCTAAAAAATTGTTGTCTCTCAGAAAGACAGATGCTGTGTATCTTTTCTGGTAGATGGGTTCTACCTTCAATTTTTAGACTTGTACATTTAACTTAGAGCACCAATAGAGGACAGGAAGCTAGAAAAAGGCCATGAGAGTTGGTTAAAAAAAAGGGGGATGCATTAGAAGATGAATAGAAGAAAATATGTGAAGTGTAGAAAGAATATCTTACGTCTGTATGGATGTGGCACCTGTTAATAACACATCTGATGGCTTAGGCTGAAAAATAGGAGGTGGGACATCCAGGAGGAGAGAGAATTCTGGGATAGTTCGTGGCATGGAAGATTCCCCCGGGGAGATGTGATGGGACAGACGCATGGTACCTGAGCACAGGTAACCAGTCACATGTCAGAACGTAGGTTAAAGTAAATGGGTTATAATAAGTTATGATCTAGTCAGAGAAGAGCCTAGCTATACGGACAAGGTATTTGTGAATATATTTTGAGTCTGAGTCTTACTTCTGGGTGCATGAGACTGGGATGTAGAACAGGGACAAACTTCTACAGACATGACAGTAGAGATGGGAATTTTTGGAGGTGGAAAAGCTTATGCGGGGATGGGGGTGGGGTACGGAGGAGAGAAGAGTGTAGGGAGAGGATTAATAAAAAGTCAGGACATTTGAATAAGCCATATGTAACCTACTGTCCTGCCAGCTAATTTCAAAACACCAGAATCGGCATTCATTTTGAGTGGAGGTACCTTGCATGGGTGGAAACCAGAAGCCATAGGTTATTAAATGACATCCCAGTGTCAGGTTTAGAATACTCCCCTATGACTTATTGGTCAGGGAGGTCTCATAGGCTCCCCAAAACAGTGCAACCTACTGTTGTAACTCTTGGTTGCCTATCAGAATTAGATGGTAAGAGACCCTGTTGCTGAAGACAACCTAAGTTTCATCTGTGAGCCAATGAGAAATCAAGCTGGAAATGACCTGGAAGTTTTCTTTTTTGTTGGTTGGCTTTTCCTAGTACTGAGTAGCTATGCAAGGCTGCAGGGTGCAATGATCTCACCTAACTATTGATCTCAGAGGCTACAGGACTGACCTGCCAAATGAAATGTGCCCACTGGTGCAATAGCAGCACAATGGTTTGGGGGGTAACCAACCACTTTATGATTGGATGCGAAGCCTTTTCTAGAAGGAGGGAAGTCAAGGCTTGTACCATACGCCTGGCCCCAAACACCCAAATATTTATATTTGTGTGCCTAGATCAGTGCTTCTCTCGGGCTTGATCAGAGAGACTTCTTTTAGCCCAGAGCAGTGATTGGTACAGACGCCTGTGTGGTCGAGTGCTCAGTCCCAAACATGCCATCAGTGTTCCTCCTCCCAGGCATTGGGAACAGGGTAGAAAAGGGAGCAGAAAGAATGCAAAGGCCAGAGGATGAAGGAAAGGGCTGTGGAATGATGCTTTCTGGACCTAACAGGGCCATTTTACTCATGGACACAAATCAGCGATGACTTCTGCTCAAGACCTATACAAGGCGGGGACTGTCAACATTTCATTGTGAATGGGAGAGGGACTCGTGAGGCCCATGCTTCCCCCAAGAGCTATTGATAGTTATTGGTTGTTGGAGGGGGAGGAATACTTTCCTTCAATGTTGTGGTCACTGATAAGTTTCTCAGGTTCCAGTAAATACCCTGCTGCTTACCTCTTGCAAGTGAGTCACAAAACAAACAAACAAACAAACCAACAACCAACCAACAAACAAGAGAGAAAGAAGGAATGGAAGTTGAGAAGAGGTTGAGTGGGAGTGGGAGGAGATGAGCACATGGGAAAAGGTTAAAAGCCACCAAAATACATAATACACATGTATGAAAGTGTCAAGGAATAAAGCAATCCATTTTCTAATTGCCTGAATTTACCCTTCCATCATCAGAATGTGGGAGGTCCCATGTGTTTTATATTTCTTTCCTAACTCTGGGAATTGTTAGACTTCCTAATTTTATTAATTTGGTCAATGAAAAAGCTGTCTCGTTGTGTCTGAATCTGCATTTCTTGAGCTGTGCATTAGCTTGGTCATATTTATAATATACCCAGATGGCATTGGTGCTTTCTCTCTTGTGGTATAGATATTTATTCTATATTTCATTGAAATGCTTGGTCTTTTTATTGCCTTAAAATAATTAAAAATACATCCAGGATGCTACTCTTGGGTTGATAACATGTATTAGAAACATCTTCCATCTCCATGACCATCTTTTCACTTTAAAACGTGTCTTTTGATGAAATAAAGCTCTCGATTTTAATGTAGTTATAACTACCAATTTTTTCTTGATTATTATTGCTTTTCACCTCTTGTTTGGGATGTTTTTTTCTTTGTCTCAGGGTTAGAAGATTCAGTTCTATATTTTCATCTGATCGTTCTGAGGATTGGAATTCAGATCTGAGGCCTAATCTATGTGGAATTGAGAGACCCTACAGGTAGGAATCCCATTTGATGTTTTAATTCATTACTCACTAATGGGCAGACTTCCTTGTATTGAACATTCCCTCCTCGCCTTGGAATCTGAAAGGTTACTTTGTAACATATCCAACAGTCCACATCTGCACGATCTACGTCTGTGGTCTCTATGTTGTTTGATCAGTTGTCTTTTGTCTGTTGATACAGAAGCCATGGTTTCCATACCTGAGTCAGTGTCAAGCTTAAAACACAAAGCCCCGGTGCTGGCTGCTGAGTCCCCTATCTGTGGTGCTAGTTCTGGAGACTGTGGGAAACAGACCCTCACTGGAAGGAGGAGATCAGTGGAAGATGAGATTTTGAATGTCCTCAGTCCCAGTTTTTTCTTCATTCTTTGCTTCCCATCTGGCATGAGGTAAATGGATTCCTCCCCCAGGCAAGACAGCCACCATGATTCTCTCACCTCACTGTGGGTCCAAACCAATGGAATCAAGGACTATGAACTTAAATTTCTAGAACTTAGAGACATCATAAATCTTTATTCTCGGGTATTTTGATGTCAGCAACACAAAATCGGACTGGTAAAGTCAGAATTTCCCAACCTATTGGCATCTTAGTGTAATCTGAGGAAAAAAAATCCTTGCTGGTGTTTTGATTATTACAAAAAAATCCATAAATTGGTTTGAAGTATAGCTGCGTTTTATGACATTAAAATTTGTTTTTCATGAATATAGTATACTTTAACAATTATTTCAAATTTAGCAACACACTCCAGTGAGATTAAAACATCGTCCCTAATATAAATCTCAAATATAATTTTCATATTTATTTCTGAGTATCTTTTTGTTACCCTTGAAGACAGAGTGACTTTAAAAATTGAATATACTAATTTTTGGTTGCTAATGAATATAAATATAATCAATATTTCATATTGATTTTTTAACCAAATTTCTTGCTGAATTGTCTTTTTTCTAATATTTTTCCTGTGAGATAACTGAGTTTTATGTAGTTATGTTACCTTAAATAATTACAAGTTTTGATCTTCTTTCCAAAGATGTATCTTTAATTTTATTGTCTCATTATCAAGTTAGAACATATATCATAGTGCCAAATGGGGAACAAAAATGGGTATTATTTTCTGATTCATGTTTTTAAAAACAATGCTTCTTATAATGTTTGCAATATGTCTTGGGGAGATGTCCTCTAAGAGACTAAAAAAGTTGGGTTTTTTTAAATTTTCAATTTGTTAGGATGATTTGCAAATCTGTGCAGAACTTCACCAAATGATTTTCCTGAGTCTGAAATTAATTTAGTTTCTAATTTAACCTATTAATGTGACTAACCATGAAATTGACTTTAATTTCTAATTTGATCTACTGATGTGACTAATCATGACATCATTTTAGCGTCATCGCCCATTTATGTCCCTGGAATAGGTTGGGTTTAGGGTTACAGAATTATCCCTATTAAATTTTAGATCCTGCTCTTTTTTTTGACATTCTATTTAGGATTTTTGGACTTACACTTATAAATGTGGATGGATTATAATTTTATCTTCATGTTATATGTTTATTATATTACTGTTAAACCAGCCAATTTGCATTATGGCATTAGATCACTTTTGCTAGTATATGGAAAGGGTTTATAAAGCATTGAGATAGCTTTTGTCTTGGAAATTTAGTATGATTTTCCTATAAGCAGTCTGGATTTAGTGACTTCTCTTAAGATTTTTTCTTTTTTTTTTCCCCTTTTTTTTTCTTTCTTCTTTCTTTTCTTTTTTTAAAAATTTATTTATTTTTATTTATATGACTACACTGTAGCTGTCTTCAGACACACCAGAAGAGGGCATCAGATCCAATTACAGATGGTTGTGAGCCACCATGTGGTTGCTGGGAATTGAACTCAGGATCTCTGGAAGGACAGCTAGTGCTCTTAACTGCTGAGCCATCTCTCCCGCCCAGATTTTTTTCCTTAGTGAGAATTTTTCATTCATAATTGCTTTAGTACTCATAGAAGTATTCAAGGGTTATATTTCTAGTTGACTCAATGTTGGAAAGTTTTATTTTTGTGGGTTATGTATTTAGCTAAATTAAATTTTTTTATCATAGAATTATCTTTTAAATGTCATATATATATATATATATACACACACACACACACACATATACATACATATATATATACATATACATACACACACACATATATATATATATATATATATATATATATATATATATATATTCCCCAAACAAGGCATATATATATATATGATTTTTGTATTGCTAATATTTAATATTGAGTCTTAACTATTTTTATTTTATTTTATTTTAGGTTAACTTTTCTAGAACTTGGTTAAATCTTTTCAAAATCTCATTTTGGCATTGCCTATATTTTTATTGTATTTTTCTTTTCTTTTTTAAAAACTACTTATTTACTTTTAATTTATATTTACAAATGTCTTTCCAGCATGTATGTGCACTATGTATATGCAATGCACATGACTACCAGAAGAGGGCACAATAAACCCTGTAACAGCAGCTATACAGTTAGTTGTAAGCTGCCATATATGTACTGGTAACCAAACCCAGGTCCTAGAGGACTTTAACCACTAGGCTTTCTCTTCAGCCCTTGTGTGTTGTTTTACCCTAGGTCTCTAGTTCTTGGTTACCCAAGCAATGTCAGGCAAAAAAAAAAAAAACAAAAAAAAAAACAAAAAAAAAAAACGAAAAAAAAAAGACATCATGAAGTATGCCAACAAATGGATGAAACTAGAAAAAAAAATTCATTCTGAATGAGGTAACCTAGACCCCGAAGGATAAATATGGTATGTATTCACTCATAAGTAGATATTAGCTGTTAAGTAAGTGGTATTCAAGTTGTAGTCAGTAGACACAGAGAGGTTAGGTAAAGAGTAGAGGGTCTAGGGAAACACAGGGAACTCCCTGGGAGGGGAAATAGAAAAGATTTTATGGACAGCCTAGGTGTGGATGGGGACTAGGATGTACTCACTTGAGTTGTTGGCCAAATGGGTCCTGTGCAGATTCCCAACCAAGGCAGGCAGACAGTAGGACAGAGGGTTGCTCTCTACAACCTGACAAGAGGGCCCATTACTGAGGACAACACCCACACAACTCATTAAACACGGAGAAGTCAAGCTAGTGTCTACATGGTGCCTTCACCCCTACACTCTAGTCCCCTCAGGGAGGGAAGGTACAAGCTGCTGAAAGAGAAATGTGGACACCAACTCAGCCACAAAACCTTTGACCTACAGTTTGTCCTGCCTGCAGAATAAGGCACCGGTGACACAGAGCTTGTGGGAGAGTAGCCAACCAGTGTCCAATTGGACCTAAGGCCCACACCATGAGAAGGAACTTCGAATTTATATAAGGTGTCTAGAACCTGCTCACCTTCCTCTCTAGAAAGCAGCTACTTCTTATTCTTGAAGGAAGTAGAGGTTTTCACGACTTTAGGTTGTTTTGAGAGAGAGAGAGAGAGAGAGAGAGAGACTGCTAAACCTTGCTATCAAAAAAGACATCCCTATGCAAGCACCGGCTGAATGCTTTCACCAGGTCAGAGCACTCGGCACAGGAGCCGCTTAGAGCTCCAGCTCAGCTCTTGCTTTCAAGATTTACAAGTAAGTTGATTGTCTTATTTGACCACATTTCTGTCTTCTATCCACTTCTGTCTTCCTGGGGTAATGCCCTTCTAGCTGAAGCTGCGGGTGGTGGTGGTGGTGATAGTTAAATCTCTGTTATAAAACGTTGGGCTTCGTGTAACTCCTAAGGAAAATGCTGGTCTGTTTTGAAGGAGTCACATGCATGGCAAAGTGCTGACAGAAAGTGTTGGCTTTCTTCCTGTGGACGGCGGTTCCCGAGGTAGTTTGCTTTGCAAAGCTCATGTTTGGTCTGTCCTGTGGGTGTACAGTCAGTCAGGATCTGGGCAGGGGTCTACTGGTTCTTGTAGTGTGCTTTGGATGAGCTCCACACATACCAAACTTGGAGTTGACCTCAGAGTGTGATTCTCCCTCCCTCCCTCCCTCCCTCCCTCCCTCCCTCCCTCCCTCCCTCCCTCCCTCCCTCCCTCTCTCCCTCCCTCCCTCCCTCCCTCCCTCCCTTTCCCCTTCCCCTTCCCCCTCTCCCTCCCCTCTCCCTCCCTCCCTCCCTCCCTCCCTCCCTCCCTCCCGCTCTCTCTTTCTCTCTCTCTGGCTGAGGAATTTGCCAGAATCAACTGACACTACTTGAAAGCGAACTTCTCTGGCTCCCTATCAAGATCTCTTGCCTTTCTGATTCTGTTTTATAACAATGTATCTAGGTATGGATTTTTTTTTTTGTCTGTTGGAAACATGTAGTGTGTCTTAAATTTGTATCTATCAGTGTCTGGATAACGCCTGGCTATTATCTGTCAAATACTGCTGTTTTTGTCCCCTTTACTGAGATTTGTCTTAGGCATAGGGTTAGTCACATTGTGGTTGCTTGTTTTCTGATTGGTCTTCCTAGTCTTGGATAAACTGTCCTTCTGAGGGCTTCTAGCCAGTGCTTAGAGGCAGTGAGCAGCCCAGTTGGGAGGCATTTCTTATGTGCGGACTCACCCATCTGGAGGCCACACTCCGTCATCTCTCGGGTGAGGCTTTTACATGCATGCAGGGCCAGTATCTCAGAGTTCTAACCACCAAGACCAGGTACTAAGCAGTTGGAGATCATTCTACTAGTCTGTCCTAATACTTCCTAGCTTATTTATCCATTCCTCCCAGGGAAGCTACAATAACCACCCATGCTTGTTTGCTCCCTCTGCCTTCTGATGAGCCTAGAGGCTTGCCTGTGTGGCCCTGTACAGTGGTCTTTGCTTCTAGGACATTGGAGTAGTTGGATGGCCTTTGTGTGTCTTCATGTTTTATCATATTCAGGGTGTCTTACTCTCCCAGGGTTCCTGGACCTCTTGAACCCCGCCCCCCCCCCCGTCCTTTCATCTCTGTGAGGCAGACTGAATATGTTATCTACTCTCACCTTCCACTTCAATAATGCTCACTTGAGTTTTACAAATCCGCTCAAGTCATTTCCAAATGATTTCTTACAGTAATTTGGCCTTTTGTTTCTAGTTGAAAGCTTATTATTTATTTTAAATCTTTTCTACGCAGCTTCTCTGTGGCTGGAACCCAAGAGTTCTAATATTTGCAACTTGTAAAGGGCTTAACCCATTGCTTACTGCAGATGGTACTGATACTTAAATGGCTTAGCTTCTCAAATTCTTGATTAACTCGGTTAGCTTGAGCTTGGAAGAGCTCTGTCACACAGACTGTGTTCAGGGCTTCTCCAGCCGGTGTTAGCAAATTCTTCCATCATGATTGCATCCTGAAATATCAGATTTAATAATGTTCTCTTGCACCCGGCATGGTGGTGCACACCTTTAATCTTAGCACTTGGGAGGCAGAGGTGGGTAGATCTCTCTGAGTTCCAGGCCAACCTGGCACAGTGAGACCTTTCTCGAAAAAAAAAAAAAAAAGTTTCATGGGATAATCACTGACAGGAACTCAGCTTGGTGGTGGGTGTGCCGTAACTCGTGCTTATTTCATAGGAGAAGCAATATATGATCAGTGGCCCCAGGACAGCTGTATATATGTGAGGATGCATGTTTAGACTTAATGGTGATTGCAATGAAGTTGTCAGTTGTAAGAGACAGAATGCTGTTCTGTCTGTCTTCTACCCGACGGCCTCTACTTCTAAGTCATCTTTCAGAGGTTATCGAGGGGCAGAAGACCACATAGCCCACTGATGGAGCACAGCATCAGAAGTGGTGAGTGGGGCAACGTGCCATCTTCAGTCAGCTCTACCATACCTCTTGTTTGTTTGTTTGTTTGTTTCTGAAGGACTGCTTAAAATAGCAGGTTACTCTTCCATGTCAAGTCTAAGGAACTGTATGGTTGCACTCTGGGCAGCCACATGTCTTTGTTTAGCATGTGAGGTTGCTAGTCCCTCGAGGGTTTGGAGGAAACAGTAAGCCCTGTCAGGGCTGCAAGAGAACCTGCTCGTTCTAACTCACCATTAAAAGGAAGTTAAATTATGAGTTAATTTAAAACAAATTTAATGTATGTGTTTATATGTGCATCTGTGTGAGGGTTTGTGCACACGGGTGCAGCGCTGGCAGAGGGCAGCAGAGGGCAGCAGAGGGCAGAGCAGATCCTTTGGAACCCAGGTGCATGCTTGCTGGTGTGAGTGCTGGGAGCTGAAGTTGGGTCCTCTTGCAAGAGCATTGTGCATTCTTAGCCCGAGCCATCTCCAGCGTCCTTAACTCAGCATTTTAAGGCAGCTCTCTTTTTGGAATGCTAGGCATTAGAAAGTCTTTAGCAAAACGCTTTCCAATTTTTCATTCTTCCATTGCTTCCAGTTGTCTGGAAACTCGCTCCGAGGGGCAGCTGTGGTGACAGGGCACAGAGCACCACTCTGGGTCTTTGACTGTGTGAGCAGGGACAGAATGGCAGATGTGCCTTCACCCTCTTTTTAATGATTCCGGTGAAGCGAGCACTCCTAGCGTGAATGGTTGCTGCAGCAACAGAAGTAGGCAGAGCAGGGACAGGAAGAGGAGGAGCATGGCCAGGGGGAGGAGGAGTCAAGAGAGAGTGGGCTGCTGGAGAGAACAAGGGCACGTGATTTGGAACGTGGCGCTTAACTGAGTTCTTCATGCAGTTTCCATAAGTTGCTTTCAAGAATAGTTTGTTGTGATTCAAAGATGGTGTAATTTTATCTGAGAATCAGTTTACCTTAAATGACTTGAAGCCAGATGAGAAGCTGAACAGTTAAAGTTAAAAAAATGGGGCCGAGACTGAACACTTGGTAGGTGTCAGCCTTTACCATCCACTTGCTTTCTCTCTCTCTCTCTCTCTCTCTCTCTCTCTCTCTCTCTCTCCCCCCTCCCTCTCTCTCTCTTTAAATTTTTACTAACCATTCCATTCGTTTACATCTCAAATGATATCCCACTTCCCAGTTACCCTCTCCACCAACCCCCCACCCTATGAATGGCTCAGCCGTTAAAGGCTAGGTCCACTCTTTAGCCATGAGTCTCTCTGTAGATGCCTGACTCACAAATGCCACAAAACACCGTGATGGTGTTGATGGAGGAGCACTGCTATGCTTGTCGATCTGCCGATAAGATGATAATGCCTGGCTAAAAACAAAAACAAAACAAACAAAAAAAACTGTCCTTAAGCAAATTACTGATCACTGGAACAAAGAGAGCTCCAACATTGTTTGGTGATGAACAGTGATGACTTTATCTTCTATACTTTCCTCTGACCCCCAGACCACAGAGCCCATAGGCCCGTGGGTGTCCGTAATTCTCTGAGCTGCCTGCAGTGAGCTGCTGCAGGTTCTGAGGAGAGGAAACCACATGGTCTAACAAGGACAGGATGTTCCATGCAGGACAGCAATAAAGTACTGCCAGGTCCCCTCATTAGGGACACCTCAGTCTGGCCTTCCCTGGGAGGAAGCCAGTGTTCTCACCTACTAAAGAAAAGGGTAAAACAGACAAAGAATGAAGTCCCAGAGTGACCCAGGGACAGAATCAGGACTGGGACTTTGTGTTCATGACCAGCTCATGCTTCCTGATGGTTGGCAGCTGTTACCTGTGGGCAGTGGGTGGTGTGTTCTCAGTGTCACTTGAATCTCTTTCCTCACTAATGAATCTCTTGGCCCAATAAGCAACTCAGACAAGCAATTGCCTGGACACTTCTTACAATGCTTAGAGTGGGTGTTTGTTGTATAATTGTGTATGATTGTTCAAGGCAGATAGATGTTGCCTTGGGCCTCATTGCCCAGATCTCTGTGTGGTACTGTATTTTACCCACTTAGGGATTGTGGGGGTGATAAAATAGTAATAGAAGACCAGCACCCAGCATCTGCAGTGGACAGGAGGTCACTGTTGGAAGTCCTCACCAGCATCCTCCTGTGGGAGGAGTCCCAATGTCACATCACATAGAGATTTTGAATTGATGTCTGACCAGTGCTGTCTACTCTCCTGGAATAGAATGGCCAAGGGCAGTAGGAGAAGCGGGACCATGAGGAAAGTTACTTGTCTATGTGAAGTAGCCTCAGTAGAGAAACACATGCCATTTTCTCTAAGCTGCACCCACCATTAATCTCAATGGAGAGATGGAAGCAGTTCAGGAGCTTTGTTGTGGCCAAAAATTATATTCTTTCTATATAGCCAGTTAGGAGCATGGTGTCTGGTTTGGGATGGTGGTGACAGAGGACTCGGGGCTTCACTAACTTGTCTTGAAGTTAACACATACTGTCCTGCACCCACCAGGCTTGATCTATCTGACCTAAGGGAATTGCCTACAAGCATAACTATATAGGGTTGTTTCCCTTTTTTCTCAGTTCATCAAGAGTCTACACACTAGACCCTGGTGTTGTCTTGTGGGATTTTCAAAAAGAGTCCTCTTTTTTTCTTCTGGTTTTTCAGGAAAGTGTTCCTCTGTGTAACATCCCTGGCTGTCCTAGAACTTGCTTTGTAGACCAGGTTGGCCTCAAACTCCCAGAGAGCTACCCACTTCTGCCACTCAAGTGCTGGGTATGGGACACCCAGCTAACAAAGAGTCCTCTTGGAAACCATTTACCTTTAAAAGCTGACACCAAGGAGCTGTGCCCTGGGTAATGGATGGCACATAGCATTTTTCTAAGATCCCTGATCATTTATTACAAACCAGGCCACCGGTAGCGTGGGCTTAACTTAGCCCCGGAAACGTGCTTCAGGCTTATTGTTTATACATTGGTGGGATCATTAGGGTCTCAGGAGTGACAGATGATGGGCTTTGTGGGGAGGATCTGGTGGGAGGGAGAAGAGAGGACATTTGTTATGTCTGAGTTCCAGCAAGCAGATTCATGCAGCCTGGAGATAGCTGTCATATTTACTCTATTAGGAGTCTGAATTCTCTCTGTTGACTTATAATTGAGACAGATGGGTTGATGTGTCTGTTTTCATCATTTAATAAGTGATGAAATGACATCATTCTGGTATAGGTCCCCGAGGCATGCAGAGAGGCTCTTGGGGACAGTACGAAGGAGCGAAGTGTGAGTCGTGAGTTATCATTGCTGTGGCTTCAAGCCTCTGCCATATCTTGAACTCCCAAAGCATAGGGGAAGGGGGTCAACAGAACAGACTAAACCACTTGGGGGGCCCTGGGCTGGAGAAGGGATACCAATCAAGGCCAATGGGATAGAAGCATCACATCTCCAAGACAAGAGAACATTCTGACACATCTGGTCTTGTCATCGGCCTTGTGTAAGGTATCTCATATCAGGGCATCCAAGAGATGGCTGTGGTTGCAGTTGTGTGTCTAGGTACAAATCAGAGGTGTGCCTCAATCAATTTTGGGTGGGAAAGACCAACTCCAAGAGGACATAAGCAGGAGATGGCAGAGAGAGACCTGGCCTCAGATCATTAGGATAGGACAGGGGCTGGGTACCAGGGAACTGGGGGCTTCAATGTCAAATCTGATTCATATAGTTACACGTGTCAGAGATGAGGCGACACAGTTTGCTGTTTCTGTGGGCTCCAATACAGGTTGCACACCTTTCTCAGGGGTCAGCTTGGAAGCCCCTGTGTCAACCCACAGCCTCATGGCCTGTGCAGAGCTAACAGGGTCCAGCAACAAGCCCCATAAGGAGAAGAAGCAGAATCCTCCTCCCTATCATAGCCTGCTTCTCTCCACCGATCACTTCCTCATTGCAGGCCTCCCTTTCCAAGCCCTGCCTCCCCACTGTTACACTGTTACACTGTTAACTGTTACACTGTTGTTACACTGTTACACTGTTACAGCTCAGCGGGGAAAGACTTCTCCAGTGGAAGTGCTGCAGCTCCGAAGGGAGCCAAGGAATAGCACAAAGTCACTCCGCACAACAAACCTCACACAAGAGAGTTATACAAAGAGACACAAAACAGTGGCTGGCTCTGCTCAGGTGAGAAGCAGGAGATAGCAGACATATCTTGTCTTAGGGTTGGGGTTTTCCAGGGTGGGGATTGGTGGGATCTCAAGTCCTGAGTGGGGAGCAAGCCCAGAGATTGATGGACTTTTGAGCTCAGGGGTTGGTGAGCTTTTTGAGCTCACGGATTTGGTGGGTTTTGAAATTTGGAAGTGAGCTCAGCAGACCTTCTTACCCTACACCAACCTCACCATTACCCTTCTTAAGTCCCCTTGGCACATCTCGTGCCTTCTGCACTTCTCATGGCTTCCCTGGACCTTCTTATCTCTCTTGCCTGAGCTGTGACTGTAAGCTCTATTCTATGTACACGTCTCATCTCTTTCTGTCATCTGGCCTTACCATCAGCTCCAGAAACAATACAAAATAGCACAGAAGGGGTGGTTCGCGGGCTTGAAGTCTGTGGTCAGATTCTGGTTGTGGTCTTCTTTCTGGCTTGTAGAAGTTCATTTTTATCATCTCATCCCTGTGCCTCACATCTCAGAGGGACGGGGGATGGGTGGGAGAGACAAGGCAAGCTCTCTGGTGCCTCTTATAGGGGTCGAATCCCATCATTTGACCCCTCACCCTCATGGTCTCATCTAAACCTAATTATCTCCTAAACACTCCACATCCAAGTACAATCACATTGCAGGGTGAGGCTTCAGCACATGGCCCTGGGAGGGGACCTTTTCTCTCCCTTTGGTGAGCTGGTGTGGTCTTACTTCCTTAGGAAGGGTATCTGGAGAACTTTTTGCTGTCCTTTCAAGGACTCACTGTCATTTCTGCACACACAAGGATGCTCAAAGCACATGGTTGCTGTCTGAGCTCCTGTGTTACTCTTGGCTGTCTTGCCTGTCAACTTGACTACATCTCGAATGAACTAAAACCCAAGTGGCTACGCTCACCTGCGAGGGTTTTTTCTTAACTAGAGATTTGAAGTCCCAGACCCACCTTTAATCTAGGCCACACCTACTGGCAGCCTATATAAAGGACATGAGGAAAGGAAGCTGTCTCTTTATCTATTTGATCCCACTGGCAAGTCCATTCCTTCACTGGCATTAGTCTACGTTTTCTGGCATCTACTGAAGACCAACGGAGGCATCCAGCCTCATGGACTGAACTGCTACTGGATTCTTGGACTTTCTGTTGGCAGACAGCCATTGTTGGACTAGCTGGACCAGAGCCTATAAGCCACTCTAATCTCCTCTCTCTATATATAGAGATTCATTCCATCCGTTCTGTTCCGCTAGAAAGTCCTGACTAACACAGCTACAATTGATTTAGGTTGTTATTGATTCCTGATGATAAAACCAGCAGCTACGTTTAATGATCAATTTCCTTTCTTCTCTGAACAGCTTATTTAGAGGAAGAAAGAGGAGACATGTGGCTTTTGCTGAACAAGATAACTAATTTATCATCTGGCAATTTTCTGTCTGTAAAACACAGACGCAGGGCAACATGCTATCCCCAGGACTGGCTTGGGTAAGAGTTTAATTTAGATTGTGGCATCAGATTATGTTTGCATTCTGAAAGCTAGCTGCACTTTGAGACCCTTAAACAAGAGTAAATCTCAAAATTCAATAACAAGACAAGCAACTTGGCAGAAAAAAAATGGCAAAGGGACTAAATAGGTAATTCACAGAGTATGAAACAAAAATACCTGGAAACATGGGAGAAGGTTGCCATCACTAGAAAAATAGGAAACAGAAACGAAAAGATACTAAGATTTTTTTCATAGACTAAGGATATTAACAGGTAGGATAAGAAATGTAAAATGTCCAATAAATATAAAAAGATGCTCATTATCTAGAAACAACACATAAAAATGACCTAAATATTCATCAATAGAGGAATGCTTGAGTAAGTTATTCACTGGATTGATGATAATTGATATGTTGGTAAGGCAATGTGGGAAATGAACATACATACATACATTTATCTATCATCTGTCTATCTATCTATCTATCTATCTATCTATCCATCCATCCATATGTATGCATATTGCTGTTGGTATTAGAAAATTTTACTATATTCTGTAGGACAATTTATCAGTACTTAGTAAGAGTTTTTCACTATATATTCAGAATGTTTATCTGTTTTCTATTTTTTCAAATATTTATTTATTTATTCATTCATTCATTCATTTATTTAATGAATATATGTGAGTACACGGTCACTCTCTTCAGACACGCCAGAAGAGGGTATCAGATTCCATTACACATGGTTGTGAGCCACCATGTGATTATTGGGAATTGAACTTAGGACCTCTGGAGGGGCAATCAGTGCCCTTAAGCACTGAGCCATCTCTCCAGCCCCCGTTTTCTATTTTTTAAAAGGAATTTCATAGGTGAATGTTATAGTTACACCATTTCCATCTTTCCCTTCTCTTTCAACTCCTGTGTGCCCAGCACTTATGACCTCTTCTTCAGCTATCATTGTTGCACACTCCCACAGAGCCTACTGATTTTATTTAATGTTTGTTGCTAATATATGAGTGGCAGACCACTTAGAATCTTTATCCATGGAGAAAATTGCCTCTTTCTGTCTCAGCAGCTCCTGATCACCTCTTCTAGGAGTGAGGCCTTTGGGAAATTTTCTCCATCTGTGTTGGCATGTCAACTGTGTCCGTGTATGTGTATGTGTATGTGTGTATATGTGTATGTGTGTATATGTGTATGTGCATGTGTAAGGACATGTGTATATGTGTACATGTATATGTATGTATATGTGTAAGGACTGTCAACTGAGTATGTGTGTGTGTGTGTGTGCATGTGCATGTACGTGTACGTGTGCGTGTACGTGTATGTGTATGTGTAAGGACCTGTGTATATGTGTATGTGCATGTATATGTGTAAGGACCGTCAACTGAGTGTGTGTGTGTGTACGCGCGTGTGTGTGTACACGTGTATGTGTGTGTGTGTGTGTGTGTGTGTGTGTGTGTGTGTGTGTGTGTGTGTGTAAGGGATCAGCATCAGCTCAGGACCCCCCAAGACTAAGTTCTCAACATAAAGGAGATTTGCCACAGAGGGCAGGTAATAAGAGACAAAGATGGGAGATAGAAGATGAGAGGGAAGGGGAAAGGAACAAGGTAGGAAAGGATATTTGTCCTTGAAGAACAAAGGACTGCCTCTGCATAGAGAGGAGACAGACATGGCACATAAGCAAATGGCAGTTTATAAAGATATGAGGGGAAATCCCATGTTAGAATGAGGAGTTTGACTTTACCTGGGTTAATTAGGTGAGCCAAAGGGGACTTTTGATTCCTAGACGTCAATATTTTGATAGCTGGATCTTGGTAGTCAACTTCAGAAGGAGGAAGTAGCCCAATAGGGAATAGACCTTGATGGCTAGCTTTAGGAATTCAACCCTAAGGGTTTTTAGCAAGGCAGAGGGAATGACAAAACAAAGTATT
Source organism: Mus musculus (assembly GCF_000001635.26). Lineage (NCBI taxonomy): Eukaryota > Metazoa > Chordata > Mammalia > Rodentia > Muridae > Mus > Mus musculus. The sequence continues at coordinate 99,861,419 of NC_000079.6, read as the reverse complement.
GATACTACCAAAGTCCAACTTGGTGAACCATGGGTTTTATTGGAGTTACAGAAATGTGGGTGAGGGCTTATTAACAGGAGCAAAAATGACTTAAAGACAGCTGCATCACCAAAGCCCACCTCAGCATGGGTGACAGCTCACAAAACCTGGGAACTTGGAGCAAATTGCCCAGCCTGTAGGTAGCACAACAGGTTGTGATTGTCCCTTCCAAGTGACTCAGTTGTTCTAACCCTCTTCCAGGCAACTGGTCTCTTCTGCAGAGTCTTCTTTGTAGCTGGTATCACCTGATAGTCAGTTTTTCAGCTTGGTTTGTCTACTCTGGGAGGGAGGAGCTTAGTGAACCTGGTTGGTTTCAGGGACTTCCTGAAACTATTTAAAGTTGCTTACCTTCCTTCTTAAGGAGATTCTCTGCAGGATGGAACGTTTCTCTCTCTGAGAAAACTGTTACACAAAAGCAGCTCTTGTTTATATAATCACATTTTTCATGCTGTTTAAAAAAATCATTTTAAGAGGGTGTTAAGAAGGCTAAAATGATGACTCAGAAATTATGAACATATGCTGTTCTTGTAGAGAGGCTGAGTTTGGTTCCCAGCATCTCATGCCAGGCTGCTCGCAACCACCTGTAACTTCACCTCCAGGGATCTGATGCCCTCTGCTGGCTTCTATAGGCATATACATTCATGTGCACATACGAACCCATAGATATACATGTATACACATGATTAAAAATAAAATAAATGTGTTCTAAAGTGTTTGTTCTGATTAACCCTTACCAAGTCATTTTCCATATGGTTCTGGACCAAAACTACAAAATAAACCAATTTGTTTATTTTAATCATATTTAAAAAGTAAATCTGCTGCAACCTTCTGATTCTCAGCCTTACACTCAGAGCCCACACAATTCTATATTCATAGAATAATGTTAGAATAATTATGAATTAATGTTCTTCAATAGAGTTTAGTGTACTTTTTCTGGGAAAATAGTAGACAGTATGGCTACAGACAGTAGACAGTATGACTTCAAGGGCCATGCACATGGCTCTACTCAAAACATAGCTACCTATGAATGGAAGTGAATGATAGTTGAATCAAATTTCAAACAATACTAAAACTCGAGTTTTGTATTATTTTCCATGTTATAACAATCCTTCCTGTTTTGCTTTTTCTTTTCTGACATTAAAAACGGAAAAAGCAATTCTTTGCTCTGGGTTCCCATGGAAGCAGCAGTAGGTTGGGTGTGACAGGCAGGCTATGGTGGACAGGGCCCAACCACAACCATGATAACGATGAAACTTTGTATTTGACCCGTATGAGCGTATGGGTCTCCATGTGCAGTGCATGCTTGAATATGAGCATATGAATATCAACACATCGCTGATCGTTCCTGGAAGGATTCAAGCTGTACGTGTGACTTGGAGTTCTGAAAAAACATGTAGTACTTTTACTGTGGGTGCATGTCTGTGCTCACATGCATAACTACACATGCGAAAAGAGAAACCTTTAAGGAAGGTAAATACGACAAAGGAGAACAATCTAAACAAGTCAACTCTGAGAAACCGGCGGCTCCGAAAGCCTCCAATGATAGAGCCCTACCTGGGCCTGCATGGACGTCCCAGTGCCCTCGCTGCTGCAGCGCATGTCCTTGTCATGGGTTTCTAGCAGACAAACACCCATCCTGGCTTCTGAGTCAGTTCTTGGTTGGAGCATTGATAATGGAGCATGCGGTGATCATCATAAACCGTGATTAGCGCAAGGGACACAAAAGATGTGAGGGAGATTTCCTAAGGAGTTGGTGATGTTGAAGCTTGGTGTGCGTGGAAGGGAGTGAAGAGTCACTCAAGTGTGAGCCAGGTTGTACCACAGATTAAACAGGAGGACTCTGGAAAGTCTGCAGAGCCTTGCCACTACCTGTATTTGACACTTAACAGACCTGGCCCGGCTGGATTATCTTGACTGCAGTGCCTCTTGCTTTTCAAGTCTGATGAATATAGAAAGATCAAGGAACACACTGGTCTTTGGGAACAAGGAGTTTTACCTAATGATGAGCCTGGGGAAGATAGAGTATTCATTACTGACTTGAAGCCCTGGGTAAATTTGAGAGATTATCTTCAGGTGCACAAGCCAAGTGCTACAGAGTGCAGTCCTCCACTGCCCTCTACTGCTGGAAGATGGCACTGCAAGCTGTTGGTTGGAGGTGTGTGTGTGTGTGTGTGTGTGTGTGTGTGTGTGTGTGTGTGTGTGTGTGTGTGTGTGTGTGTGTGTGTGTGTGTGTGTGATGTGCTTAGTGGGCAGGCTTATCCCTTAAGAATGTGCAAACCACGACAATGAGGAAAAGAATCTCAAAAGTTAAATAGCAGTTTTTGTGGAAGTTTTTATTTGCACACAGATGTTTCAGCTGACTTAGTTTTAATTGTCAAAATGTATACATTTTTTTTTTAATTCTTTTTTTGTTTGTTTGGTTTTGGTTTTGGTTTTGGTTTTGGTTTTGGTTTTGGTTTTGGTTTTGGTTTTGGTTTTGGCTTTGGTTTTGGTTTTGGTTTTGGTTTTGGTTTTGATTTTGGTTTTGGTTTTTGAGACAGGGTTTCTCTGTGTGGCCCTAGCTGTCCTGGAACTCACTTTGTAGACCAGGCTGGCCTCGAACTCAGAAATCCACCTGCCTCTGCCTGCTGAGTGCTGGGAATAAAGGTGTGTGCCACCATGCTTTGCTCAAAATGTATACATTTATGATGCTTAACCTGTTTTGATAGACATCATAAAATAGCTAAATCAAGCTAGTTAACATACTATGACCTAATACACTTAACTTTTTCATGGCAAGAGCACTTAACATCTACTCTTTTAGCAGCTTTCAAGTATATGTTGCATTGTTATTAACTAGGTATAGGTACCATTATACAGTCTCTTGAACTCATTGCTCCTATCCAGGTGAGTTTTGTACCCTTCGATCAGCATCTCTCCCTCACCATACACACACTGTTGCTGAAAAGCACTGGACCACACATTCTGGCAGCCACCATTCGACTCTCTGCTGTTAGGACTTGGACTTTTAAAAATATATATCCCAGGGAGAGTTGCAGTAGGAACGTCTCTTTCCTGGTTTAGTTCAGGTAACATAATGAACTCTAGGTTCATTCATGCTTCTATAGCTGGCAGGATTTCCTTTCACTTTTAGATAGCTGAATACTATTCTTCTGTATGGATATAGCACATTTCCCGTATTTGTTCATCCACTGATTGACACCTAAGTTGACTGCCATTATCTTCGCTGTGGTGCAATAGACCTGGGCATGATAATGTCTCTGCAGCACACTGATGTCATTTCCTTTGGCTCAGTTCCCAGAAGTCAGATTGTTGGATCATACCCTAGTTCTATTTTTAGTTTTCAGGAACCTGATTTTCCATAATGACTGTGCTGATTAACATGTCTACTAACAGTGTCCAAGGGGTCTCTTTTCCTTTCATCTGCTTGGTAACAGCCACTCTAATGGATTTGCATTTTCATGATGATTAGTCAAGCTGGGGAGGTTTATACATCCCTCTGGATCCTGTGTGTTGTTTTCTTTTGGGAAACAACAACAACAACAACAAAACGGTGTCTGTTCAAGTCTTTTGACTGTTTTTTGCTGGAGTTGTTTTCTTTTTCCGCTGAGTTTTGTTTGGTGGTTTTGTTATTATCGGTGCATTTACTTCTAAGACTCTGATTTCTTTCGATGCATGGTCGTTGTAATCATTAAATGCTCACACTTCCTCTTCATTGTTGCTATCTTCCCATTGCTACCCTAATACCGACATGCTGGTGCGATGATCCGAGGAGATGGGATTTGGGAAGTCATTTGGTCATGGAGTGACTTCTTAAGAAGGTTGGCAACATAGAGGAAGCTGGCGGTGTCTCTTTCCATCGTGTGAGGATACAGGAGGTCAGCACTCAGATCAGAGACACCCTATCTAGAACTTGACCGTGTTGGCATTCGGTCTACCTCATGTTGTTTAAGAGTCATGCAGACTCATTATCATGTTGTAGCAGCCTGAACTAAAAATTCCTCAAGAACAAAACCCTCTGAGATCTGTTGCTTCTTACTGCCATCTTCCTTCCTGGCTCTGTGCAACCGGGAAAACAATTCTAGACCTTTTAAGTGCACATGGGTTCTGTAATGTATAAGCTCCACCTTCCTTGGATCTTCATAATGGCTGTAGCAGGTAGAGTAATGCAAATGGCTTAAAGGGTAAGGAAGGGCTTAGTTTTTTGGAATAAAACAGTGTCTGTTCAAGTCTTTTGACTGTTTTTGGTTTTTTTGTTTGCTTGTTTTTGTTTTGTTTTGTTTTTGCTGGAGTTTTGTTTGGTGGTTTTGTCATCCGTGCATTTACTTCTAAGACTCTGATTTCTTCCGATGCATGGTCAGACGGACAGACAGGCAGGCAGGCAGGCAGGCAGGCTGTGTGCTGGAATGTTCACTTACATCGTGGCCCCCGAGCTCTGCCTATGTTGAGAGTGAGGCTCAAGTCACGTTCTCCGACTACCTCAGGGCTTCTTACACCACTTTTCCTTCTTGTGATTCCTTTCTACCCAAGAAAAATTTACACGACCCCAAGTATGTAAACACATCAAAGTGAGCATAAACATAAAGCACTCACGGCTAATAAGTCATGAATAAATCACAATTTAAGACTATAGTCAATTTTTATACAATGAGATGGGTGCGTTTGTCTATTTTTGCATGAAGAATAAATCTTGGCTGAATAATTGATACAGAAGGGTTGGGAGCATCTTCATTTTTGAGAGCAGACTGATATTTTGATTTTATAGTCATCAATGCCAAGAATTCAGCTTTCCATAAATTTGTTCTTGCAAAATGTCAGAGGCGTTGTTATTACCCTAGACTTGGTAGGGACCTGGGAGAATGGAGCTGATAAATGAGGCAGACTAAAGTCTCATGCAGTAGCCAGCTTTATTCAGCGCATCAGACAGTTTATACTCAGGGTTGAGAAAGGTCACAGGAACAAGGTTTTCATAAGTTAAAGCTGTCACAGTCACAGGGACAAGCCACATGTGGCAAACATGTTTTTCCATGGAGACATATCAAGGATATGTTTAACATTTAATTGAATAACAGCACAGCAATATTAAGTAATCTGAAGGAGACTCGCTCATATCCGCTACACCGGGAGGAGCTTGAAACACATTCCAAGAACAACTCCATGTTTTGAAGAAACTGAGGTCACAGGACTCCTGTCTTTTGTCTCAGAGTGTTCTCATAAGCATTTAGAATTCTCATATGACCCCATTTCTGGGCCATGATTCAACCAAGGATGTTTAGGGATATTTCAGAAATTGAAATCCTATTTTAATCTCAAGCTGAAATTCACTTAATTACTTTTTAAAATGAAACTCAAATCATCAACTCAAAGAGAAAAAATTTTAAGAAACCAAATGTGTTAATACAGTACAACCAAAAATATACTAATTTATGCTTAAGTGTTGAGAAGTGGCAATAGGAAATACTGAAAGTCTTTTTGTTTTCTGCAACTAAACCTTTAAATTTCTCTAGGAGCAGGAAATTGTATATTCTCAGTAAAAACACCGACATTCATAACATACAGCAGTATTGGCTCTAAGCAGATGTGCTTGGAGTGCCATTGGCATTGTATGACAAGACTGATAGCACAGAGCAGAATTTATGTGTATGTGCAAAGGGTGTGGTCGAGTTGCTTGGCAAAGTATGGGGGAAACACCTCGTATTCAACATAAGTTTGTTTTTAAATTAATTTTGGTTGTTGAACTTTCTGAAACCATTTACAATTGCCAGTTCTTTTGAAACCTCATCACTCAGTTAGTACGTGACCCCCTCCCCCATCTGGTGGTGTGACCCATAGTTTAATAAGCTGGAACTTTAGAGCCTATGGCCTGGCCCATGTCACCTTGGCTCTCTTCTCCTTCCACTGTAGCATGTCCATTGGAAGCAACTTGGCGTACGTGTGTGTGGTTGCCCCAGTGGAATGTCTGAAGCGTCAGAGATAGCTGTCTTTGGCCATTTGATGCCTGGGAATATAAATGCTGGTGGATGGTTTACCCCTGGCAAGGCAGGACTATGGATAAAGCCTCGGCAGCTTTAAAGCTGTATTAAGGTGGTGTAGGCAGGGAATTCCAGGGCTGTGGAATCTTTTTCAATATGATCTAGAAGAGACCAGTGTGGGCATAATCTCTTGGTCTTGCAAGTTTTCTTTCTAGAGAGGGGCATGACCAAAAGAAGTTTGGAATAGCCATCTCTAATTTTCAGGGCCCAGGAACTGGTCTGTGCTATGGAATAGTGCGATTTTTATAGCGCAGTGAGGCCTGTAGGAGAATTGGTGCATAGAGTTGGGACAGATGCCACCTCACCCACAGTTGTTGCTCAGAACGATTCTCTAGGAAACAAGAATGAACTGAGTGCAGTGGTGGCTGTGGTTTGGATACGGGGCATCCTCACAAAAGGCTCCTGAGTTGAAGTGATGCTGTCGACAGGTGAGTGGACCACAGCCTCCACTTCCTTCAACGGTGCGTCAATTCCTTGTTGAATTCATAATACCAGGGCGGATGAGACGCAGCTGGAGAGAGAGGGTTCCTGGGTGTGTCCTGGGAAGATGTGTCTTGTTCCCGATGTCCTGCTGTTCTGTCCCTGCCTTCTTGAAGCCATGAGGGGAGCCACTCCTGCTGCTGTGCAGTTCTGCTTCATCTCAAGCCCAAGGTGATGGACCCAGCTGAGCCTGGGCTACACTTAAAACCTCTGTAATCACGAGCCTCTCAAATGCTCATCACAGATCTGCCTGCCTGCGAGCTATTCGCCGCACCTGGGAATGAGAAACATAAACAAATGCCATGCTAAGCACGCTCCCAGTTGTAAAAACTACACAATAAGGGATAAGAGACAGTATCTTTGAATCTAGAAAGATCTGTCTTTACTAGAGGAAGATTTGTGAAGAAACAGTATGAAATGGTCTAGAATCTGCAATAAAGGAGTTCACCGAGACACTGGATTGTGAAACAGGGATAGAACTCTATGAAGAGAGAACAGGGGAGAACTGTAAAGGGAACTCAGGGTGCGGCCCCGTAATCACCGCATAACTGTTTGCAGGGAAATGCAAATCAACCAAGACAAGAACACTTTTGCAAAGCTTTTCTATTTAGGATACAGGGAAAAAAAAGTCCAATAGAAGATTGACGGTACAAGTCTGGTATATGATTCGCTTGTGGTCCTGGGGAGGTATCAATCTATGGGACAGAAGAAGCAATAAATGATGATAAAACAGACAAGTAGACAGACAGACTGACCCAGTGTGCAGGTTAGGGAGGCTCAGAGAAAACCACACCTGGAAATACTCTATGTAAGGAAAGTTCTGAATGATGTAACTTAACTCTACACATCCATCTAGAAAACTCAGTGTGCTTGTTCATTTTCATTGCCTACTTGACACAGCCAAGAATCATCCGGGAAGTTTTAATGAGGAGTTCTCTAGATGAGGTCATCCTGCAGTTGTGTCTGTGGAGGGTTGTCTTGATGGTTGGTTGATGTGGGAAGAGCCACCCTATTGTGGATGACACTGTTCCCCAAGCGGGTCCCTGAGCTGTATAAGAGTGAAGGCGAGCTAAGAGGTGGGCAGGGAGGTAGACAGGTATGTGTAGTAGGCAGGCAAGGGTCTGTGTATTCATTCTCTGCTCTTGACTGTGTGTGTGATGCTTCGAGTTCCTGCTTTGCCTTCCCCCAAATAATGGTCTGTGTCCTGGCATTGTTTCTCTTCCAAATTGCTTTTTACAGGATAGTTTATCACTGCCACAGAAATGAATCCAAGATAGGAAGCTCCAATACAAACTAGGGTGCTTACAGGGCTCTCTCTCTCTCTCTCTGTGACTCTCTTATCTCTGTCTCTGTCTCTCTCTCATTCACTATTTGGGGGTTGAAAGGGATTGTCACTTCCCTACCTGAATCATTAGAATAGAAATGTCAGCAAGATATTTTGTCATTTCCTGTTAGGATAAGAAATGTGACCAGAGGTTAACACAATGGTGACATCCTGAACAGTGTCATATCATCCTGGACAATGTCATGTCATCCCGGATGCTCTCATGTCATCCTGGGCGGTGCCATCCTGGAATTGGAGGCTTCCTGGAGCAACAGATGGACAGGCCTCAGTTGCTTCTGCTCCTTCACCCTGGTAACAATATGAAGATGCCCACTTTTCACTCCCTGCATGCCACACCACCTCCAGTAGCATCTGTGTAACAAGTTCCACAGACTGAGGTGATTGACCTCAAAAGGGCGGGGCCTCCTGGAACCGGTTGTGGAACTCTTTGCTGGAGAAAAATTATTGAGCCGAAGTTCTCATGGCAATCTATCTGTTTTGTTTTCTCTTCTTCCTCTTCTTATTTACATGTTCCTGGTAGCTTAGGCCAAGAGCTTAAGCGAGAATAACAGGTAAGAAACCATCCCTAGAGATGGGGTCACTAACCTGACCTTATCCCCGGGGAAACCAAAACTTTACTTTCTAAATCATTTACAAAATTATATAATAGTATTAGGATAGATAAAAAACTTTCCCAACAATAAAATTTCATATGTCTACATGTGTGTCATTGGAGGTGGGTTTTGGTATATAGTAAAGAAAGCCTTAATTAGAAAGAATTAAAATAGTTTAAATTTATGCATTGAAGATTTATTTAAAAAATCAGGCATTAGATGTTAAATAATAATTGACCATGGGGCTGGAGAGTTAGCTCAGAGGTTAAGAGCATTTGCCGTTAAAGATTTATTAACTTGCTGCTGGAAATATGCCACCAGCTTGGACGACTACCCCACTGAATACATCCTGTTAGAATTGTTCTATTTTGATGATTTATAATGATGTTACCTGTTCTGTTTGTGATTCACTGAATACAGAGTTTCAGAGTTGTAATGCTTGGAGGACTTTGGTGCTTTACTCTGCCAAATAATTTTTGTTGCTATTTGTGATTGTTCCGCTGGATACAGTTTCTAAGAGTTGTAATGTTTGTTTGTTTTGTTTGTTTGTTTGTTAATGTATAAAATTCCCGGCTTGAGAGCTGCAAAAATACACTCAGATTCAAACTGCCTCTGTGTTTGTTTCTGTTTGTCACCACCGAATCCTTACCCACCTATCTTGGAGGATCCTCATTCCAGGGACCCGACTGGGGTGGTCCGTGGCACCTGCAGACTTTAAGAGTGATGTCTCTCTGCTTTTCGCCCTGATCCTTAACCTTTTAGATTTGAAGTTCCCTTGTACTTTCACATAGATCCCTCGCTGGCAAGAGACTCCTAAAGAAAGGTAGATTTTAGGGTTGGGCCAGAAACTGGCAAGAGCTAGGGAGACCAATTCAGTTTGTATGCAGGTCAGGGGTCCCAACAGCACAAACCATTAAGTTCTTCCTGTGTGCCCCCGAATGGGCTGATCTGAAAAGCTGAGTGGGGGAGGGAGGGGTGGCAAAATGATAATAATAAGCTAAGAGTATGCATTCAGTCCTGTGGAATAATGAGTACCACTTCTTCTTTTGACAGATTATCAGAAGAGAGTTACCTAATCTGTAAGTTGTCAGGGCAGGCTAATTTGCTGTGTCCTTATGTAGCTGAAGGGACTCCCTCCCTGCCTTTTCATTTTGATGAGCCAGGCACACTTTTAGCTGCTGGCCATGTTGGTGCTAGAGCCCATAGGTACTTCTCTGTATTGGTGTCCCACATGCTCACGTGAAAACACACTTAAGCAACACACCTTTCTATATCACCCGCCGCACACACGACAGGAAATGCTTATGCACCCGTGAAACCAGGGGGAGAACAGAGCTGGTTACTTTTGGAATGTCCTTATGCTACAATTATCTAGATGTCATTTAAAAGTGAAGTGGCTACAGGAGGGGAGCGGGTAGGAACAGAGAGGGAGGGAGCGAGGGAGGGAGGGAGGGGAGGAAGGAAGGAGGGAGAGTGACCCAAGCATTTAAAATAAACGAAGTCATGCAGCAAAAAATGTCTTCTTAGCCAGTGTAACAGTTCCCGAAATCACTTCATTCAAGTCCTTTCTTACAAAACAACCCCTCTTCTCCTTTAAAAAAAAACCCTTGGCTTCAGCTCACGTGGGTCAGCAGAGAGTGAAAAGAATTGTAATTCCCACCTTGGCCTAACCCCAAACCTGCCTGACCTCAGAATCCAGGATTGCAGCTGGGACTCTTTCCTGTAAGAAGAACTTTGAAGTGTGGCTGCAGTTCTTTCCGTGGCTGCTTCCTGCTCTCTACTCCCTTCCTGTAAGGAAATAAGTTTGCGCATACAATGAGCTCAGGATATATGGAATAGAAATCTTGGTGAGCCCCTGAGATTTGTGGTTTAAAAATATTTATGATTTTTATTTATGCATGCAAATGTATACATGTTTATGTATGTTTATGTGCACTGCATGCATGCAGATGGCCATGGAGGTAAGGAAGTTTTGAATGCATTGGGACTGGAGTTATAGGCAGTTGTGAGCCATCTGATGTGGGCACTGGAAACCCACCATCCTCTGCAGGAGTAGAAAGTGTTTTTAACCAGTGAGCCACTTCTTCAGCCCTGTAATTCATATTCTGTTTACACGTGTGAAAATAAAGATGAATGCGTTCACAAGGTGATAGCTCAGAACTCAGAAAGAAAGATATTTTTTTTCCTGAATTCACCAACCAGGATGTTGGATGCAGCATCGAAGAGCTTCTTTATTGCCAAGCAAAATCAAGTTTTTCTGCATATTTTAAGTTTTATCCTGCAGAAATAAGAGAATTGCTTTGTGTGTCTGCACGTACGTGTGCTCACATGTACATATAGACAGATAGATACATTGACTGATAAAAGAGAACAAAAAGCTAACAACCTGAATGGTGCCAATAGGTATGTTGAATCCATTTTTGCTCCCATATTCCTGACTTTTCCATCCATATTGTTGATTCTTCTCAGCCATTTTACTGACTTTTCCATTTATGTTTTTGAGTATTTTTTCTAGGGTTTGAAGGATTGAACCTATGTTGGTATTCTCCTTCAGTTCACCGATATTCTATCTATCTATTTATTCATTCGTTTGTTTGTTTGTTTGTTTATCTATGTAATATGTATGTATCCCTGAGTGTATGTATATGTGCATATGTACAGGCAGGAGCCTGTAGAGGTCAGAAAAAGGCATCAGATCTCCTGGAACTGGGATTAGAGATAATGGTGGCTGCTGTGTGTGTGTGTGTGTGTGTGTGTGTGTGTGTGTCGCGCCTGTGCTGGAAACTGAACCCAGGTCTTCTATAAGAGCCCATAATTGATGAGCTATCACTCTATCCCTGATTGATCATTTTTACCTGGGTAGAGGGTGGGGAGGGGACTTCATTTGGTATTTTATCTCCACCAGTGTCTTGAGTACAATCGTCAAGGAGTCCCTTGTCTTTTTCCGTTTTTTGCATTTCTGCGGCAGTTTGAGCATCTGCTGTCTCTGGTGGCTATTCTGGATTTTGAGAGAGTCAGCGTTCTACCTAAACGTCTGCTCTGAAAGGCACGACTCCCAGTCTGCTCACCAAGGGGGAAACACGCGCTTATAGCAGCAGCAACAGCAAACCACACAAGTACGGGTACACTTAAAGTCAACCGCAACAAACAGATGCAAGAGAGCGGAGCTCCGCAAAGCCGCTAGAGTGCGCAGTGAGGCTCAGCGTTATTTAGGAAAAGGTGGGACTCACAGATGAATGAGATAGATGGAGCAGACAGGGAAACACGGAGAAAGGGGAAACACAGTCAAACAGACTAAAGGAGAAGAAGGAAGGGAAGTGTTATGTGGGGTGCAGCTGGAGAGCTGGTCCAGAAGTTAAGAGCACTTGCTGCTGATCCAGAAGATAGAGTCAGATTCCCAGCACACATTAGGTGATCACAGAAAAAAAAAAAAAGACTGTCCTAGAGAGGAAAAAGGCATGTAAACAACATCAGAGTAACATAAAAAAGGAACAATAAGCAAAACATAAAAACTGTAAAACTACAATACAAAAAAAAAGATCCTGCTAAAATGTGGGTGGGTGGGGGTGCTGAGAGATCTCACAGAAAATAAGAGAGAGAATGCATGTGTGTATAAGAAAGAGAACAAAGCTATGATAGCTTGGGCCTGGGTTTCCTTTTTTGCTTTATACCTTATAGTTAGACAGAGTCTATCACCAAGACAGAAATGGCTACTGATCGGCAGACTGACCGCTAGTGAGACCTGGGCATCCTCCTGTCTCAGCCCCAGTGCTCCAGCTGCAGGGGTTTCACCCATGTCGTCATGGGTGCTAGGGATTTAATCTCAGGGCTCTACGGTTGTACAGAAGCACCTTACCCATTGAGACATCGCTCTAGCCCTTTCAGATTACATGCTGAAAATCATTCTTGTCTATTTATGTCAGTATGTGTATACCTGTGTGTGCTACACGCTACTGCACACGTGTCGAGGTCAAAGGATAATTTACCAGAGACAGTTCTTTCTTACTCCACAGGGATCCCAGGGAGAGAACTTGGGCTTCCTATAAGTTTCTTGTCTTATCGGTCTCTTTGTGTATTTTCTGTCGGATCTGAGATTACACATTTGATATTATCGAGTCATTAGTCTGTTCAGTCTATGGTACTATGTACTTTCCAGGATGTTATCTTACATGTTCTCAGTTATATGTAAAAACTTTCAGATAAGCATAATATATATTTTAGAATTTATTTTACTTGATGAGACTGCGGATGGCTTCCTTCCCTTATTCCATTTCTTTTTGTTTTTCAAATTTCTTGTGATAAGTGCATGCTATTTAATAATGATAAAATAAACTTAAATCAAAAGGGAATCTTTCAGAAGCCAGATGGAGCACACCTTTAATCTCCACACTCAGGAGGCAGAGGCAGGCAGACCTCTATCAGCTGGAGGCCATCTTCGTCTACCTAGTGAGTTCGAGGACAGCCACAGCTACATAGTGACGCCTTGTCTCAACCAAGGTGAATAGGTCAGGATGGAAGAGTGGAGCTGGAGGGCTTCGTGGAGGAGATGATGGAACTGTGGGAAGATACACACACACACACACACACACACACACACACACACACACGCACGCACACACGCACTCGCACACATTGAGTGCCATGCGAATGATAAGCAGTCAGCAGATGTGTATTGATCAGTCTTATGAGGGTGATCTGAATTTCCATCTGTCCATCTTTCCAGTGTGAGAGCTGACTGGCTTCTTTGGCTGTCAAATCAGACTTGTAGGCTTCCTCAAACACTTTAATTTTACACTATCCAGGGAACACCTAAGATTCAGGATCCTCCCTCCAAGATGAATCACTGAATTTCTGCCCAATTTCTTCACCTTCATCAGCCAAATCGCTCCCCACCTCGGTACCTCCATAGTCAATATTTTTAAAAATTGTATATTAGAGGAATTCCAGTTAAGTAAAGTTTTGCTGAATGCATTTTGCAAAATTTCTAACCTATTAGGCCCTTTTAAATTCTCACTCTGAAACAATTTTGTGATTAAATCACAGCACTGCAAGGCGATGCCTCAGGGTTGCATTGGGCCGGAAGATCTGGAATGGAGCAGAGGAGACAAACACCTTTCCAGTTACTTTCCAGACCGCTTTAGTGACATTTACAGCCCTGGTATCTGGGAGGCCCTCTCGCCCCCGACCCGAGGATGTGCAGGATCGGCATTTCCTGTAACAGGGTCAGGTTGCAAACTGCAGCGCCATCTTAAAAGACTCACAGCTCGCAAGGTGATGCCAGTCGCCGTCTTATAATCTGGGGTGATCCTCATCAGGGCTGTGAGAGCCAAAGCAACCAAGAGATTGCAGGCTCGTTTCTCTCCCGGCTGCAGTCTAGTCAGCAACATTTATTTTAGGGCATCCTTAAGCTTCCTTATGCAGAGAGATAATCGCCTGAAATAAGTTTTTTCCAAATCACATTCCCTTTTTATTTCTGGAGAACATTTCCCCCTCAGGGGAACTTCTAAGGCATGGACACATTGTGACATTCATGACCGTGGATTAAATTAAAATTCCCTCTATCAGTGTCTGCTGAGTTCCTGTTTCCGGCAGATCTGCTGTCTGGCGGTGACAGTGGCCTGTAACCTGTTTCTACCACGTATCTAGCGAAATAGAAAAAGATCACAAAATAAGAATCTTCCTACTTGCTACATGTACAGTGATACTTCACACAATTAAAAAAAAATTCTACAAAGTATCATGTGGCCAGTTTGCTTGCTGCTCTTAAGATTTTCTTGTAAAAAAATATATATCATTTTCTTTGAGTAGCCATTGAAGTCAGAATAAGAGTTTATAAATTTAATGAATTTCCATGGAATGCCTTCCCCCCACCCCAAATCTAGGAAAAATAAAGTGAAATTATTTTCCCTCAAATTTCCCATGGTATATATTTTATTTGCATGAATGAATAATATGTATACATATATGCATATACATGAAACTAGAAGGCAATATTACTTAGCTGAAAATAACTGACCTGCTATCATTTTTTTTTAACTTTTAATGGATTGTGAACTTCACATCGTGCACTCCAATCCCACTCATCTCCCTGTGCCCTCCACCCTTGCAGTCTGCCCACAAAATAAATAAACTATCTTGTGGTAGAAACTACAGTATGTCTTTTGCCCCATCAGCTTTGCTTGCAAATGTTTATTGCAATGAATCATTGGTCTGTTCGCAGGCATTTGACTCCTGCTATTCTATAAGTGCTGGATCTCACTGAGACTCCTCTCAGACATCATGCTGTTGTCCTGTGTCATGGAGATCCTACAGCTTTGGCTCTGCAGGACCAGCCCCTTCATGTGCCCCAGGGGTTCACAGATGGGGTAGACATTGGAGTGAGCCTACACAAAGCCCTGGATCCAGGCCTTAGTAGTAGCTGAGTTGGTCAGCCTGCCCACTCTCCTGTGCCTGTGCCATCAGGGCCAGCTCTCCTACTTTGTCCAGGGAAGGGGTGGGGACAGCTTTCTGTCTGTGGCAGCTGGCAAGGGGCAGGACTTTGGGGCACACCTTGGGGAGCAGCTTTCCCACACCCAAGTTACCCGAGTTACACGAGCAGAGCCAGCTCTACTGTGCTGCAGCTGTTGAGGGGTAGGGCCAGCTCTCCGGTCTCATACCCTTGGGGCCGACTCACTGGTCCCCATGCCACAGAGCCAGCTCTGCTACATTGCCCAGGTGAGGGGTAGGACCAGGTCTGTTCAGTCCTTAGACATCAGCATGGGTCCAAGCAGCAACCCAGACCAAGGAGTTCCATATGGCTTTTCGTGGCCACATGGGTCACAAACATCAACACAGTACACTGTTTCTGTAGGGCCATGGACCCAGACATGGCCCTCAGCGGCAGCATGGGTTGGGACATCACCTTGACCTCAGGTGGAACTGCAGGCTACTCACATCAAGCTGTTTCTCACCACCCTGTTCGTGTACATGTGTTGTGTGTGTGTACATGTGTGTGTGTGTGTGTGTGTGTGCATGCTGTGAGCTTGTTTGTCTGTACACCACTTGTAAGCCTGGTGCTCTCAGAGGCCAGATGAGGGCATCGGACACCTTAGACTTGGAGTTGCAGATGGTTGTGAGCCACCATGTTTGCTAGGAGTTGAAGCCGAGCCCTCTGGAAGAGTAACCAGTGCTCCCCAACCCCTCAATGTACCATTGGAAAATTTCCAGTTGTTAATTTAGTTGCAGGATGCCAGCAGAACAGCTCTGACCAGAGGGGGCTAGTGGTTTATCTCCACTAAGTTCTCAGACTGAACGCTTCAGTGAAAGGGCCAGAAGAGACACAAAGATACTGTGGGCACTCGTGTGGGAGTATTGCTGAAGTTTTGGGTGACTGAGCACTTTGCAGAGGATGCTCTGTGACCCTTTGTTAGATTTGGTCCCAGGCTTACAGATGAACACAGAACTGTGGTTTGAGCATGGTTCTGAAGATCAGCTTGGGGCTCATTACTCAGTGCTGAGGTGCTGGGAGGTAGGGCCTATGGGAGGCATTTGGGTTATGGGGCCTGAGTCCTTATGAAGGGAGTAATGCTTGTTTTGCATTTTTCATAGGAGTTCATTCGTCTTTCCCCCTGAATGGGTCTGCTCGCTCTGCTTTTCTGTGGTGTATAGAACAACCTGAGGCCACGATTGCAGAGGCCAGTACCACACTCTTGGATTTCCATAACTGTCAGTTAAAATCAGCATCTTTCCTTTCTCAATTAGCCAGTCTCAGACATTCTGTTAGAGCATAAAAAAAAAAAAATGGAGTAAGTATTGCCAAGACCTTGTTGTTGGCTAGACCAACTTCCTTTGCTTTTTAATGGAAGATGAAACAAAACAAAACAAACAAACAAAAAAAAACGTACTGTTGTAAACACCATGCAAAATTAAAGATGTTTAAAGGGCTACTGAGATGGATCAGTTGGCAAAGGACTGTCATGTAAGGGTGAAGATCTGAGTCTAGACCTTGGCATCCATATACAAAGCCAGGATTGGTGGCACATCCTTTAATCCTGGTACTGGGGATGCAGGAACTGGGGGATCCCTGGAGTTTGCTCACCAGTTAGCCTTGCAGAATCAGTGAGCTACAGAGTCAATGAGAGACTCTATCTCAGAAATACATGCAGAAAAGTGACAGTGAGACACCTGACATTGGCCTCTGTTCTCCACACACACAGGAATCTGCATACACACGAGCAGGTCCACATGCATGTCCCCCACACATGTTTAATAGTTGGTCATACTTAATATGTTTTTTGCCTCTCCCCAATAAAATATTACACCTATAGGTAAAGGTCTTTAAACACCACCCCTGCTCGCCCCAGAGGCGTGACTCTCTGGGCAGCATCCAGTGTACTGTGAGTCTCTGAAGTTTTACATGATTGGCTCATACTGTGTAGCTGGATCTCTTCATTAAGAGCATCTTTAAGCACTGCCCATGTAGATCTGCTCAGCTCATTAATTTCAACTACGATTTAGTATTTCATTGGTTACTCACACCAGATTTTATCCACAGAGTTCCTGATGCATATTAAAGCTTTCCTAATTTTTCATTATCATAAACGTTTTTGATATTTAATATGATACTGGCCAAGGATTTTTTTTCTTATATATGCCCTTTGTGGATTAGGAAAATGTCCTTCTATCTCTGGTTTACTGTTTTAAACTCTTTATAAAGCAGTCTTACCCTTACCAGGGTGGTCTTTTCTCAAACCCAAAAGGCTCTCTGCAAAGTTGTAATAGAGACTTTATAAATTCAGGTTTTCCAGATTTCATTGCATTTTTACTTGATATTTCAGCTTTCCTGGTTGATTTGTTTCCCCCAAAAGCTGACTGACTAGTCCACTGTTAAGTGTTATTGTATAAATTTGTGAAGTCCACTATTAGATTATTGAACATTCAGGTTAAAAACCCATTTGTGGAGCCGGAGAGATGACTCCATAGTTAAGAGCATGTATTGTTCTTGTGAAGGACTGGAGTTTGGTTCCCAGAACCCATTTCAGACAGCTCCCAACCATGGGAGACTGGAGCATCCAGGGCACCTGGTTCCCTCCTTTGGTCTCTGAGAGCACCACAAGCATGTGTACACACGTGCACATGCACACACATGAGAGACAGAGAGACAGAGACAGAGAGACAGAGACAGAGAGAGACAGAGAGACAGGCAGAGATAGGCAAAGATAGAGACAGAGATGGGGAGACCTATACACGTAAACAATAATAAAGCTAAGGACCAAACTTGTGCTTAAACAAATATCTCCATTTGTTTAGTAATAACTATTAATAGGGTGTGTGAAAGAATTCTGCCTAAAAAAAAAAAATCAATGTTTAGCTTAATACGAGGAAAGGCGCGGAAGAGATTCTGAAAGAACAAAAATTGTCCCAGACCGATAGCGTCACACCCCAAAGCAACAGTAATTCCTTGGGATTTGGCATACTAATTTTCTATTACAGAAAAATGTATTTCTGACTCTGTGGATGCGACCTAGCACTGTACCGGCTTCCATCTCTAAGACCACAAGAATAAACAAACAATATAAACAAGACAAACAGGAGCTGTCTGTAGATTTGACTTCTAGTGAGTAACCTTATAAATCCCACAAAAACAAACAACCCAGAAAATGAGATGAAATGGCAAAGTGAAATATTTATCCCTTAAAAAATAATTTCCTTGGGCTGGAGAGATGGCTCAGTGGTTAAGAGCACTGACCGCTCTTCTAGAGGTCCTGAGTCCAATTCCCAGCAACCACATGGTGGCTCACAACCATCTGCGATGGGATCCAATGCCCTCTTCTGATGTGTCTGCAGAGAGGAACAGTGTACTCATATACATAAAATTAAACAAATAACTAAAAAATATGAAGTCACTAAAAAAAAAAAAAAGGCATTTCCGCAGTATACTTTATATTGCACAGCACAACTGGGAGAGTAGAGGGCTTCCCACACTTACTGACAGTTCTGCGGTTAATGAGAGAGAATTGGAAACAGGAATTGTAGACAGTAAATATTTTCTGTTTCCTCCCTGGCTGGCAGCTGGCGAATTGTCTTCTCTGGCTGCCGTTTCGACAATTCCCACTGTAGGGCAGCAGCAGCCTGCTCATCCCTCGGTGCCGCCGAGCTCTGCTGTGGCTCCCTTCCTCCTCCTAGCAGCCAAGAGGGCTGTGATTGTACTAATTCTGAATTGGAAGGAAAGACCATAAAATCCCTCAAACATTTTAAACAGAGAATTATGTCGCCACAGTGGTATTGATGCTTGCATCTTGGATCCTTCCATCTCTCTCCAACCCCACCCAAATAAACACATTCTCTTATCTGTGTGGATAACTGTGTATGCCCAAGTAATTAAATCCACTGTGATATGAGCCAGGGTATTGCTAGACATTAAACAAACAATATCAGGAACATGGCTGCTTCTGGGAAGGCTGTCTGGGGAACAGAAGTATTCATTTGCTGTGGATGATTTCTTCTTTGTCACAACATCACCTTCTATGGCATATGACATTGAGGAAGATTACCCAGACATGTGCAATGGCTTTGAATCTTCCACACTGTGCACACTGCTCACAGTCATGTCTGCTGATCCTGAGACGGTTAAGAGGCAAAAGGTCTCCAAACTGCAGCAGCAACAAAGTCATACTGGCCATGGCTTGTGCTTTCCCAAGATAAACACATTCTTACAGAGAGATCTGGTATTCCCGAAAGCAGCGTTGACATGAATGTTAGGACAAGACACAAGTCTTCAGCTAAGCGTCTGACCTCCCATATCCCACTATTTGCTCTGTTCTGCCTTAGCAAACTTCTAGGAAATTCAATTAACTGGTGTTTATTTAGCATTGGTGGCACCTGTCAATAATGGTAGCTATAGCAGTGGCATTCAAACATAGACTAACAAGTTTGAAAGGTATGCTCAGGGCCAGGAGCACAGTACCGTTGTGTGGCTCCAATAGGCAACCAGACTAGGAGTCTTTGGCCAGAAGCAGCTCGCTGACTTCGGGAGGGTCAAAGGCAGGGTCTGTTTCTCGGTTTGTTCCGGAAATGCCTGAGACTCTCTCTGGTTTTTGAGCTTCTCTCTTTAGTCATTTTTCTCTGCCTTAGTGTAGTAATTTCCAAAATGAAATTACTCCCCAACTGCAAAGGAGCCTAAGCTGTCTTTACTGAGGACGGAGCATTTATATCATCCATTCTGGGTCCCAGTCACTTGGAATCTTGCTAAGGTCCCAGCCCTACAGTGGGGACTAAGCTGACATTCTCAGGCACATGTTCTTAAGACTTCAAGGCCTCCCCATCTGAACTCATTATTGTTAACCCCTTAGGGTAATAATAAAACCTCTACCACAATTGTTTTATTTTTCATTATTTATTTATTTATTTTTACAAAATTTGTAGCAAGCTTCATTATATATTGGCCAGAACAATGGGCACAGACCAGGCACATATCTGGGATCCCCAGAGAATGGTTGCGAATTAATTAACCTGGTGCTTATGAAGGCAACCCCATAAGGCTGCATACTTCCTAACTTCGTCCAATCAGGGGCAAGCATACATCTGATGTACTTCCTGTCTATGTACCACCCACCTACATGCGATCCTGCACATCCTGTACGGCTGGGGCAACCAACCTTGTTTACGAATGTAAAACCGTATGGCTGGCATCTTACATGAACAACAGCCTCCAGCATTCTAGGGAGTTGTCTTTGGGCAAGTGGGAATTACAGGTCTATCTCCTTGGACAAATGGGACTTACAGGGTAGAGGCATTTTTGTTTCAAAGACCTCTTAAGCACAGTAATTTAAATTTTAAACATAGCTTTAGCCCTCACACTTACTTAGCTTTAGCACCAGGCCTTTCTGCTCTGGGCTGCTTTGCATTCCCCTCCAGTGTCCATACCCACAGCAATTAAGCAAACCAGCCTCCTAACGTTGCCTCTAATGCCTTCAGTCTTCTTATCTCAGAGTCTCTGCCTCCTGTTCCTCATTCCAGGAATGTCCTCCCACACTATAACATCCGTCAGACAAGGCCGTCAAATGATCCAACACTGATCGATCGTTGCAACCTCAGCGTGGTGGTTTGAATATGCTTGGCACTATTAGGACGTGTGGTCTCGTCGGAATAGCTGTGACCTTGTTAGAGGAAGTGTGTCACCATATAGGTAGACTTTGAGTCTCCTAGTGTTCAAGCTCTGCCCAGTGGAGGAGACGCTCCTGGCTGCCAGTGGAAGACAGTGTTCTCCTGGCTGCCTTTAGATCAAGCTGTAGAAGTCTTGGCTTCTCTAGCAGCTTGTCTGTCTGGATACTACCATCCTTCCCACCATGATGATAATGGACTGAACCTCTGAAACTGTAAACCAGGCCCAACGTTGTCCTTTATAAGAGTTGTCATGGTCATGGCCATGGTGTCTTTTCACAGCAATGGAAACTCTAACTATGACACTCAATATTACTTGATTTGTAGTCAGCACTCAAAAACATATGTTAAAAGAATAGTTAAATGGTCAGTCCTGCAAACATATGCATATAAGTAATATTATACAGACTGAGCAGTATGTGTCTGTCTGTGTTTATGTGCATGTAATACAAACTAAAGGAAAAGAGCTATGAACTTGAGGGGGGTGTGTACACAAGAAGGTTTCAAGGAGGAAAGGGCTGTTGGGAGGGATAATGTAATTATATTAAAATCTAAAAAAACAAAGAATAGCTAAGTTATGGAACTCATCCAGATGTCCTGCAGCAGAGGGATGGATAAAGTCGTGGCATGTAGATGCACACAATGGAAAATTTTCAGCCATAAAAAATTATGTCATTTATAGGAAAATGGATGCAACAAGGGATAATGTTGAGTGAATTAAGTCAGACTCAGAGAGGCCAACACTGTGCGTTCTCTCTTGTTGTGCATTCTAGATTTTATCTGGATACACAAATTACAACTGCCTAGGAGAACAAAGGGAACTGGGGAGAGGGGATGGGAGGGGGGAGGAAGAAGAAAAGAGAGGGACAGGGAGGCTTCTGTCTGCACGTGCCTGTGATGTCTTCTGAAACCCAGCCCCACGGACAGCGAAAATATGGGAACCAAAATGTGTGTAGCTTTTAAAAAGAGAAAGAAGGTTTTACTCCATCGTTTTATAGACCAGCTCAATGGCACCACGGGGTCCAGGAAAGCAGGCACACCAACGCTTTCTGTCTGTTTCCCACATTCTCGCTTTCCCTTCTGACCATGAATAACTGCTGTTGTCTGCAGTGCTCCATCGCACACTGACTGTGGCTGCTGGCTGTTTCTCTGTCTGCTTCCTGTGTCAGCTGTCTCCTGTCACTAGATTACGGTTCCTTGAAGAGGTTTGTCTGTATGCATGTACATCTTTGATGCACGGCGTCCGATGCAGGAATCCAAAAAAATGGTTTAATAATGCTGATTCAATTTCTTCATTTTTCTTTTTTCTTTTTAAAATAAAAAGTAATGTTACTTGAAAAAAGAAAGAAATCTATATATTGATTCAGGAAGGGTGGTTCTGGCATTAGGAACCCTGACGGCTCTCTGTGGTTCTCTCCATCATCATTCTATAAATTTTGAGCAAGAGACAAGGTTGCCGCCCTTGGAATCTTGACATCAAAAGAAATGTTTGCTTTAGTGGGACCTGGCAAACTGAAGGTCCCCAAAGACCATGGAGCAGTTGCCAGTACTGGCTTTTAGAGTCGGCTGGCTGGTTTTATTGCCAGTTAATAGCATTTGTATTTGTGCTTTTGCAAATAGCCATGAGAAATCAATCCTCAGGCATGGACACTGTGAGAAAACTACTAACAGGGTCCTAAAAACCCAGGCTTTGGGTATGAACTAGGGTTCAATCGCTCATCGAGTGAGAGAGGACTGGGGAAAGGATTTTACTGGGTACATCTTGTTCAAGAAGGGGTAAGCAACGCCTGACGTTAATACTTCCCATATTCACTCAAAGGGCCTTGAAGAGCACCTCCGTCTATAGACAATTGCCTCCATTTCACTCATCCGCAACTATAAGGAGCACCCTTGTTGTCAGCAGCACAACCCCAAATCCCAGGTCTCTGAAAGATTCATTCCAGTGACCGAGAGGAACTAGGAAGTACAAGCTAGAGTTCTGCCTCTTCCGTTTACTTCCTGTAAGATCTTGGCCAAGTTACTTGCACTCTCTCTGACCCTGTATTTCTCGAGCTATTTTGGGATCTCTGCCTTATGTTGTCAAGTCACCTGGCTTAAAGGTGTGTAAGGAGCTAAATGGGGGTGGCAACTTGATCTAGACCATCCAATCTCACCTAGGACTTCAAAGTGAAAAGGGTCACAAGGGCCAGGAATCCAGCTTTTCTTTCTCTAAAAAGGGCAAGACACCAAATCGAGCCTTACCAGAGAAAGGTCTGGGTTTGGGTCTGGGTCTGGGGTGAACGTGGTCTTGCAGTTTTGCCGTGACCAGAAGCCTGACTCTGAACACATAATATAATGTGATATATATATATATATGTGTGTGTGTGTGTGTGTGTATACACACACATATATACATATATATTATATATACAATCTGGAGAATATATATATGTAATCTCCAGAAAGCAGAGGCGTTGAGGATGCTAATTTGGGCAGAGGAGGATCCTCAGGTCAGATGGGTATGTGGGCAGGAGAGGGGCTATCACAAGCTGCCCCTAGAGGATGGTGGCTCTGCGTAGTGATGAGTTCTTACAGAAACAAAGGAAGCGGTGGCATAACAGGGGCCATCCCTGTGGGGACTGTAAGTGGCTGAGACTCTTACCATCTGCTTTTCTCCATTTAGATACTTAACAGGAGGTTGAAAACACAGCCGCTCCGACGAAATTACCAGGTTTTCCTCCTGAACTTAATTTCTGATAAGGCGAGGAAGGGTCCTTCTGTAAAATGCCTCTTTTCCAGTTCTCAGTTCAACCAGGAGATGGCGCTAGGGCTTGGTACTTAACAAAGCCCTGTATAAGCCAGTTAAAACCCTGAGCTAGACAGGGTGGAGCCTTTCCCTCAGCCCTTGCAGAGTCTCTGTTTCTCAGGAGGTAGAAATCTCACCGTGGTATTCCTTGGGTTAAATAGAATTCTCTTCTCGTCTAGGCAAGAATTGAGTTTCTGGTCATGTACCCTACGCTTGCTGTTATTGATTCTCCATCAGAAGGTCCTGTTGCCGATGTCTTCCTGCTTATGCTGACATGAAACACAATAGAGTGGAGAGAAACGTTGAGGGAATAAGATTAGAAATTTCCAGGATGCTGCATTAAAAAATAAACAATAGAGACAATATTATTTGGGAAATGGTAGACCTTTTAGATCATAACACTTTTATCGCCTCTCAGACCCTTTCCAGTAATCCATTTTTGTCAGCCTAGAAGACGTCAAAGCTGATGCCAAAGGTTCTGGTACACTCTGCTAGGAAGCATTTAAGCCCGAGGAATCAGTTCCTGATATGATTAATAAAAATGTTCACCATTTCATGAGAACTGCCTACATGTGGTTGCTCTCTCCAGCTCAGGGCTGTGCTGTCACAGGGTGTAATCTCATGGACGCTTCTGTATTCATTAGTCTGTTAGGAGAGGATGACTGAAAAGCAACCAAGGCCGGGTTGATGTTGGCTTACAGTTCCAGAGGGATATCGATCACCATGGAAAGGGGAGTCATGGCAACAGAAGCCGTTTGCTTGTATCCACAGTCAATAAAGAGACAAAGGTGAAGGCTTGAATTCAGCCCACTTCACCCATTATATTCAGTTTAGAATCACAGCCCATGAAATAGTACTGCCTGTATTTTGGTGGGTTTTTCTATCTCTATTAACCTAATCTAGAAAGTTCCTCACAATCACACCCAGAGATTTGTTATCAGCATGACTCTGGGTCCCATCAAGCTGACAATCAGATCAACTATCAGTCACAGTGATCTGAGATCTGCATCTTTTTTAGGTCAGAAAACGGAAGCTTAGGGCCAATAAAAGTCATCTGACTTATAAGCTGGGAAAGACACCCATGTGATTGGCCACCACAAAGAGTGATTATGGGACAATGCCACGCACCCTGAGAAGAGTGCTCAATGGCTGCAGATAGAATGGTGTCATCAGAGAGATTTGGGGACAAACGTGAAGGCACATGTGTAGTCTTTACTGGGAACTGGCACCGTGCCAAGTCTGGTGGCATCTTGTCAAGAAGGTAGAAGCAAAACTTCAATTCTGCAAGATTTGAGGCCTGTTCTCCTCCTCCTCCTCCTCTTTCCCCAGGTTATTGCTCTCCAAGAGACTTTATCTCTCTGGAACTTACTAACTATATCTTTACCTAAGGGCGTCTGACCCTGTTGATCCCTGACTGGAACTGAATGAGCAGAAAAGGCATTTGAACACTTGGTCCCCGGTTGGTGGTACTGTTTGGAGAGTTGTAGAATCTTTAAGAGGTAGAATCTTGCTAAGGGAAGTATGTTACTGGGGGTGGGCATTGATAGTTTATACCTTACCCAACTTCCTGTTTGTCCCTTCTTCCTTATATGTGGGAAAAAAATGTGACCAGGTGAAAGGTGTTCCTTTCACTGTCCCATGCCTTAGTCACTATGAGGGGCTCACGACCTTTGGACCTGTAAGTCAAATTAAATCTTTCTTAAGTTGCTTTTGACCATGGTGTTTTATCACAGTGACAGAAAAGAATTTAACACAAGTGCAGCTGGTTTCCCCCCAGGACTAAGCTCTGTCTTACCATGGTGCTTAAGACACCTCTGTCCTTTGTCTCACTTAAGATGAAGGTGGGCATGTTGGCTAGTTTTCTTGGATATTTTCCTATGTCTTATCATTAGAATGTAAGCTACTCGAGGCCAGGGTTCTGTAAACCTGGTTAGGCTACTTCAGATGCACACCTGGTGCCTGACATGTTTGCTGAGCATGATGGCCATGTGTGCTCACAGCTCTGGTAGGGCTTATGGCATTCTTGAAGAGTCTTGGTTACCAGAGCTTTGAATACCAGAGACTTGGTACCTGGAGTGTGGGGCAATGGGCTATGCACAGGCAGCCTAGTTTCCAGTCGAGCTGAGGTCTGAACCCCGGTAAAACTTGGTGGTGATAATTCGCCTACATGGACGGAAGGCATTCCCTCATGTCTCCTGGACCCGTGGCTCCTGTTGAAGTTATTGCTCCCACATCCCCCACAGGAGAAGCTCATGACTAACAGTCACGTAGACTATGTCCCAAGCTTCTGACCTTCAGGCTAGACTCCTCCCAGTTACCTAGCAACAACAAGATAACAAGTCCAATATAAGAGGTGCTGTTTGGCCCCTCTTCACTCTCTTCTCTCTCTCCTCGCTCTTACTCTCTAACCTCTTACTCTCTCTAAGCTTTTACCTCTCTCTCTAGTCCTTCCTTTCGCTCTCTCCTTTTCCCCTTTCTTTTCTCTTGGCCATGGCCGGTCTCTCTCTTTCCACCTTTTCTCCTTTCTCCCTGCCTTTCTACAATAAAGCTCTAAAACCATAGACTGTCTCTGTTCATCAAGGACAGTACTAAAGACT
Organism: Mus musculus; assembly: GCF_000001635.26. NCBI lineage: Eukaryota > Metazoa > Chordata > Mammalia > Rodentia > Muridae > Mus > Mus musculus. The sequence continues at coordinate 99,835,407 of NC_000079.6, read as the reverse complement.
CTCACCTGCATGGGAACCTTCTCCCACTTCCCTCTCTTCCTGTATCTCTGGGACTTGGTGCTGCTCTGGGGCCCTATTCTGTGCTCATCTCCTCTGCTGTACCCAGTGTGGGATGCCAGAGACCGAGAACCTGGTGGAGACTGAGAACCTGGTACCAGGGGCTGCCCCTGGTCCACCCCCTGCCGAGTGGGTTCAGTGGCTTCACACAGCCAGATGCCCACCCGGGACTGAGTGGAAAGCATCTGGCAGTCCTCCTGTGTCCGCCTGCCCAGAGCACAGGAAATCTGGCTGAATGTGAACTCTCTCCCTCCCCACTCTTCCCCTACACCCACAGTCCCACACTGGACCTTCAGGTACCTAGATCTTCTGATATCTTAACACATCAAAGATCAGTTTATAGCAGTGGTTCTTAACCTTCCTAATGTTGCAACCCTTTAATAAAGTTCCTCATGTTGTGGTGACCCCTCCCCCCCAACCATAGAACTATTTTTGTTGTTACTTCATAACCGTAACTTTGCCACTGTTTTGAATCACAATGTAAACATTGGTGCTTTCTGATGGTCTTAGACAACCCCTGTGAAAGGGTCATTCAAACCCCAAGGGGTCATATCCCACAGGTTGAGAATCACTGGTATAGGGCACAGATAGGTGGTCTGGTGCTTAAAGAGACAAGCCCTGGGGCTTTAACTGTTCTGGCTTGCCCTATATGAACTAGACAACATAGTTATTTCTGTCATACCGGAGTTTTCTCATCAATAATTGGAGATGATACTGTCGTGGCACTAGCCACCATGAGGACATAGCAATAGCTTGCTCTGAGGACTAGGTGAGTCGTATGGTATGCTTAGAATGAAGCCTGACTCACAGTGCTCCAGGAATGCTTGCTAAGTGATCAAGCAGTCCTCAGAAACTTAAAATTCAGAAAAATGAAAAGGTTGCTGGTGGGAGAAAGGTGGATTTGGGTTAAGGGGACAGGCAAGTCTGAGGGGACACTTGTCTTTGCTATGTTCCCAAATGCCTGTGTGAATGTTTGTTCAAGAAGGGCTTCTCTGGTTTTATATCCAACAACTGCTTATTGTTTCAGTGCCTATAATACAGCAATAAAATAGTAAATGTGGTGGTTTGAATACGCTTGGCCCAGGGAGCAGCACCATTGGGACATGTGGCCCTATTTAAGTGGGTGTGGCCTTGTTGGGGGAACTGTGTCACTGTGGGGGTGGACTTTGAGAGAGCTTCCTTCTAGCTGCCTGTTGATGCCAGTCCTCTCCTGATTGCAGTTGGATTGAGATGTAGAACTCTCAGCACCATGTCTGCCTGGATGCTGCCATGCTTCCTGCCTTGATAATAATGGACTGAACCTCTGAACCTGTAAGCCAGCCCCAACTGAATGTTGTCCTTTATAAGAGTTGACTTGGTCCTGGTGTCTTCTTCACAGCAATGGAAACCCTAACTAAGACAGTAAGTAATAACACATTTTTGTCACATATACATTTAAATTTTCTTTCTTTTGTGAGGCAGATGTTCTTTTTTTCCTACTTATTTTTTAGAATATATATATATACTTTATGAGACCAGGCCTCACTATGTAGCCAGTGCTGGGATTGCTGGAGTGTGTACCACCACAAACAGCTCACCCATTGTCTTAGTCAGTGTTCTATTGCTGTGAAGTCACCATGGTGATGGGAACTCTTATAAAGGAAGGCATATAATTGGGGCTGGTTTACTGTTTCAGAGGTTTAGTTCATTATTATCTTGGTGAAAAGCATGACAGTAGGCAGGCAGACATTGGTGCTGGAAAAAGAGCTGAGAATTATATATCTGGATCCATAGGCAGCAGGATAAGAGGGGACCACTGGGCCTGGCTTGGGCTTCTGAAACCTCAAAGCTCACCCCCAGTGGCCCAGTGACATTTTTCTCTTACAAGACCACACCTGCTTCAACAAGGCCATACTTTCTAATCCTTTCAATAGTGCCACTGCCTAAGTATTTAAATGTATGAGCCTATGGGGGACATTCTTATTCAAACTACCAATCCCCTTTCAGTTTCTTGATTCAAATGATTTTCAGAAGCATGTGCGTGCATGCGTGTGTGTGTGTGTGTGTGTGTGTGTGTGTGTGTGTGTGTGTGTGTAAAGGGATGCAAAGAAGAACGATGGGGAAAGACAAAGACATGATTTCTCTCATAAGCATCTTCTCGATTTAACTCTGTGTGTGTGCAAACACACGTGTTGTGTTTATTTATTATATTTAAGATATAAAAGCAGAGAAGGGACTATTTTGGGAAGGAAATAGACCAGTAGGAGTACAAGGAATGGTAATGGGGTGATGCATATACATTTTACAACGTATTACTTTGTATGCTAATGAAAATGAATAAAAAATTTTTAAAGAAAAATATTTATTGTGTTTGAGCAGAGAGTAGTGACTAAATGATCTTTTCCATTTTGATCTCTGAAGTATTCTAGGAATATGCTATATATAACAGATACTTGTATTTAAAGCATTAGCACTGGTTGAACTTGACATGCAGGGTGATGCTTTAAAAATAACCACAGTCTCTTCTTTTTCTAGTTGTGGTCTTTGATGTTCCAGATGGGTGCATCTCTGGGGTGGATTTCAGTTGGCTCTAGGGTATTTCTGAGAGATGTGCAAATTCCTCACACTCTTCAGTTAGATTCAGCTAACATGAACTGAGCATTAACTGTTCATCAAGCAGACGTGCTGGATAGAGAGGGCAATAAAAATGGCATCTAGAAGGAGTTTAGAATTAACAAGGACCAAGAGCTACAGAGCAGTGTAAGCAATAAGGGAAACCAAAACAAGAGAGGAGAAAAAAACAGACAAAAAACTGTGTTCCAAGATAGAGCATCATGAAACCAGGCTAAGGTCCCCAGGTAAGGTGGCAGCAATGAGTGACATCAACTGCCCGAGACGTAACAGAAAGCTCAGGTCTACATCAAGGGAGGGTCAGATTTGCAGAAGGGCTTTGTGAATTTACAACATGGAGATTAACAGGAAGAATCCTTTTCTCTGAAGTAGACAACATCAAAGCTTCTCTATTGATCTGGGGCAAATAATTACAGTGGCCCTGTAAGAAGAGTTGATGGACTCCCAACTACAAGTCCAGGTCTGATTTATGAAACCTCCCTTGTCTCCAGTACATGGCCTCAGGACACAGCAGCAACTAATAACATTTAATTAAAACACATAAAACAGAGCATCAATGACAGCATGTGTCAAAATCAATAAAATGCTAATTTCTAAAGATTGTACTTATAAAGAGTCCATGGGGTCAGTGGCAAGGTATTACACAACAAAGAGCCTTTGTGAGAGGCTAGCTTCTATTTTCTGGATCTGACATCTTGACCTGGAGATGCCCTGGTTCAAATCCCTCATTATTCAGAAGATGTACAGAGCTATAGCGAACAGAATTTTATAAAATAATTTGGGCAATAATCTAGGTTTTAGATTGACATTCTTCATTCCTCCAGTGAGCCCCAGTACTTAAAAATATTAAGTTATTGTTGCTATTATGACTATTACTATTATTATTCTGTATGAGTTATACATGGTACCACAGTGCATGTGGAGGTCAGAGGACGACTTTTTGGTGTCAGTCCATCCTCTATGGGAACTGAGGATTAGACTCTGCATCCGACTTCTGCAGAGGTCATCACACTTCTGCAGTAAGCTCTTTTACTGGGTGAAGCATCTTATCAGTGTCATCAAGAGGGATGCCTCAATCCCCTAGCTTAAGTTGATGGAGGGAATCTATTCAGAAGATATACATTTTCTTGTAATATACTCTCTTCCAAGATTGACTGTCTAAAGAAGTGCTTTTTAATTGGCAAGCTGAAGTGTGGTATTTCTAAGTAGAATTGCTTCATTGTGCCTTCGGGTCTCCTCCCAAAGCAATCCCAACTTTAGACTCGGAATCTACTTTCTCTTCCCAACACAAATTCTCATGGGGCAAGAAAGACTCTTCATGGTACAGATGAATCCATGTGGAACATAATTTAGTTCTTCAAGAACTGGAATTTTCTCCCTATCCAAATGAGACCACTTGGGTTAAGTGTTGGAAACCTGATTAGATTTTGTGGAGTTAGGATTTCCTGAGGTTTCCATCAGTTTGAAACACATGGTCTAAATTTTGGTCATGCAGTTCTAGAAATTGATTTTTCTTCTTCTTCTTCAAGAAGTTGCTTGGCACTGGTACCTTTAAGTCACATGAAAATGGGAGATGTTCCAAGTCTTAGTCACATCTGTACACTTTGGTGGAGTTTTATCAAATCACAGTGGTGAGTCACGTTTGGAGTGCAGAAGTGTGGAATGGAAATGATCACGGATGTTTAGACTTGAAAATGCCCAATTTCTAATTGGACTGAGTCAAAAATTACCTGGTTTTCCCTCCGCAAGTGCTAGAAAACAGGCTCCCTTCAGAGCAGCATGGCATGGGTCCCCACTTGTTTGTTTCTTTGCTGGAATTCTGGGAAGTAACTCTTTTTTTTAGTACTTTTTTTAAAAGATTTATTTATTTATTATATGTGTGTACACTGTAGCTGTCTTCAGATACTCTAGAAGAGGGCATCAGATTTTTGTTACGGATGGTTGTGAGCCACCATGTGGTTGCTGGGATTTGAACTCAGGACCTTTGGAAGAGCAGTCGGGGGATTTGAACTCAGGACCTTTGGAAGAGCAGTCGGTGCTCTTAACCGCTGAGCCATCTCACCAGCCCCGGGAAGTAACTCTTACAATGCAAAGTGAACAGCTACTATTGTGTTTAGAGTTGGTGAACTGATGAACATGGAAAACCAGGGAGTGTTCTACAGATCAGGTATAATCAGGATCTCTTCCACTTTCTGGGTAGAAGGGCATTGGGCTGCCAATCTTGTTCAAACAGGGAGTGACTAAAGGGCTTACTCTGCAGCCGAGCTTGCGTAAAAAAACTTCTTAGAGATTTATTTTGTACTAAGCATGAGTCATTTGTTCCCCAGAAAAACCCTGTAGTTGTTAGTGATTCTGTAGACTTCACTGATCTGAGTGTCAGCTGAGACACTCTAACTTTGTTCAGGCCATGAAGAAATAGAGTTGGAGCAAGCATAGTCTGACTCATAATCTGTGTGCTTGACTACTGGACGTCTCTACCTCTCAGCTGTGAGCATACTGTCTGTGACTTATATTTTGGGCCTCTCTGGAGAAACTAGTACAGATGTGGGCGGTACAGTTACTTGTGCTGGCTCATTTTTTTTTTAAATGTCAGTTTGACACAAACTAGAATCATTTTGGAAGAGGGAACCTCAACTGAGAAAATACCTCCACCAGATTGGCTTATGGGCAAGCATATGGTACATTTTCTTGGTTGCTGATTGATGTGAGAGGGCCCAACTCTCTGTGGGCAGTGCCACAGGCTTGTGGTTCTATTTCTATAAAAAAGCAATCTGAGCAACCCCAAATGAGCCAGCTTGTAAACAACACTCCTCCATGACCTGTGCATGAGTTTATGCATCCAGGTTCCTTCTTTGTGTTCCTACCCTGACTTCCTTAGATGTTGGATTATAAGGAATAAGCTGAAACAAACGTTTTCCTCCTTAGGCTGACTTTGTTTTGGTATTTTATCATAGCAATAGGAACTATAACTAAGATGCTTGTATAAAGGTTTTAGTTTCCAGTAATTACTGCAGAGTTTCCTGTGTAGCTGGAGACAGAATGACGCTAAGCAAATCTGCCAAGGCACTGAGAATCTGCTGGAGTTACTGCTGATAAAGGCAGGAAGAAGAGCTAAATGCCTATGCTCTGGTGCCTTGTGTTCGAACAACAGAACAGACCAGGTCTATTGGAAAAGTGGAATCTAGTTGCAAGGGAGCCTGCAGTAGAGACCTATATGGCCTATAGAGTAAAACCTATATTGAACTCAGAGGACACAAGAGTTCCTTGCTTAGGAATATTAGAAAGGCCAATTAAAACTATTCTTCTTTGTGACTAACAGTTTAAGTAGCCAAAAGAGACTGTATACTGAAAATAAACAATCAGTGGCTGAAAGAAAATCAGCTAATGAGATTTCAGTGTCTGGAGAGCTGGTGGGCATATAGGGTTGCAGGTCAACTTTGAGCATGAATGCCAAGTTAGGAGTTACAGGGGTTTAATCCTACTCAAGTTCGAGGAAAGTATTTGTGTCAGATTAACCAGGCTCTGAAGAGAGTTGATTAAAGAGAAAAATGCCAAATCACTTGAAAAAAAAAAGTTCTTAACTGTTGAAATAATACATGTTAATTATTTGAAAAGAACTTTATAAATAAATTCCTTCATTATACCAGGAATCCAGTTTAAGTGCTTATTGTGCATCAGATATGGGTAAGGCAGTTGAGATTCAACAAGAACAAGGTGGATAATCAGCTGCCCTTCAGATGCTCAAGTTTTAGCAGCAAGGGAGGTGGTGATATGGTAATATAATGATTGTGTGAAGCAGACAACTAATATGGGAGAACATAAGGCCTGTGGGGGAAAAATGGCACAAAATAAAGAGAAAAGAGAGCCGAGGTAATATGGAAGGGGCTGAGGTCTAACTGGAAAGGGTGGTTAGGGTAGATCTCTTTAGAAAGATGGCATAGAGAGAGGCTTTAGATACAGTCGGGTAGGATGTTAGACAGAGTCGGACCAGCACACCAGCTCTGGGGTGAGGAAACTCTTCCAAGGATCAAGTGAGCCAGGGAGACAGCACACAATGATGAGGTCAGAGAAGCAATGACTACAAGAACATGCAGAAAACAAGGGTCTCCTGCTGGAGGGTTTCCAGCAGTGATACAAGAGAACCTAGCTTTACATTTAAAAAATCTTATTCTAGCATCTACAAGGATTAGATTGTTGAGGGGAAGGGGAAAAGTAGTGAGACCAAAGAGGAGGCTCACACAGTAAGCCAAGTGAGAGAGGATGGCGGTTTCTGACACTTGGGTCAGGTTGGAAGTAGTGGAGACAGAAAGTAAGAGAGGTATTGTCATCTTGGAATATCTTGGTCAGAGCTGGCAGGATCACTGGCAGACATGTAGGCTATAAAAAGGAGAGAAAAAAGATGAACCAAGTCTTCTAGATAGAGCAACAGGGAGAAAGACGTTACCATCAATAGTGATGGGTATGACAGCATTACGGAGGGAGATATCAGTGGCTCAGTGGTGGGCGTGTTGAGATCAAGACCTTGAATGTAGATGTTGAGTAGGTAGTTGGATGTGTGGAGCTGGAGTGTGGGAGTGAGGCTAGGTTGGGTTGTTGGATTTGGACTGGGCTTTGATGGGGTTATCCAAAGAATAACAAATATCACCAAATCCTATCACTTAGAGATAGCCAAAGTTAATATTCTAGTAATTTTAATTTCTTCTTCAGATTTCACTCACTAGTACAGATTTAAGTAACGCACACCTTAGTTTCTGACACAGTAACGCTTCATAGTAAGGCTGCTAACATTTAGTGGCATATAACACACATTTGCCTCTCCTCCTCATGGGTCTGTGTGTTGGCCGAAGTGTCTTTTCTTAGGCTGTGGTTTGATCGGCTTGGTTGAAAGTCTCACTTGGTGTCCTTCCATTCCACTTGTCTTGCATTCCTCTTGGGTCAGCAGCTTCCAAGGACATATTTTTCTTGTGGTGTTGGCAGGAATGCAAGCGTGGAAACCGACCCACATAATGCCTCTTAAGGGCTTGGTTTGGACTGACGGATTGTCACTTTTGCCTATGTTCCCTTAGTCAAACAAGTCAGATGGCCAAACCCACGATTAGTGGAGATGGAAAGGATACTCTGCCTACCCAAGTGCACGGCAAGGTCACATGGCAAGGGAAAAGTGGAAAACTACTGTAGGATCCAATGTAAGCAGTATATTATAAAACTCGAAACATAGATTCTTATTTAAAGTATAGATTTGGATAATCATATGATATCATGTACACTATTTTATACACAAATTTATTCTAAATATATTGTACATTTTTTCTGTATATATGTACATATTATTTTATTTTATTTTATTTTATTTTATTTATATGAGTACACTGTAGCTGTCTTCAGACACACCAGAAGAAGGCATCCGATGCCATTACAGATGGCTGTGAGCCACCATGTGGTTGCTGGGTATTGAACTCAGGACCTCTAGAAGAGCAGTCAGTGCTCTTAACTACTAAGCCATCTGTCTAGTCCCATATGTACATATTCTAATGCCTGCAACAGATTTTATCATATGGACATACAATAACTTATTTAATGGATCTCCTCTTTATGGACATTTTGATTATTCATGATCTTGCATTAGTACAAGTAAAACTGAAATGAAGATTTTTCTATTTACATCTTTGAAAACGTTTGTGAATTTTGGTTCAGATCAATTTCTAAAAGTAGAGCACAGGGTCAAAGTGTAAAAGGGCACAAATACTGAACCATTTTGAGTAGATGTTATTCACAGACCTTTGTGTCAACTTGACACAGCTGAAGTTATCACAGAGAAAGGAGCTTCAGTTGAGGAAATACCTCCATGAGATCCATCTACAAGGCATTTTCTCAATTAGTGATCAAGGGGGAAGGGCCCATTGTGGGTGGGACCATCTCTGGGTTGGTAGTCTTGATTCTATAAGAGAGCAGGCTGAGCAAGCCAGGTGAGGCAAGCCAGTAAAGAGCATCCCTCCATGGCCTCTGCATCAGCTCCTGCTTCCTGACCTGCTTGAGTTCCAGTCCTGACTTCTTTGGTAATGAACAGCAGCATGGAGGTGTAAGCCGAATAAACCCTTTCCTCCCCAACTTGCTTCTTGGTCATGATGTTTGTGCAGGAATAGAAACCCTGACTAAGACAGTTGGTTAGTAAAGACAGAGACGTCTTTGCATGTGTAGGGGCCAACTGATAATTCCTTTTGCAAATTGGTAGTTATGTTTTTATTTCTATGGCAGACTATGACCCTACCGGGGCTATTAACATATTTCAATTTTGTTGAAATAGCTAGGATTGCTTTAGAATTATAGGATGCATCATTTCCCCATTACTATTATAACCAATGGTCACAAACATGGTGGCTTTAAGAAGCATAGATCCATTCTGTCCCTGTCCTAGAGACCTGGAGTCCAAAAAAATGCATCTGCTGAACTAATGAGAAGGTCTGTTGAGCTGGTTGTCCTGGGAACTCGAGGTAAGAATCTTTCTCCCTCCTTTTCTGGCTTTTATGTTTTTTTTTTCTGCATTCTCTGGCTTGTAGCCCCTTACTCAGGTGGTACCAAACACCTATCTCTTACTTCTTCCTTTGACCTGCTGGCCTTCCTTCTCACCCTTGTGATTAAGGAAAACACAGAGCCCTACAAAGATCAATGAAATCCATTTTCTATAAAATTAATTTTCATAGAGTATGGTTGATTAGGTAATACTATCTTTGGCAAACAATTATTTAACTTTCTAAAAGCATTTTATTATTTTTGTTTAATGTGTGTGTGTGTGTGTCTATGTGCATGCAAGCACAAGCATGTGTCTGTTTGTCACATGCTGGTGCCTGAAGAGGCCAGAAGTGTCCCCTGGAACTGAAGATACAGGCTATTATAAGCCACCCAGTATGGGTGCTAGGAAATGAAGTTGGGTCCCCTGGAAGAAGAACATGCAGCCGTCTCTCCAGTCCTTCCTCAACAGCTCTTTGTTTTTGATAGTATAACCAACTAGCTATTATTTTTCTTTATAATCTCTTGTTTGCCACCCTCCCCCAAAGCTTTCCCACTCCCTTTCTGCATCTAAAGTTTATTCTACGATGTTTATAGTTTTGGTTCTTTATGCATTTATTTGATTATAGCTAAGTCAGTGATTCATTTAGAATTTACTTTGGCCCATTTATTTGTTTTCCAGCCTGTCTTCTTAACACATCATGAATAATCTGTATTCTCTCCAGAGATCTGAAATGCTATCTTTATTATGTCCAATTCCACTTTGGAGTTCACTTTTGCGTTTTTAATCTGAGTTTTATGTTTTACTTTTCTATCTCTTTTTTCTTATATGATTATCAAAACATTTTTACAAGTCATAGATTGTATCTAGGAAGTCAAATGAGACTGCTCATTATTCCTTTTCTGACTTCTTTGGCTCTTTTTTACATTATAAAAAGTTGTGAAATGGTGCCCACACACACACAGACAGAGTCTAGAGCTGCCTGCCCATGTTTCTCTCAGCCAACTTAAGCGATCCAGGCTCACCAGCACGTCTGAGGATCCCTCTCTCCGTTCTAACAGATCCTACCTGGGATGGCACCAGGGTGAGTTAGGGTTAAGTATTCCTTTACTTTTCTTTGTAGTTCTAACCCATGTGTACTCACCTTAAGAACATGTAATTAATCCATACTGAGCTTCTGGCGGGTCACAAGCTCTCTGGATTTGCGAATGAAAACACACACACACACACACACACACACACACACGTGCACACGCAGCTTTATTTTTTAATATGCCTTATTAGCTCAATGTAAGGCCTTTAAGTCTGATCTTTCTGCTTCCCCCATCATGGCGATTTTGTCTCTTTCCCTCTCATTTCTTGCCTGGGAATCCCAAAAGTCCCGCCTCTTTTGCCCTGCTCAGCCATTGGCCATTGGCTCTTTGTTGACCAATCAAAAACGAATTGGGAACAGGGAACTTCAGCGTCTGGACTTGCAGGTTCCCTTGTGGTTTTAGGAGCCGAATTAAGACAAAGCATTAGAACCAATCCCTAATAAAAACATCCTTCAAAACGCAACCAAAATAAACTCAAACCAAAATGTTCCAAACTGTGCCCCTCTTAGGATTTTCAAAGGCATTACACTTTCTGGACTAATGTTGGATAGCTGGAATCTTGATACCGCTGATTCTGTCTAATGCAGCCTTGATCTCTCCTCTGATTGGTTCTTTTATATGCTGGTATTGACTTTTGCAGCAGGCATAGGACACATAGGTCACTAGAGCCCCGCCCCCTCGCACCCGTGCCTCTTGAGACCCACTCACACGGTTTTATTTCTGGACCAGAGTCTGAAGCATTTATCTGGGTTCTTCACCCCAAACACATTCCTGTCTCAGTTCTTCAGTACGGTCCTCCCTCGTTCCTGCCAAGTTGCTGACTGGCATTAAGTACTGCCGGGGAGTCAGTGTTGGTTTTTGCCTACAGACATCTATTTTTGGGAAATATAAACAGGAGAGGCAGTATTAAAGTTCGGCATATAGGCTCTTTTCAATTAATATATTTTTAATTTTATTTTATTTAAAAGAGTTCTAATTCTGGGTGGCCCAAACCCAGTCAATGTCTGTAACGTTTCAGAAATGGTTGCTATAGGAGACATGAGTTAGCCAGTCTCAAGTCCAGTCCAACCTGGTCGGTATTTTCCCTGCCTCTCATCAGTGTTGATGACATTGTTTTGATGAAATCATTTTGACCCGGGGCTGTTTCCATGTCCACTAAAAACACATAGCTCCTCTTGTGAACATGTCTTTCAGAGGACATGCACAGATGCAAAGAGAGTTTTGCGCAGGCTCATTCGCTGCAGAACCATCTGTAATCTGGAAGAGCTAGTAACCCAAGTGTTAGTACAGAGATGGCCAAGCAGTCTGTCCGATGTATTGTACAAATGTGAAAGCGAGAGCAGCGAGTTAGTGTTCTGTTTTTCTTTAAAACTGACAGGGAGATGTTCATGTGCGTGTGCATGAGTACGTGTGTGTGTGTGTGTGTGTGTGTGTGTGTGTGTGTAGAGAGAGAGAGAGAGAGAGAGAGAGAGAGAGAGAGAGAGAGAGAGAGAGAGAGAGATGAGAAGGCTTCTCACAGTGGAGCTGTTTTGATTCAAGACAAATTGGAATAATGAGGATTCACAGCCTATTCTAGTTTTTGTCTCTCAAGGCAAGGTCTCACTATAAAGTCCAGGTTAGCTTCAGACTTGCTGCGTAGCTCAGGCTGGGTTCAAACTAAGCAACCCTCTTGCTTCGGCTTCCCCAGTGCTGGTATCCAGTGCTGGCTGCCTGTCCATTGGATTTCTTTCTCCTCCTCCTCCTCCTCCTCCTCCTCCTCCTCCTCCTCCTCCTCTTCTTCTTCTTCTTCTTCTTCTTCTTCTTCTTCTTCTTCTTCTTCTTCTTCTCTACTTCTTTCTCCTCCCTCCTGCCCTCTCTTCTGTTCATAAACTATAAACTACAGATATCTTCACCGCGTCTCAGATCCCTCTGTGGTAACCAACATTACCCCAGCCCACATAACTTGTCTAAGCCTTACCCTGTTGTGAAAGGACACCTGTTCACATGCTAGTTTGATGATCTAAATTTGACGCAGCTATTATGAGTAGATAGTTCAAAATGCCACTTCTATTTTTCTCTCATTCTCTTTTTCTGTTACCAGTTCAACAGCTCACACATTTACGTGAGACAGAACTAAGTCTCTATCTACACTGAGAAAGCTCTGAGATTTTGGTGCAAGAATACATTCACATACACATGTATGCATTTGTTATTAGACGCGTTCTCACGACCGGCCAGGAAGAACACCACAGACCAGAATCTTCTGCGGCAAAGCTTTATTCTTACATCTTCAGGAACAGAGTGCAAGAAGCAAGAGAGCAAGAAGCAAGAGAGAGAGAAAACGAAAACCCCGTCCCTCTTAAGGAGCATTCTCCTTCGCCTCGGACGTGTCACTCCTTGATTGGCTGCAGCCCATCGGCCGAGTTGACGTCACGGGGAAGGCAGAGCACAAGTAGTCATAAGATACCCTTGGCACATGCGCAGATTATTTGTTTACCACTTAGAACACAGGATGTCAGCGCCATCTTGTAACGGCGAATGTGGGGGCGGCTCCCAACATCTCCCCCTTTTTCTTTTAATAAGAGCAAATAGGCCACCCATATTAATGAGAGTGGAGATAGAGGTCAAATCCCCAGTGTGTAGGTAAAGGAGCCATGTACAGGATTAGCTCTTAGGCTTACAGGCTTTTACCCAGAGCAACCCTGACCTGCTCCCGTGTCGTTTTGCCTGGGGGAAGGGAACTAGGACACTGAACCTTCATGAAAGATGACATGTCTCCCTAGAATAGGCTCATATATGCCGCAGAGCCTTTCCATTGCAGTGCTTAGCCTTGCAACTCTCTCGGGCTGCTGAAGCACACTCACTCTATCTCGTGCAATGAGACTAGCCTCGTGAGATATAAGAGCTGAGTGGCCAGCGACCTATTGCCTAAGCATAGATATATCAGGGGAAGCTCCATGTTCTAGTCCTGCAAGCGCCTGGGCAATAACCACCTTGTCTCTCCTAGTTTAGGCCTTAAGCTTACAGACCAATCAAAGAAGCAACACTAATCCACAGCAAAGTGTATCTCCAAATAATATTAATCCCACCCATTTTTTAAAGAAAGAAAATGCTGAGGAGATCCAATTGGGCAATCCTTTGGTCAGGGACAGGTCCAAGCGCGTGGAGTTGACCTGAATGATGGCAAGCCTCGAAGGGTCTGTTCAAATTCAGCCATCCAATTCTGTAACATATACTGAAAAAGACTTTTTGACAAATTAGCTGCCCTAGTAAATTTAACATACTGAATGGAAATAACACACAATCCCGGAAACTTTTGTTCACATCCCTGCTGAGTTATTTGTCATAATACATCTAGTTGTTTCTGGACAAGATCTATGAGTTGATTAACCAGCATGAGACCTCTCTGTATCTTGACATTAGCTGAGGCCTGTTCATCTATGACTGTAGTCACTGAGGCTGACAAAGTGTTAATGGTGTCAGTCATCTGGACCTGTCCAGACAGAGCCAAGGCTGTCTGAATTAAGGCCAAACCCAGTTCCTAGTTAGTGGTAAAAAAGCAGGAGAATACTTGAGCATTATACATCACCGTCATTGGGAGTGGAAATGTCGACATTATCCCCCAACGCTGCTCTCTCTTTATTATTGACGCCCTGGACATCACCAAGACGAGGGACATTAGTATTCCCTTGGTCAGTCTGGATTTTTCGGGTGAGTCTTTCTGGTACCCAAAATGGGTTGTCTTCATTCTGTGGGAAAACACAGATAGCTCCCCTGGATCTTATCAAGATAGGATCCGGGCCATACCATTTATTATCAAGGACATTTTTCCATTTAACCATCTCATTGGGCCTATCTGGCTCTGAACAATGACGTTCAGCCGCAGTATGGCCATGAGCATCAATATTTAAAAAATTAAGTGTAAAGAGTGCCATAGACACAGACACTCTTGGTGCTCGGGGTACAGTCTCCTCAAAAGTTCCCCTCTTCTGTTTTATAAGATAGGCTTTGAGGGTGCGATGCGCACGCTCAACAATACCCTGTCCTTGAGGGTTGTATGGAAGTCCAGTCAGGTGGGTCACGTCCATCTGACGGCAGAACTGTTGGAATTTTTGAGACGTATAAGCTGGTCCATTATCAGTCTTAAGGAGTCTGGGTTTCCCCCAAGCACTCCATGCCTCAAGACAATGTTGAATCACATGTGAGGCTTTTTCTCCAGTTAACGGAGAAGCAAACATGATGCCAGAACATGTGTCAATGGACACATGGAGATATTGAAGTTTTCCAAAGGAAGAAACATGTGTAACATCCATTTGCCAGACCTGTAGAGGTCGAATACCGCGTGGGTTAATTCCCACATGAGGAACTGGCAAGAACTCACAGCAGCTTTGACATTGAGTAACAATGTCACGGGCTTCTTTTCTTGTCAAGGAGAAACGACTGCGTAATGTTTCAGCCGTCACATGAAAATTGTTATGAAAATTTCTTGCAGCCTCTACCGGGGATGATAGGGCAGCAGCCACCACTTTAGTGGCCTTATCTGCCAAATCATTTCCCAGAGCCATGGGGCCAGGTAGGCCTGAATGGGCTCTAACATGAGTAATATAAACAGGAGATCTTCTAGATAACAAAACTAATTGTATCTGCTGAAAAATATTGGCAACTCTACTGGAAGGCTTAATCACTCCAGCCACTTCTAAAAGATTTACTGCATTAACCACATAATAGGAATCTGACACAATATTAAGGGGTTTTAAAAAGGTTTTTAAAACTTCTAAGACCACTAAACATTCTACCACTTGAGGTGAATTTTCATTATACTGTTTGGATACCACTTTACCATTAGCCACATAGGCACCTATGCCAGTTTTTGATCCATCAGTATATACCACAATCCCATTTTTAAGTGGGTTTCTTACTGTTATTTGTGGAAACACAACAGATTGATTTTGGGCAAACTGTAAGATTGGATGCTTTGGATAATGGTTATCTATTTTTCCTGAAAAGGAGGTAACTAAAACTGCCCAATCATTAGATGCGGCTGCCAAGGTTTGAACCTGTGCAGCGGTATAAGGTACAATTAAAAGATATGGACTTTGCCCAAAGTGGGTGATTGCTGCTTTTAGACCTTTAAGGGCAAGCTGTGCAATTGCATCAGGATACCAATCTATTATTTTAGCTGGGGATACGTTTGGATGGATCCACAACAATGGCCCATTCTGCCACAAAACTGCAGTTGGCAATTGTGCTGTCTTAAAGACACACAAACTGAAAGGCTGCGAATCCTCAATACGTTGTAATTGTGCATTCTGTAAGGCCTTTTCCACTTTTTGTAAGGCCTGGTTAGCAGCTAGAGTAAGAGTCCTAGGGGAGGAGATATGAGGATCTCCTTCTAAAATACTAAACAAAGGCCTTAACTCAGCGGAAGGAATCTTTAAAAAAGGTCTGAGCCAATTAATATCTCCCAACAGCTTTTGAAAATCATTTAAGGTATGGAGGTGATCTCTTCTTATCTCTACCTTTTGGGGCACAATCTTATCTGGGGACACCACAGAGCCCAAGAATTGTCCTGTATCAGAAATTTGGACCTTTTCTGTGGCTATCTGTAAACCCCACTGACTTAAAGTTTTAAGTAGAAAAGGATATGCCTGTTGTATTTTCCTTTGTTCCTCTCTGGGAATGAATGAGTCTGCGCACTGCCTCTCTGCGCACTGCCTCTCTGCGCATTGCTGACGCACTACGCAGGGCGGGGACTCCGCATAGGGCGGACCTTGAAGCCGACTGCCCTGAGGCCAATCAGCAAACTGGCCTTCGCCAGCCGCTTTTGGCTTTTTTAGCACTTTACCTGGCTGGTAATGGGCTGCTTCTTCCTCCCAGTCTGTTTCCTCAGAGGAGAATTCTTCATCTGCTTCAGAACTACTAAGAGCTGGCTTCCTGAGCTCATCTAGTGACGAGTATCTCCTAGAGACCTCCGCTAATTGATCTTTCTTCTTTCCTCTTTTTCTTCTAATCTCTCTCCAGGTATTCCTACCTAACCTTAACTTTTCCTCGGGTTCAAGACCCTTGGAAAGGCCTGTATACTTACCGTTTCTCCTTGCTCCTACTCTCTCTCCCCGCTTTACTTCTGATAGACTGCCCTGAATTTCCTCTAGAATTTTCAGCCCTATCTTAATCACTTGATAACATGTGAAAAGGAACAAAAGGGCTCCTAACACCAGAAAAAATTCAAGGCCAAACATTTTCCACTTTACTTCTGATAGACTGTCTTGAATTTCGTTAGAAAGTTCAAGATCAGACTTATCTTGTAAAGCTATACTTACGGGTTACCGCCGTTCCCCAGCTGAAAAGTTCTGAATTCATACAGTTGAATCCTTCTTAACAGTCTGCTTTACGGGAACCTTTATCACCGTCGTTCCCCAGCTGATGAGTTCTGAATTCGGCAGTTGAATCCTTCTCAACAGTCTGTGTTACGGGAACCTTTATAAACGTGATCCGCAGTTCTGGTTCCGGAATGAGGGATCCTCCTTGCGCCAGTCCCGAGTTTTTTTTTCTCGTCCCGGAATTCGGCACCAATTGTTATTAGACGCGTTCTCACGACCGGCCAGGAAGAACACCACAGACCAGAATCTTCTGCGGCAAAGCTTTATTCTTACATCTTCAGGAACAGAGTGCAAGAAGCAAGAGAGCAAGAAGCAAGAGAGAGAGAAAACGAAAACCCCGTCCCTCTTAAGGAGCATTCTCCTTCGCCTCGGACGTGTCACTCCTTGATTGGCTGCAGCCCATCGGCCGAGTTGACGTCACGGGGAAGGCAGAGCACAAGTAGTCATAAGATACCCTTGGCACATGCGCAGATTATTTGTTTACCACTTAGAACACAGGATGTCAGCGCCATCTTGTAACGGCGAATGTGGGGGCGGCTCCCAACATGCATTCAGCTGGCAGAGTAGATTCTTGCTTTAATGGCCTGGCTCATTTGCTGGCCCTGATCACCTTGTATGTAGATTGCTCATGGTGGTGGTTAGTTACCAGGGAGGCTGTCAGCTCAGCTTGGGGTTTCTGACAGTGGTGTTAGCATGGTTCCCATTCCTGTCAATGTGGTTGGAATGTTGAACAAGGGAGCAGACTGCAGAAGGAACAACAGACTTTCTAGCTGCCCTTCTGATGGAGACAGGTGGGACTCTGTCTTGTTACCACCAGTAGGCTCAAGGAGAAGATGTCTTGAATGAGCCTGTTAGCCATTGTCTGGAATGGCCTCCACCTTCAAAGATTTCATAAGCTGAGGAAGAACTACACTCGGCAAATAGCCGTAGTGGCTTGTTTAACCAGAAGGTGTGGTGCTGAGTCCTGACTGGTTGCGCATTGGATTATTGGCTGCATTTGTTTTGCTGGGTTGTACCCTTTCAGCCCAGGGGTATAAAGATGATAAAAATGAAAAGTGATAAAGGTGATAAAATGAGGTGATAAAAATGAAAAGTCCCACTTTGAAGTTGAATAGTGTGAGCTGATCAATGTGCCAGTGTGGGGGGTGGGGCAGTGGGGTGTTACTGAGGACGCAGACAGAGTTTATTGGTCCCTTTCCTTAGGTTTTGGTTAGTCTTTGCAGGGTATCTATGGCTATAAAAAGATACTTGGGAACTGCAGAAATAAAACAATGATGTAATTCTAGCCTCTTGGGTCCTTGGCTGAGCCAGACGAAGCTCTCCCTGGGAAATGAAGTTGTCCAATGAGTAGAAAAATGTGTGTGTGTGTTTTATGTAGTAAAGATATGGGCTATATTTGTGTGGGTGTGTGCATATGCACACAGAGGCCTAATGTTGATGTCAAGTGTCTTTCCCAATCACAGTTCATCTTGGAATCTTGAGTCAGGATCTCTTACTGGATCTGGAGCTTATAAATTATTAGCTAGGCTGCCTGGTCATCAAGACCTGGAGAACCGCCTGTCCCTACCTCCCCAGTGCTAGAATTCCAGACACATACTGCTACACCAGGGTCTACATGGATGCCAGAGATATGAATTCAGGTTTTTACGTTTGTGTAGCAAGCACTTTACCCACGGAGCCATTTCCATAGCCCTTGTTCTAATTTGGGGTATGTTACACCTCAAAGTGGATGCCTGATACCCTACCATGTTAAAGTCACTCTTTGAGAGTGATACTGCTGTTGATTAAAATATCCATGGGCATTAAGATAGAGAGCCTGCTTTGCTTAGTGGCCGTGGGTGGGAGCTAGACTGGATGGTGCGTGAGATGGGCCAGGGAGTGAGAGGCTCCCTCATCCTTTATCTGGCATGGAGCCAGATAAATAACACAATACAGAGAACAGCTGCAGGACTAGGGAGGCGGCTCAGCACTTAAGAACACTCGTTGCTCTTGAAGAGGACCCAGATTCAATGCCCAGCGCCCACATTGAAGGCTTGCAACTTTCTAACTGTCTGTAACTCCAATTGCCGAGAATCTGAGCCCCAAAGTACCAGCACATACATGATACATACACATACATGCAGGCCAAAGAGTCATACACATAAAAATAATAAAATAAACAAACCTAGAGAATTAGAAAGAAAAAAGAAAGAAAGAAAGAAAGAAAGGAAGGAAGAAAGAAAGAAAGGAAGGAAGGAAGGAAGGAAGGAAGGAAGGAAGGAAGGAAGGAAGGAAGGAAGGAAGAAAACATTTGCTGGAAAGGGTAGAAGAGAGTCTGTGGCAATTTCACGTGCTTTTCTTGATTGCTCAGAATTTGTGCAGGAAATTCTGCATGGAAGGGGAACAGGAGAGATTAAGATATGGATTTGCATTACAGCTTGCATTGCAAACTCTTCCTGGGGCTTTCCTGCTGAGGCCTTGTTTCCCTGGCTGACACATATTGTCACATATTGTCAGTAGAGATCTTTGGATTTTGTAGTTAAAAACTTGAGTGTCGGGCCATGCTTAACATCTGCAAGGTAGCAGCCAGGTTCAGAGATGCCCACTTATTTGAAATAAAACATGGGGAACCTGTCACACCTTGGCATGGCTCTGCTGCTCTGTCTCAAGAGACCGTGATGCAGCTAGTGCTGAAGAATTGGAAATGTAGCCAATTAACTTTTATGATTTGATATTACAGTGAAACTCCGTGTGGATAAACACCATGTGTTCATGTTTGGATAAAAAGCGATCTTTTTCCCTTGAACAAAAGGCTCTTTCATGGCCGTGGTGACAGAGTGGCAAGCAATCACTAGGTGTTGCTAAGGGAGGTGAGCTTGGCTTTTGTTTCTGCGATCATTATTTTCACGTTCACATCAGAATTAGACAACTGTGCAGAACTTTTTTGATTAGTAGTATAGCAGTGTTAAATAGGGTGGTCTTCCATGCAAAACTGTGGGCTTCACAGAGAAGCAGTCCGGTCATCCATCCATTCAACAGACACTCATGGAGCCTTTGAAGAGACAGGTGCATGGCATGCTGGGAATTTAGGATGCTGTGACGAGCAAGAACAGACCCAATCCCGGCCCTCTTGCTCAGGGCGCATGGAAGAGACAATTGTTCATCAAATACCACAACAATAAACATATTTAAAGCTTTAAAGCTTGGCAAGTGCTAAGAAAACAGGCATGCAGTTGTGTGAAAGCACACAACAGAGGAGAGGAAGTTTAAGCTGCCATAAGAGGGATGCATAGGGCCAAGCAGGCAAGGGACTGTTTGAGGGGCTGGCAGAGATAAAGAGGGATGGTACGTGGAGTGTTTCAAATGGAAAAGACTTGAAGAAATTGGAAAGGCCCTCGTCTTCCACTGGATCTTTTTTTCTAATTCAACTTTGGCCATGTCCTTGACCTCAAATGTACCTTGAGTTTCTTATTTGGAGAAAAGAAAAAGGAGCTTTTGATACTAGCTTCTTATCCCTAATTGATCAAAGCCAAGCAAACCTTTGAATTGAGAATGAAAGGTAGGTAATGGCATAAGCTTTGCCAAAAGCTACTTCTTGGAAAAAAAAAATTCCTAGCTTGGTCCTGAGCTGAACTCTATCACACAATAAATGCCTAAGTTTCTTTAATTGTGTTTTGTTCTGTGATGGAATTGTATTTGGACCAGCGCTTAGCTCCTCTGAGGGAGAATTACGCACTTCATTAGCCCTCTGGTCTGCCTGGCTCTCATGAGTCATCAGGCCAGCTGAGCTGGGTAAACCCATTATAGTCTAGAGTACAGACAGAGATTTTGCTCTTTGAAAGATAATTGCTCAGCAAACCAAAACAACCCACCTCCACTGCCATATTTTAGAAGAACCCACTTTGTTTGCAGGCTGAGGTTTACCTGAATAGATGTGTCTAGCCATGGGCTAATTTGATTTTGTGAGGAATCCATTTGAGAAGCAGATCAGAGGTGGGCCTGTGTGATCTGGGAGTTCTTCCACTCTGGTTTCTGAATTCTTACAGATTGTCCTATACAGCTTAGACTCTGGTTGTTTTTGAACCGGGGTGGATGGATGCCAATGAAAAGGAGTCCTTATGTAGACAGGCATTTTAGTACAGAAACAAGGCCACCTTTTCCCAAGAGGCCGCCACAGTAGGAAGAGGTTCAGAACGTTCAGGGAGTAGAAGCCTTTGTTTGCAACCGAGGCCCAAGGTGAATGCTTCACAAGAGGTCAGGCAGGGCCACTGGCTCCCTCAGCTGGAAGCAGTTGCTTTTTAGGTGATTTTATTTGTCCTTGAGAAAGGGGACTCTGAGATGGCCCTTCCTGCTCACTAAAGGAACAGATCCATCCATCACTATTGAGCGAGGGCTTGTCACTGTGGAAGAGATGTGGGCGACCAGCTACCTCAATCTCCAGCCTCTCAGCCTCCAGCCAATTAGCTCTGGACGTGGAGGGGTGAGAGAAGCAGAAGGGCAGGAAATGGGCTAAAATTAGCATGGGAGGGAGATGGAACCGAAGCTTCTTTCCTGGTGGTGTTTGGATTCACAGCTCCTATCAGATAACGCTCCTACTGATTATAACCATTTGAGGGCATTGGAAGTAATTATCCTTGACTGCTAGGTTGGGAAACGAGAAGCCACCCTTCTGAGGGTTACCAGCTCAGCCTGACCTTTGGGTGGTCTGCCTACTAAATTAGGCTCCTGCCACATGTGGAGCCCAGTGGCTGTTGTATCAACCATCACTCAGCACGTCTCTTCTCATGACATACGGGACTGACAATGATCTCTAAGGGAACCATAAGAACTGGTTCTCAGCTTGCTGGGAAAATTAAATCATTTAAGAATATGTTAGGGAGGCCATCTTTCCTTCCAACTGCCCAACGAAGAGTGGCTAGGACTGTAAACTCAAGTCCCCCGGGTGTGCCTTAAATCTTAGCCTCTCCCCGATGAGATTCTTCTGTGATCCTCAGTTTCCTTACATTTAAAATGGGTGCAACTATACCAATCCTATTGAGGGGCTGAAATTGTAGAATAAGTGTATGTTTTCTCGGGCCTTTCTTGTAATCAACAATACATGTGAACATTGGTAGTGTTAGCCAATTCACAAGTATCAAATGTCTCTTCTCCTCTTGCCACCATGTCCCCAAGCATAAACAAACACCCTGGTCATGGAGGCTAAATGGGAGGGGCCCTGGAAGATCGTAAGTGCAGTCCATGAGGATAGTCTTCTTAGGATGTAATTCTCAGCTATTACAGTGCTCTCGGCTCGGCCACCAGCTACACGGAGGATGATTCGCCTGCCTACAGACGACACAGCTTTCTTCCTGGCAGCTTCCTTGGCTGAGAGACAACCAACTCTTTCTTTGAGACTTAATTCATTCAGTTGTGTTACCAATGTCATCAGATACAACCTATTAACTAAGTGCTAAAGACAAAGGGGTAAAAAAGGCTTGAAAACCAACCTTCATCTTTCTTTGGGTACCTAAGTGTGGAGTCTTTGGATTGCAGATGGAGGCAACAGTGTAAGTCTCTGCAGGGCCAGACTTTCATGACCATGTCTGCTACACTGATGGCAAAGGGTGTGGAATACTGAGGAGCCTTGGTCTATAGCAATGAGCACTGGGACCCTGCAATTTAGCTCATTCTCTCCCCACCCCCTCTCTGCCTCCGTGCTGACCTTTTCCCATGGAAGGGTCCATTTCTGCCCCTTTCCTTACAGAAGTCACGTAGAGAGCTACTTCTGGGATCATCCGCCTTTTGTTTAGTCTTCCCTAGCTATCATCCCGACTGGTCAGTGCCTGGGACTTCTCTCTGAGCTGTATTCATCTATGGGCAGGGTCAGTGTGCCTAAAGGCATGGTTCCATCCCACACTGGCTTGCTGCTATCTGTGCTCAGTGAAGGTTGGTCTCCTCCGTTCATGCCCGTGATGTCCCCTGCTCTAGAGTGTGGCCTTCTTCTAGTTCTTTCTGTCGGGCCCTTATCCAAGTGGGTGAGCCAGGCCTGCTGTTGTGACTGTGATGCAGCTTGGGTTGGACCCTTCTGTCTCTCCCAAGATCTAGGATAAAGAAAGAAGGGTTAGGCCAGGCAGTGGTGGCGCATGCCTTTAATCCCAGCACTTGGGAGGCAGAGGCAGGTGGATTTCTGAGTTTGAGGCCAGCCTGGTCTACAAAGTGAGTTCCAGGACAGCCAGGGCTACCCAGAGAAACCCTGTCTCGAAAAACAGAAACAAAAACAAAAAAAGAAGGAATGGTCAGGAAGATAGAAGAATATTTCAGCCTAAGGTTTTTTTTGTTTTGTTTTGGTTTTTTTTTGTTTTTGTTTTTGTTTTTTATCTCTCTCCAAATCTTATGGAGTTTCATGGTTGTCCTTTCACTAGTGTGGTGGGTTTTGTGGAGGCCATGAATCTGCTACATTGCCAGCAGGAGCAGGGTAAGTCACACTCCAGCTCAGTAAGCACACACCGAAGAAGGGTTCCACATGAGACTCAATTTTAGGGTCAGGTAATTGGGAATGTTTATCATCTGGTCGTGTTCACTGCTGGGTAACTATGGCAGAGCAAAGGTGATGTTTTCACAAAGGCCATTCCTATGCCGTCTCCTCTGGGCACGTGGGAATCTATATTTCTCAACCCCAATGAAATCTGGTGGCCCGTGGCTAGTGTTGGGCAGGTAGAGTGGAGCATCCCAGCCTGCCTGAGGTGGTGAGGAAATCCACTCTAATTCTCTGTTTTAGTGACATGCGGACATCTTCCAGATGATGAACTGCTAGTTGGTCTTAAGACAGGAGCTTCATGGAGAGCTAATTGGCTACAGAGAAGTCTGTGAGTGAACACTGTGGCTGGTGTTCTGATTTGAGTGGGACAAGCCTCCCATAGACTCATGTGTTTGAACACTTGGTCTCCTACTGATGTCACTGCTTTGGGGTATGGAACCTTAAGGAGGTGGATCGTTGCTGGAGAAAAAACGGCTCAGTGGTGCACGGTCTTGCAGTTTTATTGCATGGCCCTACTTCCTGTCTGCCATCTGCTTCCTGGATGTGGGAACAGTATGGTTAGCATATGATCTCAATGTTATGCTTCCCCCACCATGATGGAATTTATCTCTTTATAAACAGTGCTCCCTCCCCAGTCCCTTCTTTTGGGAAATGGCTTCTTGACCATTATTTGGCCATAGCAACAAGTAAAGTAACTCGTGCAGTTGAGATATTTCATTGAGATCTTTGTTACTGTGCTGTAATCTAAGTGTACTCTGACAAATACAGAAATCTTTTTTTTAATACTTTTTTATTAGGTATTTTCCTCATTTACATTTCCAATGCTATCCCAAAAGTCCCCCATACCCTCCTACCCACTCCCCTACACACCCACTCCCACTTTTTGGCCCTGGCGTTCCCCTGTACTGGGGCATATAAAGTTTGCAAGTCCAATGGGCCTCTCTTTGCAGTGATGGCCAACTAGGCCATCTTTTGATACATATGCAGCTAGAGTCAAGAGCTCCAGGGTACTGCTTAGTTCATAAAGTTGTTCCAGCTATAGGGTTGCAGATCCCTTTAGCTCCTTGGGTACTTTCTCTAGCTCCTCCATTGGGGGCCCTGTGATCCATCCAATAGCTGACTGTGAGCATCCACTTCTGTGTTTGCTAGGCCCCGGCATAGTCTCACAAGAGACAGCTATATCTGGATCTTTTCAGCAAAATCTTGCTAGTGTATGCAATGGTGTCAGCGTTTGGAAGCTGAATATGGGATGGAACCCTGGATGTGGCAGGCTCTAGATGGTCCATCCTTTCAACACAGCTCCAAACTTTGTCTCTGTAACTCCTTCCATGGGTGTTTTGTTCCCAATTCTAAGAAGGGGCAAAGTGTCCACACTTTGGTCTTCATTCTTCTTGAGTTTCATGCGTTTAGCAAATTGTATCTTATATCTTGGGTATCCTAAGTTTCTGGGCTAATATCCACTTATCAGTGAGTACATATTGTGTGAATTCCTTTGTGAGTGGGTTACCTCACTCAGGATGATGCCCTCCAGGTCCATCCATTTGCCTAGGAATTTCATAAATTCATTCTTTTTAATAGCTGAGTAGTACTCCATTGTGTAAATGTACCACATTTTCTGTATCCATTCCTCTGTTGACGGGCATCTGGGTTCTTTCCAGCTTCTGGCTATTATAAATAAGGCTGCTATGAACATAGTGGAGCATGTGTCCTTCTTACTGGTTGGAACATCTTCTGGATATATGCCCAGGAGAGGTATTGCGGTATCCTCCTGTAGTACTATATCCAGTTTTCTGAGGAACCGCCAGACTGATTTCCAGAGTGGTTGTACAAGCTTGCAATCCCACCAACAATGGAGGAGTGTTCCTCTTTCTCCACATCCTCACCAGTATCTGCTGTCACCTGAATTTTTGATCTTAGCCATTCTGACTGGTGTGGAGTGGAATCTCAGGGTTGTTTTGATTTGCATTTCCCTGATGATTAAGGATGCTGAACATTTTTTCAGGTGCTTCTCAGCCATTCGGTATTCCTCAGGTGAGAATTCTTTGTTTAGCTCTGAGCCCCATTTTTTAATGGGGTTATTTGATTTTCTGGAGTCCACCTTCTTGAGTTGAAATCTTATGTGCAAATATTACCTCCTATTTTCCATGGTCATGGCTCTTTTACAACAAAGACTTCTTTTAGAAACTTTTAGTATGTGTGTACGTGTGCATGTGTGTGTGCGCACGTGCGCGTGAACATGTATGCCCGCACCAGAGTGCACAGACATGAGTATGGTCTATTCTTTCCTTTTCCTGTGTGAGTCTGGGGCTCAAACTCAGGTCATCTGGCTTGAAAGAATGGGCCTTTACCTGCTGAACCACCCCACTGGCCCACAGCTAAGGTTTCTGCAGCTGGGAGTTAGGATGACTCAGCCTTTTTCCTCTCTGCTTACTGCTTTTTTCTTTCATCCCTGCACTTTTAGAAACCAGTGGAAGGAAGTAAACATTCTGTTGCCCGTGCTAGTTAGGGTTTTGCAAACTTGACAAAAGCCAAGGTCATCTGTGAAGAAGAAACCTCAATTCAGAAGATGGCTTCATCATACTGACCTGTAGGCAAATCTCTGGTGGAAATTTTCATTAACGATGATGTGGGAGGACTAAGCCTACTGTGGAGGGCGCTAATCCTTAGCAGATGGTCCTGTGTTGTAAAATTCAAAAAGCAAGCCATGTAGAACATGGCAGTAAGCAGCATTTTCCATGGTCTCTGTTTCAGTCTTTGCCTGAGTTCCTTCCCTGACTTCCCTTCATGTTGTAAGATGAAATAAACCCCTTCCTCCCTGAGTTGCTTTGGTCATAGTTTTTATCTCAGAAATAGAAGCAAACTAAGACAACTGCTTAAAACAACGAAAGGAAATGGAAAATAAAAGGGAATATACTTGTTTTAGACACACTTGTCTAATTCTATGAAAATGGCTGAAGTTTCTCAACTCAGACTCAATGTAACAATATCTGAAATTCTCCATCAGAGGGAGGATTCAGTCCCTGCAGGTCATGGATAATCTCATAAGAGATTTCAGTGATCAAAATCACTATGGCAATCAGTTGATATCCACACTCCATTCAGATGAAATTCTTAAATGCAGGCCCAGAGGCTAAGCATGCAGCTCTGTTGATAGTTTGCCCAGCATGGGGGAAACTCTGGGTTCAGTCTTCCACACTTGGCCATGGTGGTGTGTGCCTAAAATCTCAACTTTCTGGACGTAGAGGCAGGAGGATCAGGAATTCAAGATCATCCTTTGCTACAGAGTGAGTTTGAGCCTGGTCTTGTATATCTGAGACCCCATTTCAGAACTCAAATCAAATCAGACTGAAATTCCCTCCCACCCTGGAAGTCTTTAGAACCTCTTGTCTACCGCAGTGGATTTATCAGTGTAGCTTAACAACACCAAATACCTGCCCACGCCAACTCAAATTAATGATCAAGGAAGGGATTGGGTTGACACAAGTCATTCATGTAGAGGCCTCTCTTCTTGACCCTGAAATTTACAGAATGGTTGACACCTGCTGTGTGAAAATGCAAAAGCTTGGAGCAGACTGAATGTGAGCTTAGCAGCTAGTTAATTGACAGTCTGTGGCTAGGTTCACCAGAGGCTCTGGTTCCATCCTAAAACAGAGAGTTGGGTGTCCACACATTGCAAGAGCCTGTCAAGTTACCTCGTCTCCATACAGATGAGATTTATAGGCATTGGTAGAGGTTTATGTCCATATCTATTGAGTCTTTTTTTTGGCCATAAAATACCATTAGCTTAGATACTATTGTTTACTTAGTGAAAAATTACAAAATTAAGCCAGGCGGTGGTGGTGTACACTTTTGATCCCAGCACTTGGGATGCAGAGGCAGGCTGATCTCTGTGAGTTTGAGGCCAGCCTGGTCTACATAGTGAGAGAGAGAGAGAGAGAGAGAGAGAGAGAGAGAGAGAGAGAGAGAGAGAGAGAGAGACTCTCAATTACAAGCCTACTTATTCAAAGAAGAATTCAAAGATTTACTCCTCTTTGGAGTAATACAGAAGCAACTGTCTTATGCAACACCAATGGTGTTTCCTTCCATTTTTTTTTTAAATAATGAGAAACAAAAAGCTTTAAAATTAGGTTTTAAACTAAAAGAAAACATTGCTGCGAGGAGATCATCTCTGAGCTGCGCCTTTTGAGATTTACAGTGGGAGACAGTACCTCTTTTCCCTCACACAGTCTAGTAGGATCTGCTGTGTCCTTCCATCCTCATGCCTTCCTTTTGACTCCGTTTTTCCAGGAGGAAGGGTGAAGAGAGGACGAAGCCTCTCTGACACTGGTGGGATGACATGTGAGCCTCCTCGCAGGGCTCTCCCTGGCTTCCAGAGGATCAGGAAACTGAAAACAGAGTTAAGCTTTCTTAACTTCCTGCAACTGGACACATCTCACCTCCTCCGTGGTTAGCTGAAGGTCCTCCTCGGGCTGGACAAAGAAGCAAGGCTTGATATTCTGGCCTATGAACACCAGAGTTGTGGCCCTGGACTCCCCAGGGTGCTTTCTTCCCCTGCTTAGCTCAGAAGGAGGCTTTTAAGTTTCTCCCCTGTAGGCTGCTCCTGCAGTCCTGGCTCTGCCTGCCTGGGCAGTTCCTCAGGTCACACTTGCTGCTTTCACTGTTTAAATTCGTTTTTTTTTTTTTTTTTTGTAAGTTCACATACTTCCTGCTAATTGGTGGATCCTGTACTTCTCCTGTTCGACCCGAGGAGATCCTACTGAGGTGAGCAGAGTTGGAGAATAGAGATGACATGGAGACAGAGAAGACATTATTAGTAGGGCTCTCATGTCATGGCAGGAAACAGCAGACCCAAGTATGGAATCCAGCTGGTCTGTGCTGATCCAGTCTTTATTCAGCCCCATAAAAGCCACTAAGGCTGTAATGTGGGTCCATTTCCCAACACTTGTGAGTGCTAAGCTAAGTGAACCCACTGCCCACATGGAAATCTAACACTCTGGTGGACTGAAGCCTTTGGCTTTAACTTCTGACAAGTGTGTTCATTCCAGATATCACATCATTGCTCCAAACCCTTTCTTCTTTTTTCCTAGTCCAGTTCAATTTTTTTTCCAAGCCAAGTTTCAGTGTAATGCCCCCCCCCCCCCGCCCCGCCCCTGCCCCCATGATGCCTTCTCCAGACCCTGCAA
Organism: Mus musculus; assembly: GCF_000001635.26. Taxonomy (NCBI): domain Eukaryota; kingdom Metazoa; phylum Chordata; class Mammalia; order Rodentia; family Muridae; genus Mus; species Mus musculus. The sequence goes on along the minus strand of NC_000079.6, from coordinate 99,807,100 downwards.
CCTGCTTGGATAGCTTCCTTGTCAAGGTCAGAGACCAATTTAGAATGTGTATGCTTCTGATTCCATGGGGTTGATATAAACAATCTCTTTCATTTCTCTGAGAACAGAGGCCATGGCTCTAATTTCTGACTTCTCTGTAATTACTAAGCCATTTCTAAGCAAACTGGGTACTCACTGAGAAACCTGGCCTCTTTCATCTTGGGGCTCACAGCCACTTGGATATAAAAAGGCTGGCTGAAGAATGTGATCAAGACTCCAGTAGCCACGAGGCTTCTGGACTGCACTAACCTGCTTCACGTGCATGGCATCTAGAGTGTGCCGCACTTGGATCTGTGCATCACAGACATAAGTCAGGGTGAACCTAGGGTTTTGCCGCATTTCTTAGTTTTGACCTTTCTTTATCTCTTTAGCCATTTTACAAGTCAGAATTCAGGATAAAATTGGTTTACATTTGTTCATAGTGTGGCATCCTTCCTCTGGTTAGCTCAGAAGGAGGCTTTTCAGTTTCTCCTCTGTAGGCTGCTCCCGAAATCTTGGCTCTGCCAGTCTGGGCATGGTCCAAAGAAAGGATTTCAGGCTGCGGTTTGAGACGACTCCTCTCATGCTAACACTCATTAAAGCTGAGCTGGAGAGAAGGATCCATGGGTAAAGGGCCTGCTTTGCAAATATGAGGGCCTGAGTTAGGATTGCCAGCACCCACATAAAAAGCGGGGTGCAGCAGAGAGTGTCTATAACCCCAGCACTGGGGCAGGTTCAGTAGAGCCCTTATCTTATCTGACCTCCATGTGCAAGCACACACTTGTGAGCACTCATAAAACACACACAGAAAGAGAGAGAGAGAGACAGAGAAAATTAAATATAGTTCCATATGATCTTATTGTTAATTTTTACATGTTTTCATTACATTTGTTTGTGTGTTTGAGTGTGTGTGTGTGTGTGTGTGTGTGTGTGTATGCCATGTCACACATGTGGAAATCAGAGGACAACTTTGAATAAATTTAACCTCTCCATCATGTGAAGGAGGCTTCAAGGCAGGCAGGCGCCTTTACAAGTAGAGCCATCTTGCTTGCCCAATTATGACGGGTTTACAAGACATAGTCCCAGACAATATAAAGGGAAGACTCAGTGTTAGATATCTGGGAGACTCAAATGTTTTACATTCACATGTGTGCTACACATGATTTGCTTGTCAGGAGCTTTTATCTGGTCCCATAGCTCTTTGCTGCTGAGCCCCTTTTAGGGTGCATTGTGCTGACTGCTGGCTTGAACCCTTTAACCGGCGTTACTACCATTAGTGTTCAGACCCACTCTGGAGGCTAGACAATGCTGCAAATTCAGCTTAGCTGAGAAGTTCCTTGGATTTTCCAAGATTCTTTCCTTGTTTCTTTTCTTGAGAGGACTAACTTCCTCTCAAATCTTAGCTTTGAAAGCCCTCCCCACCCTCCACCCTCCACCCCCCACCCCCCCACCCCCCACCCCTGGTAGCTGCAAGGAGACAGCTAATTAAGGCTAGGGTGGCTTGGTGGCTCATTAACGCTTTCTGGATTACTAACTGCAAAGGTCAGAGCAGACTGCCACCATCCCAGGGTCATGATGTGAATGGCAGCTGGTCAGGGAAGATAAATATGGCAAGAGGGGCCATGCAGTGAGGTTATTATTACAAGAAGTGTCACCCAGATCATAATGGAATTTAACCGGTGAAAAATCACTTAAATCATGACCTAGCTCAAAAGGAAGATCACCCCTAGCCTCCCAGGATTTATTGCAGCATGGTGATTGTTTGGCTATTAAAATGTCACTTGCAGAATGACACAGTTTGTGATGCTGACTTTAAAAGGAAATCATTTTCAAATTCTTCTCAAAGTATTCCAAGCATTACTGAATGGCCAGTTTATTAGGTCTCTGGAGAAATAATTATGACTTAAAGTCTCTTTAAAATCTCTCTTTCCTCCTGCTCTTTCTCTCTAGCCTCTCTGTCCCCTTTCCCTCCCCTCTATTCATCCCTTCTTTTTCTTCTCCAGGACTCATTGGAGCGACTGTATTGATGAGAACTTCCTTTCAGCAGTAAAACTCATTACTGCTTGCCAGTCACCTCCACGGTGCCTCTCCATGGAGTTATTGTCTTACTCCCAGAAGAAGGCCCCCATGAGCTCCAGGAACCCCAACTTCCACGGCTCAAGATGGAATACTGCAGAGTTCAGATCACAGCATCATATGGTTCACAGCCTCCTCCAGACAGCCTCACTCAGCTGTCATTAAAATAACTCCAATGACATGAAAGACAAAGACAGAGTGGATGTGGGAGGTTATGATGACGTGAGAGGAGGACTAATGGACAACAAATGTGAGATTCCTGGTGGAACCCCTGCTCAAATGGTAAGACGAAGATAGAAGGACAGCTTTTAGACTATGTAAGAGTTGCAGGTGAAAGAGTCGGGTGATAATTCACCTTTTGCTCTTTGTTCTAGAGGCAGAGACCAGGGTTTGTACCCACAGAGTATATAGCACGGTGCCTTCTTGAAGGTGCTGATCTATAAAGAAAGAAGCCAAAGTAATTTCCATGAATAACTTTCCCAGCCCACATACCATTTTCCTGCATGTAGAGAAGGGAATGACCCTGGGAAACAGCGGAGAGGAGTTAGGAGTGCTTTGTTAAAGACACATTGCCTACAGTTTGACGGGTAGTTTGGGTTCCTGTGGCAGAGATACTGAGAGAAGGAAGGAAAGCATTTGTTTTAGAAAGTGTCACGGCAGGGGCATACACAACACAAGAGAGTAAAAGTTCTTCTCAAGGATGTGTCCATTGTATGCAACCAGGGGTTGGTCTCCTGGGGACTCCTTGTTGCAGGTTAGACAATGGGTCTCAGAGTTAGCCCAAGTGGGAGGTAAGGAAGCTGGGATGTTTAAATATACCAGCTGCTGTCAGTAAGAAGTCATGGACACTTGGAGATGTTTTCCTGGTACATGTAACCTACTAGGCACATTCAGGTTGTTCTGTGGGTCAGAAGGCCAATGCCTGTGCAAATGAATTTAATTCCTGGAAGGCAGAGGCTCCAAAGTCTTCGGGGTAGGGGTGGGGAATCTAAGCAGGACATTGACATTATTTGCTGCAGCTCATATACCATGTCTCAGATTTACTGGGGCCTCTGTTAGGTTTCCTCTGTCTTATCCCTGCTCCTGTAAGGTCAAAAATAAAAGGAGGAAACAACAACAACAGGATGATGTCTAGCCAAGGTCTTGTCTGCTCTCCAGTTCTTTCATCAGCCTCTTTCTCTTTCTCCATTTGCAGATGCCTTCCCCCTTAGCCAACACTGCTACTGGGTTTGGTTGCTTGTCTCATTGCACAACACAGACCATGAGAAGTCCAAGTCTAAGGCTGTGTTGTTTTTTCTGTATAATTCTATGACCTGGTCTTGATAATACCAACTCAAAAAAAAGACAGTGCTGTTGAAAGTCACTTGATGAACCCTTCCTAGGTTCTCAGTCACACCACGTGTCCAGGAGCATCTAGGAGCAGTTGTCAGAGGGGCCAAGAGCTGTCTACTGCAACAACTTGCACAGACTCAGACTCACTCTAGAAGTTTGCTTTATTATGCTCCATGGAGACTTATGTAAGGATCTAATAGAGAGAGTCTGACTCCATGGAGTCCTCAGGGTCACTGTGGTGATTTGAACCAGAATGACCTCCAGAAGCTCATATATTTAAATGCTTCACTCCCAGTTGGTGGAACTGTTTAGGAAGGATTAGGAGGCGTGGCCTTGTTGGATGAGGTATGTCGCTGGGATTGGGTTTCCAGGTTTCAAAAGTCCACCTCTCTCTGTGCACACTCACTCACACACACACACACACACACACACACACACACACACACACACACTCACACACACACACACACACACACACACACTCTCACACACACACACACACACACACTCACACACACACACACACTCACACACACACACACACTCACACACACACACACTCACACACACACACACACTCACACACACACTCACACACACACACACTCACACACACACACTCACACACACACACACTCACACACACACACACTCACACACACACACTCACACACACACTCACACACTCACACACACACACACACTCACACACACACACACACTCACACACACACACACACACTCACACACACACACACTCACACACACACACACTCACACACACACACACACACACACTCACACACACACACACACACACACACACACACACACACACACACACACACACTGTTAGCTCTGTTTTGCCTTGTGCTTCTGGATGAGATGTGAGCTCTCAGCTACTGTTTCAGCATCATTCCTGCCTTCTTCTTGTTATCCTCTCCGCCATGATAGACATGGACTCTAATTCTCTGGAACTATAGGATCTCAAATGAAATGTTTTGTAAGTTGCCTTGGCCATTGTGTTTTGTCATGGCAATAGAATAGTTAACTAAGATAGTTACTAAGCTTGGGCACTAAGGCTGCTGTAACACAATGTGGATGAGCTGCAGAGACCTTCTCTCTTGCTCTGAGCACACTGTGTTCATTTGTTAGGCCAGCCCTAAGAAAACATACACACCAGGAGGCTTAAGACATTGCTTTCTTACTGTTTTGGAGCTGGAAATCCAAGATCAAGGTCCTGGTGCAGCTGGTCTCTAGGGAGAGCTGAAGACTGCACCCTTCCCACTGTGTCCTCCAGTGGACATGGACACTCATGGTATCTCATGCATGCCCATCTCTCTACGCTGGTTTGAATGAGAATGGCACCCAGATACTTGGTCCCCAGTTGGTTCCTTGGGAAGGATTAGGAGGTGTGACCTTGGAGGAGGTGTGTCAGGAGTGGGCTTTGAGGTTTGTGCCATTTCTAGTCTTGTGTCATTTCCAATGCCCACACTCTTCCCTGCCTTGCTGGTAGATTAAGATGTGAGTAAGGTGTTCCTGCTTGTATGTCTTTACTCCACCATCATGGATTCTAACCGCCTGAAACTATAAGCCCAATTTAACGCCCCCTCTCCCCTGTCAATAGGGTTTCTCTGTGTAGCCCTGGCTGTCCTAGAACTCACTCTGTAGACCAGGCTGGCCTTGAACTTTGGAGATCTGCCTGCCTATGCTTTTCAAGTGCTGGGACTAAAGGCATGCACCACCACTGCCCAGCCGCTTCTTTTCTTTTATACATTGCCTTGGCCATGGTGTTTTGTCACATCAATAGAAACATAACTGAGACATTTTCCTTCTTACGACTAGAAGACAGCTGTCAACCGGCACCAGGGCTGGCTCTATGGCTTCATTAGGGTTGTGTGTCTTGCTCCTCCCCTAAGAAAGCATATTAGACATGTGAATCTTGCTCCAGCTCAGGAGATTCCATATTTTTTTAATGGTCTTAAAACTTGTATTTATTTGTTTTTATTTTATGTGTGTAGGTGTGCATGTCTGCTGCCCACAGAGGCCAGAGGAAGACATCGGATCACCTGGACCTGGAGTCACAGACAGTTGTGAGCCATCATGTGAGTGGAGATACAAATCAAACCCATCTCCTCTGTAAGAACAGCACGTGCTCTTACCTACCGAACCATCTCTCCAGCCCCACTCCCAGTCCTCTCTAACCTTGATTTTTTTTTTTTTTTTTTTTTTTTTTGGTGCCTGAATCATTGAGCCATCTCTTCATCTGGACTCCTAGTCTTTAGTAGCCACTAAAAATGAAATATCTTCATCACATGCCTTACCTCAAGACTTCAGAATCCATGTAGAAGAGGTGAGGGGTGGAGAGACTGTAAGAGCCAGCGGTAGTATATGACTCCCTGGCAACAGTGTCTTTCAGATATAATGTAACTGGTGTACATATGCACTCACTAAGAAGACCATGGCAGCATGCATAGGCCTGCAAAGATTCAAGCCAGACAGGGTCCCAGAACTAAGAAGGGGGATGGACATGGTTCTCCATCCCTAACCAAGAAGCTATTTGCAATTGATATCCACTAACAAAAGGGAAATTAAATTTCTCTAATGAAGTGTCACGAGGAATATCAAACCACACTCTGGGGCAGGCCCCATGTCCAGGAGTAGCTGGTCAACATGAATTCTATGTTTTTTGTTTTGTTTGTTTGTTTGTTTGTTTTTGGTCTTATTGGCCATATTAGACAGGGTTCTCTAGAGGAACAGAACTGATAGGATCTGTCTATCATCTATCTATCTATCTATCTATCTATCTATCTATCTATCTATCTATCTATCTATCTATCTATGTGTCTGTCTGTCTGTCTGTCTGTCTGTCTGCCTGCCTGCCTACCTACCTACCTAACTACCTATCTACCTACCTACTTACCTACCTACCTATCTACACTGGAAGGTAATTTATTAGAATTGCTTACAGGCTGTGGTTCAGTTAGTCTAACAATGTCTGTCTACCAAAGGAAGGTCCAAGAATCTAGTAGTTTAGTTCATGAGGCTGGACATCTTAGCTGGTCTTCAGTCTACACCAGAATCCTGAAGAAGTAGGCTCTAATGCCAGTAAAGTAATGGACTTGCCAGTGAGAACAAGAAGGCAAAGACAGAGCTTCCTTCACCATGGCATTTATATAGGCTGTCAGGGGAAGATGTGGCCGAGATTAAAGGTGGACTTTTCTACCTTAAAATATTCAGATTAAAAGTGGGTCTTCCCATTTCAAATGATTTAATTAAGAAAAAATTCCTTGCAGGTGTGCCGGCCATTGTAGTGTTAGTTAATCCAGATGTCGTCAAGTTGACAACCATGAGTACCCATCACATTGGTCATTTGTTTATTTAGATTTTCATTTTTTGTGTGTTTTGGTTTTATTTTGAGAGTGGGGGAGTTTAGAGAGAGAAGCATAAAGTTGAGTGGGGAGGAGAAGATCTGGGAAGAATTGTAGGAAGGGTAAAACATGATCAAAATTGTGGTTCTGGGTTCTGCTTCTCCTCTTGGGGTGTCCAGATGCTGCTGAGACACCGGCTTGGAGAGGACTGGGCTAAGTCTGGAGTGGGTGGGGTCTGGGATCTGCGTTTTCCTCCAGAGCATCAGTTATTGTTGCATGCCAGACCAAGACGGGTGAAATGGAGTCCAGGAAGAATTGAGACTACAGAATTCCAGTCGTTCTGGGAATGCTGGAATAGTGCTAGAGCTCTTAGAAACAGGAGTAAAAAGGTTTGGGCAGCCAACGTGGGGTCAGGTGGCTGAGGTCCCGGGTTCCTCAGTGGCAGAAATGTTGAGAGGTGTAGGCATGCTCTGATGCTTGCCTCTGTGAGTGATCACAGCCTGACCAGGCCGGTGGGTCCAAAGGTCTAACAAGGAGTTCTTTAGCGGAGAGAGCCTTCCCCTAAGAGTTACAGCTCAGCAAAACCAGCTAGGCTCAGATGATCCTTGGTGAAATAGGTTGTGTGCTCTTTATTCCTCATGGTCAGGGACTACATGAACGTTAGGGAGTGGAGTCGGGAACCATTTGCTGCTTCTCTGAAGCAGAGGGAAAAAAGAGAGAAAGTCTTCCTGCCAGGTAGAGTCAAGGCAGATTTGTCGGCCATGGAACGATGAGAGGAGGTGCACTTGAGGCTCAAGGCCAGGGGCTGAACAGTCTATTGACCTTGGTGGAAGGAACAGGAACATTTTGGGTGAGAACAAATGTCTTATGTATATACTTCAGCAAAATTGTTACTGTTAGCTTGTGGCTTTGCTTCCCACGGTACTGTAGTATAAAAAGGCTATGATAAATATACTCTTCGGCTGACATGGTATCGAACGGCAGCCTTCCCATTATCTGTCTCTCGCTTCTTTTTTCTATCTTTTTTATAATCATCCTCACTTCCCCTCAGAGGATCATTCGATTTTGTACTGGCTGGACTGGTCCAGAGTAGGATAGGATTTTGGGGGTGAATGCATTCTATTGGCTGAGGTTAAGATACTGGTGATGCTCTATTTGCATGGGGAAGAATGCCGGGAGCTGGGCTACATGACTGATTCACTACCCAGGGCTACCTGGTTGGGGGAGGTCATCAAGTTACATGCTCCGAGGTAGAGAAATAGGGAGGGAATTAATCCCACTCCTCCTGGTCTCAGGCTGAGATTTAAATCTCAAGTTCTGAGGTTTCCGGGGTTTGAACATGCTCCACCTTGCCAGTTCCATGCCAGTACCTCGGCTGGCACACAGTCCCTGTGCCCCCCACAAAATACATTGAAAAACAAAACAAAACAAAACAAAACAAAACAAAACAAAAGTGAAATGTGTCTCCTTTTCCAATTCATGTGTCATCCTGTGTCTGTCTATTGACTAAGACTATGATAGGCCATTCATGAATAACAGCATAATCTAACCATCTTTTCTAGAGGACAGGCTAGTGACCTAATACCAGCATTGTATAGACTACCATCTGACCATCTCCTTAAGGTCATTGATTTGGGTAGGATTTCCGTCTTACTTCTTCATTTCTAATTTTCTTTAATTTAGTGTCACCTGGATTTTTTTTGACAACATATATTTATGAAGGCAAGTGACACACATGTTGACTTAAGAGAAAACTTAACACAGAGAACTGTTAGTTTTCAAACTGGAAAATCAAGGAGAATGCAAAGATACCCCAGAGGTAGAAACTGAAGACAGTGACTGCTGCTGGTGAGGCTGGAAGAACAAGGAAGAAGCTTGAATGCTCGTAGGTAGAAGCTTCGACTAGGAGCCAAATCTCAAAATTTTGAAAGGACATCACTCCTTTAGTACTCTGGGGACTCTCAGCAGAACAGGGAGACCATGGGAGTGTGGGAAATGTAAGGAGGTCTAGCTAACATGCTGATGTTTCCAGAGTTATTGTGAGGTGGGTCTTACAAGGGCTGGTGCTGTGGTTTCAATGAATTGATGTTCCCTGGGTAAGAAGTGGGGCAAAGGAATGCTCACAAGACCACAGAGCAAAGTAGAAGCACAAGTCCCTATTTCCCTGTAGCTTTTCTTGTTAGACTCAAGCACGGAGTTATATGACAAAGCAGTCACTCACTCACTTTTAATGTCTGTGATCATATGTTCTAAGCAATACACTTATTGCATGATCATCCTCTTCTCCTTGGCAGATCTCTGGTATCACAGAGCTCAGCACCAATGTGGGGCAGGGTGGCGGTGGTGGGTTGGAGTCAGGGGCAGAACAAGTTGCAGCTGAGACACAGCAGCTGCACGGATCAGGTCGGAGTTCTTACTCCAAAAGCCAGACAGCTAGTATGGAATACTACTAGCCTGTATTTCTCCAGATTATACTCTAAGAGCTGGGGAAGTGAGCACCTGAGTATCTACAAACACATTAAATCTCTTGTAAGACAGACTTGAGTCCAGATTCCACTGGTCATTTGGCTCCCAATGTCTTCTTTATAATAGGAATGCCTGTGTTGGGGTTCTGTATCTGATAGTCCTTGGAAAGTCCTTGAACAGTCTTTTCACTGGGGTTCAATTAGCTCTGTCACTTTGGGAGAGACTGGTAGAATTTCCATTTGTGGACAGTTTGTCGTGGTCTTACAGAATTCTCTACAAAGGGACTCAGCCATTGTTTAACTTGACTGGTTCTAGAGCTGAGAACCGACTGAGGTAAGAGCTGGGTGGATTATTATGCCTGTCCACTGTGAAAACTGATGTCACATTCTGCTCACCTAATTTCAATGTCTGTGATCATATGTTCCAAACAACACACTTACTAGATGTTCATCTGTCTCGTCCTTGGGAATACAGTGGCAAGCCCAGTGTCCACTGTGCCCTGGTTTCTCTTTATGGCGATTATGCCTCTCCCTTTTACCACGAATGGTTAAATACCGCTACCTGGCTTCTGTTCTTCTAGACCGTCACTATCTCCATGGACACAGGAGAACCTAGTAGTGGCTATCATCAGTCAGCTAATATCAACAGTATGATATGCTAGTGATATTGTGGAGGCCACTAAGTCCTTCAACCCACATTCTAGCTAAGCCCATGATCAGAAACAGTCACCAGGCCACTCACATTGATTGGATTCAAATCTTGCCTCTCTGCCAGTTACTTCCGGCTTGACCTTGTCAAAATTACTCCGTGTCTTTGTGTCTTAGTGTCTCGCTACAGAAAAACAGTGAATAGTAGTACCTACTTCAGAGAGTACCTACTTCAGAAGCTACATGCTGGTCAGCTTGGCGAATATGTAGATTCATTCAAAGGGTTAAATTCTAATCATCTAGGAATGTGTATCTCACACATCACGGGCTTTTATGACTCCTTGGTATTAGCATTTTTATTAAAATGGGCAAGAAAGCTAACTATCATTATTCCACATCATTTTTAAATGGCAAAAAGTAATTAGACAGGAAAAAATAAATCTGACCAAATATTGGAAAAGAGGAGACAAAATTATAATTTTCTGTGGATTGGCCATTTCGGGGAAGGGGTCTAAAAAATGAAAATCAACAAAAAAACCTCTTCAAAATTAAAATGAGAATTCAGTCAACTGCTCCCAACCAACTTTTCTTAACATTTTACAAGAGCCACTTAAAATATAAGATAATTAGGGGTGGCGGGGAGGTGACAGGAACCAACAAGCTCCATGGGGAATGGCAAAGCATTAGAAACACTACACAGGGACAGTGTGCCTTTTGGCAATAAGTCTTGCTATTGATGTGATGGCAATTCTGCCTAAATTAATTTAAGTTTCATTATACACTTTTAATCAAACCCAAATATTATTTTTATTTAAAAAATGACCCTCTGGATTATCTGGGCAAATAAACAATGAGAAGAGAGAGATTAAAAAAAATCATTGAAATAATTATAGTAGGGTGTCTGCCAGCACCAGACGTCAGAACACATTGAGAAAGTTGACATAGCTTAAATACTTCTACTGGTGGAAAGATAGAAAACAAACAAGCAAGCAAAAGCTTTAAGTGTTTATAAATGGGCCTTACATATATATTTAAAAGTTACTATATAACAAATTTTTTTTTCTTATGAATTAGAGTAAAAAGGAGAGCTAATTCCATCAGTGAATTTGGGGAATGGAAAACAGCTGGTAAACAGTGAGTGAACTTCTCTATTTCATGTGTTAATCTAAAAGATGGGAAGAGAAAGACCACCAACCCAAATCATCATGTCCAAATTAATTTAAAAAGTAACTAATTAAAGCAAGCTTTTTTTATGTGCCTCCACCTAAGGTGGGGTCTGAGAGACCAGCATTGGAAATGTGAAAGACAAAACATTTATAGCTCAGGAATAGGGAGTTTCCAAATGGGGGGATTTGGAGGGCAAAATAGCCGAGATTATAGGAGCAGAACATAGCCATAACAACTCAGTCCTAACGACCCCCTGAAACAAAGACAAGGTGGGCATGACAAAGTTGTCATAACTACAGGTAGTTATAACAAGATGGTCATAAAATCCTTTGAAACAAAGGTAGGGTTGCAAGATGGTTATAAACAACTTTTTGAAACAAAGGAGTAATCGCCACTCCTGAATATAGCATCATTTGTAATTAAGGTTACAGGTGAGATGTATCCCAATTCTTGATAAACAGATATTAATCATAAACAGGAATGAACCTAGTTTGTTTTTACTATAAGAAGACTTATAAGCCTAAGATAGGGGCAGGCTGGGTCTTCATACGAGTAACTCCAAAATAAGTTCTAAGGAGGACAGTCACTAAGTGGAGGCACATGAACCCACCAGTCAGCTTCCCATCTCTGAAGGGATACCTGATAAAAGCGTTAACTTGGCTCAGGATTGTAGGGGACACAACCTATGGTCTGTTGGCTCTGTTGCCTAGGCTCTTTGAGTCAAGGAAGGACATCATGGTGGGCAGAATGTGACAGAAGAAATTATTCACCTCATGGTATCCATATAAGAGGGACAGAGGGAGAGAAGAAAGAAGGCAGGATAAACATGGTCCAATATCCTCTTCAAGGACATGCCCCTGGTGACCACAGTTAAGCATGTTTACAGGAACAAGCATTTGTAGGTAGTCATTAAAATGTTCAAACATTTACTCCAAGCAGTTTCTAGCCAAAAGAACCTGAGGGCTATCACAATTGTTCCTTAAGGTAGTCCCCACCTCCCTTCCTCCCTGAGATTTGTCTTTCTAAAATAATAGGAAGTGGTTCTTACTAGTGACTATTTTAGTTAAGTAAACTTAACTAAAACTTTAATTTACAGTTCCTAGGCAAAGATTTGCAATAGGTTATATCATAAAAACAGCAGTAATTTCGTTTTGTTAGGTGTGTATATAAGAGTACAAAGCATCTATTTGTCTCATCTCCTCTGTATTCCCAAAGGGATTTAAGGGCCTCATATCTTGACCCCATTATCTCTCACTTTCTTCTTTGTCTTTGATGCTAGCCCACAGATAAGGTAGCAAGCCTATACTATGTCACCAACTGATGCTGCTTAGCGGAAGCTGAGTCCAGCCAGTGGAGCTGACTCATCCGTGTGATCCAAGTCTCTGGGATACAGCTTAGGCTGGCTGCGGTATTTCAGTGGGACTGTTCTCGATCAGTGAATGGTGACCTCGGTGGATGGGGTATATCTATCATTAATAAAGCCGTGCAAATAGAGAACAAGAGACACTGTGATCTTGGAATCCATAAATGGCAGAAGAGGAATTTAAAACATGATTAAAACAAGTCCAGCCAAAGTCCAGGGATGTGACGTTTTTCCTAGGATGGCAAAGCCCAGTCAGTCATTCTGCAAAACAAAGGAGAACTTACAGGACACTCTAATTTACTTCACTCAGTGGGGTAAACCAGGGTGACTAATACTGTTTTAATCTATGCATCCTTTGAGACCTGGGATATTGATATGTAAAAGCACTTAAACACACACTGTAATGGCCCAGGGCTGTCAAAGGCTGCTTTGAATTAGAAAGAGCTAGAAATATCCACATCGGAAGAGATCTGCCCAAGGCCTAGCACTATAAATAGTTCAGAGCAAGCCCTCTGGTTGCTGGGTTGGCCCAGGGCCTGGGCTCTTCCTTGGGGAGGCAAAGGGGGGGGGGACGGAGAAAATATGCAGGATGGAATCTGGGTATCTGTCTGCTGCTTTCCTGGTCACGCTGCCTTCTCAAGAAAAGCCCATTTGCCATTTGGGAAGTTTTCATCTCTCCTTTTCCTTTCTGCTTCTCTGTGGCATACAACCCACGGTTAAAATTCTCAGTGCAGCAGCAAGCAAGGCAAAGTGTTGCTGGCCCCTTTCTTGCGTTAGCTGTGAGATATTAGAAATACACAGCCTACTTACTGGCAGCCGAAGTTCTTGTTTCAGGGGTCTGTAGGAGGCAATGAAGCTGAAGCAATGGTAGGTGGGAACACGGAATGCCCGCATTTCTCTTAGGTTTTATCAGGCCCTCACAGTTCTCCTGGGAAGATATTGGGATGACATTTAGACAGATCTGCAGGACTGTGGAGGGCCCACAGATACAGACCCCAGTCATGTGACCCATGCGCCTTTTACTATCCCAGTGATCTATCAGTGATACAAACACAAAACACAGCTTTCACCTCAAGTGCAAGTAGTGATGGTTTATTCTAGAGCCAAATAGGAATGACAATGGCCCGGGGACCTGGACTCAGGTTCACCCAAATTTCATATTCCCATGTGACGACTGGTTCATGAAATTTGGAATTACAGAACAAAGGATGTCATAAACCAAGGCACTTTTCTCTTTGTTGGAAATACTCAGGCTTACAGCAAAACAGAGAACTCTCTGCTCTGGGCCTCAGATGTCCTGACGGGAGCCTGAGCTTGTGGGCTGGTGGATGCATGTGATCTGTTGAGTTAATACATCCTAAAAGAGTTAACATGATAGTACAGCAGTGTTAGGCCAGCCACAGAGGTGGGCGATGAATGGCTGCTAAGGGGGCTAAGGAAGGAAACCCAAGAGGATTTGGCACTGGGCCTGAAACATTCCAACTCTCTGGAACTGCTAAGTTTTAATCAATTCGTCAACCGGCCTTGTAGAATCCTGTTGGTTTTTTTTTTTTCCCTAGAAACTTCAGTTCACAATAATATGCAGATGCCGACCTTCCTCCCATACTCTGTACCCATGCAAGGCAGATCCCAAACTGTTTACAGAGAAATGGTCTCGCTCCTTTAGATCACAGTGATTTTTCAAACGTTCCCCTTCATTATGACCCAGCTGCTTCATATCCAGGTGACTGCATGGCCCACTGGGTCACGGTGAGAGTGTTGACTCTGAGGTCCTAGTCACGTATGTTGAAAAATCTTGGGCTGTCCAACTCCAAATGTACCACTTTAGTATAAGAAGAATTTTGAGATAAAAGCCAGACACAGGAAGAGTCCTCTTGCCTGCCTGGGTATGAAGTTCCCTTCGGGAAGGTGACATCCATTTGTTGAGGTCAGGCTGAAGCCTGATATAAAGTCACTCCAGATAGTTTAAAGCAAGCAGCTTTGACCCCCTTTTATGAATGGAGGGTAGATTTATAAACCGCATCATCTGTCTGGAACCAGCTACGCAGCACAGACATTTCAGTAAATGACTTATTATTGGGAGTTGAAAGGGCATCACTCTATAAATTTAATTGAGACTGTAAAGACACATGGCATATTAAAATCTTATAAAATCTCTCATGTGGAACCCATAAAGAGGTGGGCACATAGCACTGAGGGTGAAGGCCTCCGATTGATCTGCCATTTGACCACCCAGAGTGTGCACTAAGGGCTTACAGGCAGGGAAGTCCCGACCCAGCCTAGTTGACTCTGACTGCCTGTCCTCCTGTTTGCCTGTCTGGACCTGCCATCTGTCTGTCCACATTCCTTCATGTAGATCTGGTCCTATACTTTCACCTCTGTAGCTGGGCTTAGTTCTTCAGCTTCACTTGAAAACCTAAGATGCTTGCTGCCTCCCTAGGTTCCCAGCTTTCCCCCTGCATCTAAGCATGGTTATCACCGTGTCCATCCAAACCCTACTGACATTCCTATCAACTACTTCCAAAGCCTCCTGAAGCCTACTATGGCCCCTCAAGTTTTTATTGCCATTGGGTAGCCTGAATATGAGTAGTCATATGAATATATTTACTACATAACGTATAATTGTCTGGGGGTAAATAGTTAACTTTATAATAAAACCACCCATGCTTGCCTCAGACAGGACAACCAGCAGAAGCAGAAGTGTCTGGCAAATTGCTACAGTTGAAACTGCTGTACTGTGAATGTATTATCATTCAGTAAATTCAGACATTGCAGAAGGACACAGATGCGATCGTCCATGTCTCTGACAAAATGTGCTTATGACATGGCTCTTCTGAACCAGGTGAGGTTGTCATTGGGGGCACAATCTGCACTGAGATGCATCTGGACTAGACAAACTTTGCTGAAATAACATTCACTTTCCATTCCTGTCCTCTGAGGCTTTCTCAGCATCTCCACACAATTGATCCAAATTCTCTCCATTGTTGAAACCTGTAGGACATCCTCTCTCTCTCTGTCTCTGTCTCTGTCTCTGTCTCTGTCTCTGTCTCTGTCTCTGTCTCTCTCTCTCTCTCTCACACACACACACACACACACACACACACACACACACACACACAATCATTAAATGTGTAAAAGTACATGATCCTTTGAAACACAGACTGTTTTGTGTAGCTCAGAGACTCGTGCAGACCCACCTTCAGGGACCCAAGTGATGTAAATTCACGTTCAGCCAGGTAAAATGCATAGTAACGTTCATGTATTTATATTGCCTTTCTCCTGTTAACATGTCTTTTGACACTTAATTTGCAGACTTCCATTTACAAAAGCTGGGAGCGTAGAGAAGGGTTTTCCTCTTCAATAATTAAACAGCTTATATCTCTTCCTGCCCTTGGTCACAGTGAAGAAACAAATGATCTTTCTACTTCTTAGATTTACATGCAGCAGACAAGGAAACTGAGGCTGCCTGGGGTTCTATTATCCTCCACATCTTCAAAGAGGCAGAGCCAAGTGATAGGTCCTGGGACATATGCAGTTCTGCACAGACAGACAGACAGACAGACGCACAAACACGTGAGCATGCGCACACACATACACACACACACACACACACACACACACACACACACACACCACTGCTGGCCATAATTATTGAGGACGTGATTTTATTATTGTGTGTTTGTGAGTGTGTGTGTGTATGTGTGTCTGTCTGTCTATCAAACCAAAAGAAACCAAACAATTGGAAATCCTAGCGGGTGGCTCCAAAGCTTTCAATGACGACATAACACTTTCTGACCACCTGGGTAGGTTTCTTACCCCGCCTCTCCACCCTCCTCCACACACACACTGGAACCTGCTCTAGGATGAGTGAGTAATTTGTATCTGAGTTGAGACCAGGGTCAATGCCGGCTTTCTCCCTTTCTCTGTTTTTTTGTTTGCTTGCTTGTTTTTGTTTTGTTTTTTGTTTGTTTTGTTTTTCTGAGACAACCTTGTTCATTGCCTGTCTGTCTTGGCCCAGGTTGCAATTTAGTTAGGAACTACAAAGTCTAGTGTTAGTACCAGCACATTCCAAACCTAGGCGCTAACAATGTGACCCATGACCTGCGTTGCCAAGCCAACGACCTTCATATCCCAGAACCCACTTGGCTCACCTCCCACCCTTACTAGCATTATATCACTTTCCATATAAATTAGGAGATCACCCCCTCCTCTTTCTCTTTCTTCTCTCCCCTTCCACTTGCCCTGCCACTCCTTTGGTCTCTCCCTCACAATAAACCTCTCTTACATGGAACCGCCTTGGCCTGGTGTGCTGTATGGGTACATCTGAGCTATATGATTATTATTAATACATCATCTAGACCACCATTTGCCAAAGTCTCCCAAACCTAGCTGGACATCAAAATCACTGAATAGAGTGGGGGAGGGGTGTTGTGGATTTTAAAGCCTATACCTTCTCATGCCTTAGCAGCTGTCCAGGTACTTCCTGGCGCAATGGCCACCCTGGTGACATATATGAGCAGCTAGAGGGGGTGAAAAATCCTGTGAGCACCTATCTGAATGGGTCCCTGAAGATGAAAGGCCATCGCCTGCATGAGTCCTAAGGCTGTAGAAAACATCAGACATTCAAAGGGCTGACTTTATGGCCTGATGGGGAAAAACATCCACTGCCCTGCATCTGGGAGCTTGCAACCAACATAGATCTATCTGTGAAGCCTTCTCTATGTTTGGAAGGAAGATCAGAGCCAGTAATAGGGTGTAGTGATTTGCTGCTGCTAATGATGTAGAACTGTTAGATCAGTTAGCTAATCCTTCTGGGGCCCCTATCAAAATACACAGCTAACCAAATGATTTTAACACTTTTAAAAGATCAGAGACATCTCAGAATGAATACAGTCTGTACAATTTGTACAGCATAGTGGCTATAGTTAGTAATGATGTACTGTGTATTTGAAAGTGACTAAGACTGTAAGACATTAAGTGTTCACACTGCAAGAAATAATCAGGAGAGGCTATAGCTATACTAACTGGCTTGGCTTAATAAAGTCACAATGCAGCCGTACATCAAAACATCATACTGCACACTGTAAGTATATGCCATTCAAAATATGTCAATTCAAAAAGAATCCAGAATCTGGGGTGGGGGTGGGGGTGGAGGTGGTGAGCTGACTCAGTGAGCAAAGGTACTTACTGCTGAGCCTGACAACCAGAGTTTGATCCTTGGGGTGTGCATGGTAGAAGGAAGGAACCGAATCCTGCAAGTTGTCCTCTGACCTCCTCACAGGTGAGTGGCAGAGGCACTGGAGGGTGAGTGCATGCACACACAGACACACAGACACACACACACAGACACACACACACACCTCCACACAAAATAAATAATAAATAAAACACAACACTTCCCATCATTCCATCATTCAAAGCATGTTTTCCTCTTTTAAAAGTCTCACGTTGAAGCAGGAGTTAAGAAATGAGTCCTAAGAAATGAAACCTAGGATTCCCAAGATATAAGATACAATTTGCTAAACACATGAAACTCAAGAAGAATGAAGACTGAAGTGTGGACACTATGCCCCTCCTTAGAATTGGGAACAAAACACCCATGGAAGGAGTTACAGAGACAAAGTTTGGAGCTGAGATGAAAGGATGGACCATGTAGAGACTGCTATATCCAGGGATCCACCCCATAATCAGCATCCAAACGCTGACACCATTGCATACACTAGCAAGATTTTATCGAAAGGACCCAGATGTAGCTGTCTCTTGTGAGACTATGCCGGGGCCTAGCAAACACAGAAGTGGATGCTCACAGTCAGCTAATGGATGGATCACAGGGCTCCCAATGGAGGAACTAGAGAAAGAACCCAAGGAGCTAAAGGGATCTGCAACCCTCTAGGTGGAACAACATTATGAACTAACCAGTACCCCGGAGCTCTTGACTCTAGCTGCATATGTATCAAAAGATGGCCTAGTCGGCCATCACTGGAAAGAGAGGCCCATTGGACACGCAAATTTTATATGCCCCAGTACAGGGGAACGCCAGGGCCCAAAAAGGGGGAGTTAGTGGGTAGGGGAGTGGGGGTGGGTGGGTATGGGGGACTTTTGGTATAGCATTGGAAATGTAAATGAGCTAAATACCTAATAAAAAATGGAAAAAAAAAAAAAAAGAAATGAGTCCTTTATTTAGAAATAACGCATTTGCCCTCAAAGCCGTATTTTAGCTGCTTCTGGTGAAGTCAATTCAGGTAATTCCTGGAAGACTTTTTTTTTTTTTAAATTTCAGAGACAAATGGTTCTCTGAGGTTTCCTTAAGTCTTCACTACTCACTGCTGGGATGTTATGTTAAAGTTCTCGGCTTCCATCAGTCTGGCTGTGAATCATAGGCCACAAGGAGAAGAGACTGTTTATTCATCCAGCAAGAAGTGTCGCTGGCACCTTGCGAAGGTATAAATGTCACTCAAAGTCTTCTAGTTTTGCCTGTGACACTTCACGCAGCCAGTGCAACCCGAATATGTAGAGAAGCTGAGATGGGAAGATGGACTTCCTTCCTGTGCTTAGAAACCTCTCTCTGTCTCTCTGTCTCCGTCTCCTCTCTCTGTTTCCATCTGCCCTCCTCTCTCTGTCTCCATCTCCTCTCTCTGTCTCCATCTGCCCTCCTCTCTCACACACAGAGGCAGTCAGTGAATTTCAACCACACTTTTTTTTTTTAAAGAAGCATCTGTTCGTCTTTCCTTGGAGACCAAATGAAAGAGAGTGGACAAACCCTGCGATGAGAGGCATCAAAATTAGACCTTTGAGGAAGAGCTTCCTCATAGGAGGGGGTGGGAAAAAACAAGGGTAAGTGACAAAGAGAGTTGACAGGATCTAATTGATTGAAAGAAATGGGACAGTGAGAGGGGGAGGGGATGAGGGAGAGAGAGAAAGAGAGAGAGAGACAGAGAGAGAGAGAGACAGAGTGAGAGAGACAGGCAGAGAGAGAGACAGAGACAGAGAGAGACAGAGTGAGAGAAACAGGCAGAGAGAGAGACAGGCAGAGAGAGAGACAGGCAGAGAGGGAGAGAGAGATTAGTGTTTAAAGTACATTTATTCAGCAACAATGATATTCTTTAGAATTATG